>NW_017729009.1:23433085-23446865 GCF_001723915.1 Gavialis gangeticus
CAACACACATAAATAGTATTTGTTCAAATACGGACAGCTCTTGGACAAACTCCTAGAAGAATGCACAATTGGCTGTTTGTCCTCCTGTTCATCTGACCTTCAGTCTGTCCATTTAGGTACTTCCTGCCTCAAAGCCCTTTGACTTTCTTTACATGCATAGACAGTCACTAGCACAAGACAATCCTGTCCCCAGATTTGGAAATTTTTAAGGCTAGAATGAACAGGACCTTCCACACGCAGGCCAGGTACAAACTTTTCACGTTTAATGTTGTAAGTGATCAGAAACAGGTTTACACCTGTAACAGAACAGAAGTTCACCATAGAGACTGGTTTAAAAATGGCAGAACCTGGTCTAAGATTTGCCCTCCTCACCAAAGGGCAAATGCATGTATTGTTCGCTACCAATCTAAACTGTCACATACAGAAAACCAAGTAATTTAGATCAATTTTTGCCTCGGGTTTTTTGAATGTCTGTACCTAGTCAAACTCTAAAATGTAAGTGAAGGACTCTTTTTCATTGTTAGAAGAGGTGGGCTTTTCCCCTGAGAGTAAATGTCATTCATGAGCTAAAAAACACAGGCTAAATGGGAGCAGGGCAAGAACCTTGATCTTCCATGTCCCTGGTATGTACCCAAACCACCAGACTATCAGCCACTGAGGGGGTAATCCCTCTCAACCTTGAATGATGTAGCTGTTGCACTTCATTAAATAACCAACAGGCTAGACACAAGGGAAAAAGTGTGACTACATCTTGCTAGTTGAGGCACTCAACTGGAATATTGTTGGAGGCTAAGGTTCAAGCCTCTAGTCTAAAACCTAAGTTTTAAATTCAAATTTAAATTGTAAATCATCTTTTTTTTTTTTATCTTTTTTCATGAAGAATGACTGAGTTCCCCTGCAGAACAACTAATGTGCCTTACCCTCCCTGAGCTTCTAGTTACCACACACTAAAACAAACACTGCTTTCTTAGCAATGCAGGGAAGCTCCCTGCAATCGGATCAAAACCTGGAATGCTGTGCAACAGTGTTTGAACAGTAGTGCATGGACTTGCATTAGGGGGGAAATATGCTAATATGAGACTTCTAGAGCATTGCCTACATTGCTCTACGTTCCACATGGACACAGGGGCTAAGTACGGACAATAAAAAAGCCCAAGGCTGAATTGATTCAATATTTGCAGATTTTGTGTAACCTTGACTTGATAAGCAAGTGAACAGGCATCACTTCTGATTCCAGAAATGCAGCCACATGCCTGCGGTGGCCCAGGCCAGGTGCTGGGGGCTACTAGAGCATGCCTCCCTGCTGGGTTTGAGCAGACAGCTTGGGCCAATGCTAGCCTACCCACCCTGTGAGGGGGGAGTTTGTGGGGGACGTGCAAAGCATCCTGCGATGCTGGGGGACTGCAAGTTTAACTTGAATCTGGAGGGGATCTGGGACAGAAGTTCAATAAACTGATTTAGCCTAAATCAGTTAAGCCCGTACGTAGGGTTACCAACTCTGTTTGAATCTATTCTGGGAGGTTTCTGGAATGCCAGCATGCCCATGATGCACAACGTGAATGTGCCCGTGTGCTTGAGTATATCAGTTACAATGCGTAGACTTTACATCAGGAAGGCAAGGGGGCTGGACTCGATTATTTTTCGAGGTCCCTTCCAGCCCTAATGTCTATGAAATCTATGAAATACACGTTACTATTACATTTTAAAAACCCAGTGGACTACCGTATAAATCGGATCCAAAATGTAATATTGATTTTAATGAATACCCTATCACTTATCTCCCAGGTGACTCTCAGTAGTCTCCTGGAGATTCATATTTAATTCCTGGAGGCTCCTGGGCAATCCTGGAGGGTTGGCAACCCTACTGATACTACATCCATCCAGGTTTATCTTAAACAGGTTTCAGCCATTTTGAAAGTGATTTATGTGCACTGAACTTCTGCTGTGTTACAGGTTTGAACCAGGTTTTGATCGCTTATACTGGTTTATGTGTAATTTCTGTTCCTAGCCCAAGAAGTAGTGCAAACTAGCCAGCATGTTGTGAAATCACACCTTAGATTACTGGTGTAATTTTATTAGTGTTTCTGAAGGTCTTTGAGTCCATTGGCTGCAAGCTTGTTTGGAATACTTTTTAAAGAGAGCGTGGCTTGCTCGCTGCAGTCCTAATCTACATGCTGCTTTATAAGAACACAGAGAAGCTGTGCAGAAGCCAGCTGAGCCACTGTCGGGACAGATGGATTGTGCATCTTTCTAGTGGCTCTCTCATTGTTGCTTCCTCCTAAAGATAAACTAAGCTGTTTTAGCAAGTCTCGAAAAGGATTACACTTCCATGAAGGAAGTAGTAGTCAGGGAAAGCCTGCTTTTCATTTGGGTTGCACTTGAGTGAAGAAAATCCCAGTTTTGCTGCAGCAGGTTAAGTGCCATTGGTAGCAGCCATATAGTTGTAAGCATGGTGTAAATAGGACTGTAGTAGCCATGGGACTGTTAAGCTCGGTTCTGTGTACAGGTTTAGGTGACATACTGCTTCTGTCTGCTGGAGGTGTCTATCCGTTGCTTTCGCTTCAGTAACAGATGGTGCAAATGGTAAAAAAGAACGTTCTGCAGAGCCTAATACAGATGCTTTTATTGGAGTGTAAGATTTCAGTGTTGTGCCACTTTTGCTTTGAATCTAAGATTTGTTTCAGCTGGAATGGTATATCAAGTATTCCCAAATTCTGGGTGGGTTTAGATCCGGAGTCAAGGTCAATCTTGCCATTGAACTGGGAACTGAGGATAACTCAGGAACTGGAGCCAATGGGCTACTCTAGTCTTTAAAGGCAAACTTGCCATTCCTCAAGGTGATCTTTTCTGTTTCCTCTCTAGATTCTGTAGCTACTTCAGCATTCAGGAAGTGAGAAGTGGAACCATTTATATTTGTTACTAACATATAGCATGTCACTAGGAACAATGGTGAATGCTATTTATATCTATGTTATGCATATGGACTATTTCTTTTTTACTATGTAAGAGACAGCACTGTAGGTTTTTGTTTCCCTGAGCAACTCATTAGATGCTAATCTAAAACGAGCCAAGCTGACTTTGTGAAAGTATCTGATGTTTCCTATATTGCTCTGACCTCGATGCAAATTAATGAACTCACTAACCAGCAAGCTATAAAAAGACTGTCATTTAAAGACGGGCACAGGAAGTGGTAGCAGGAAGTGAACTTAAGGAGCCAGGAGCTTAAGTATGTATGTTAGTTTGTACGTTAGCAAATGGATAAAGCACTTGTGTTTGAGAAGCAGATGCATAAACAAAGAACAATTTATTAACACTGTCTGTTGATAAGGTATACTACTGGGTAAGCATTTTAGTCTTGAGGTCCAGCTGAGTGCTGTGCTACATTCTTCCATTAAGATAAGCAAAGGGTCATATCCTTTACTGATGCAAATCGGTTGAGCTCTGTGTACTTAATGGAGCCATGCCAGTTTACATCTGCTGAAGATCTGGCCCATTATGTTAAATTTTGCCCTTCCTTTCACTCAAATAGATATGATAATTGGATTGGGGGAGGGGAGGAAGTAATTGATTCTATTCTACAAATGACAATATTTTTAGACAAATGTATCGATTTTTATTATGATCTTAGTAGAAATCAAATCATAAAGAAATATTTCAAACATCCTGAGGTCCAGGGCTGTTCAGGTTTTGAGGGACGCCTAGATCCTGTAGTGATTCATTGGGTTCAGTAAACACAGGCATATGTAGACGAGAAGAGCTAAACAACAATGAACATCATTGTGGAGCGGTAAGCCACCTCTGTAGATCCTGGACTCCCTAACTAATCAGCTGCTACTACCTAACTGAGGGAACATCTTCTGATTCCCAACTCCCTCAGTCTCCTGTTAGGGAACATCTGTAAATTATAACTTCTATAAATACAGATTTGACTAGTACAATTTATGGGGGGAAAAAAACTAGTTTCCATCTTTGATTAATTTCAGTTAACATGTGGTAATTAGCAAGTTACAACCTTCCATTGCATTTTGTTGATTCCTGTTTGTGTACTAGTTACTGCTGCTTTGCTGCAGTTGTTAGAAAAGCTTCACGCTCTTTGGAAGAGAGAGTGCAATTGAACAGTGTTTTCTTCTGCCAAACTCTTCTGGTGGCCACATGGACATCATGAATCATCTGTAGGACAATGTGGGAGGTGGAAGAACAACCCAAATAGAAAGCGTACATCTTTGGAGTAGATCCATCATAAATCATCAAACTGTGTTATACAGTATAAGGAGAGGAGGTGGCTCTTCTCTGTGGCCTTTGAACCAGTGCAGCTGTTATGGTCTCTGAAGCATGGATATTAAAAGTCCATTTAAAAAGTAATCCTTCCAGACCTGCTGATTCATACATCAGAAATATAATATTCTTTCTCTTGGACTTCTCCTTCCCTGTATCTATCTGTTGTCATGTTGAGGTGTCCATGACAGTGGTATCTAAGAGGTAGTTGTAGAAGGTTCTGTGTACCAAAATGGATGCCCACTGATTTCAGAGGAGCTCTCTGCAGGTGTAGAGCCCTGACTAGGCACAAAACTTTTTCAGCAGGCTCAGGGCTGCAGCATTAAATGCATATTCAATTTGTATGGCCAAAGCCTTGCACAGATATTTGTACCCTGCCTGTGAGGCCTATAACATTCTTATTTCTGTTTTATTGCTGGAGGAGAAATTAGAGCTCTGAACTCTCAAATCTCTCCTTGTTCCACCATCACACTCTGCTCACTTCTGTTTTTGTACACCTGAGACCTATGATTATACTTGGTGTTATACAGAGTTGACTGCTTTATTTGCAAAGGTATTTCAGTAACATTCACCTCATGTATGATGCTGCATAGCTGTGATATAACACATGACATCATGTATGACAGCTCACCATAGTGGTGTAGCATTATACCTTCTCCAGAATTTGGCCCAGTGCATTAGCTTTTAGGGAAGCAGTCTTCTCTCTGCTTCAGTCTAGCACCTTCATCACAATCTATTCCGGGCAAAATGTGAACTCAGTGGCTAGGGACAGACATTCAGAAAGCCAAGCCTGAATTGATTCAGTCTTTGCAGGTTAGTCTAACCTGGCTAGGCTAAATCACTTTGTAACTGCAAAGACATCCCAGGCAAGCAGGCACATACCTACAGTGGCTCAGACTAGAAGCTGGGAGGTGCTAGAGTAGCCCTCCCTTCCCTTGTACAGTACTGAGCTGGGGGGGTGGGCATGGCCAGGCCTGGCAGGATGTTCTAATTAGCCCAGCAGGGAATTGATAACGGTATTTATCACCCCATTAAGAAAACAACAGAGGGACATTATTAGCTACCTGTTGATTCTGCCTGTTGATTCTACCCGTTGACTCAGCACCGACCAACATGAGGTCTGCTAGTTAATACACAGACACCTCTCATCAAGGCACAGGGGAGTGGGACATTCCTGCTTAGCAGAGAGTAGTGAGGGGGTGGAGGGAAGCAGCCTGCAGTCTCTGCTGGAGCTCCAGCTAGGGAGCACAGGGGAGGGGCCAGCCCTGTTGTGTAGCAGAGACCTGCACAGCCCAGAGTGCATGGTGGGGGAGTCTGGTTTATCTTAAACCAGCAAGGGGTCTGGGACAGACATTGCATAAAATGGTTTGACCCAAATCAGTTAAGTCTGATGATACTACATTCAACCAAATTTATCTTTAAACCAGTTTCAGCCTTTTTTTCAAACTGGTTTATGTGCACTGAACATCTGTTCTGTTACAGGTTTAAACCAGTTTCTGATCACTTAAACCAATTTGTGTAATGTCTGTCCCTAGTCAATAATGTTAAGGTTTGAGATGCATTTCGCATGTTTCAAATTAGACCAAAGAGTTTGTAATTCCCCAACATCAACATAAGCAAATGCATTTCCTATCCTATTTTAAAACTAGCCCCATACTCAGTGACCTAGCACTATCCCTGCAGTGAATGGTAGCAACAGCATATCTGTTCCTGGCCTTAGATTTTGTGTACAGCTGTTAAAGAAGCTACCCTGTGTGCTTATGTGCATGCACAGCTATTCTTTGTTTGTATGAACAGGTTCTGTGTTTGCATGTTCAGACCTACCTAATGGCTCAGGTAGGTCACGTTCACCTCATTTGCACAAGATAATTATGTCTGCACACATACTTTGGCCCGTCTAGCCTTTTTGAATATCTGTTCATTACTGATCTTCTATTTATAACCAGTTGAGCTCCTTCTCACTTGTTCTTTGCCTGATTTCTATCTTGCCTGTTCATCTCTCATCACACACATGAATTATACATTGACTGGGCAAATAATTCCAGTTCTTAGAAACCCCTCACTTCAGCTCTGAAAATAACAGGCTTTCCAGAAACTTTTCCATCAAAGGCCTTGCTTCTAAATATTCCTGCTGAGCATCATTCACAGCAGATGAGCATGCCGGCACTTCGTATTGCTTGGCCACTTTCTATTGCTTGGCGTTTCTCTTCTACAGAACAATTATTGTTTATAAAGCAAGATAAATTGGACTTGATGATGGTGTCAGTTCAAGTGAAATGCACCATGTGTGACGGCCTGAAGGAGTCCCTGGCAAGAACCTGATATTCAGAAGCACTGAGCAGCCTCAATAAGGAACATCAGAACTGCCACGGTGGGGCAGACTGATGGCATGTCTAGCCCACCAGCAGTGGGAAGTAGTGGATATTTTAGAGGAAGAATAGAAGCAGTGCATGTGTAGCATGACCCATCCTCCTGCTAGACTGACTCTGGCACCCAGTCCTGAGACTGTGTGCCTGGAGAAGAGGGGAAGATCTTCATGTTTTGAAGGGAATTCAACAACTCTTGGCAGGCCCAGAGTCTGTGATCTTTTAGCTTTATCACAAAGGTGAAGATGATGTGGGGGGAAGGGGGGGGGTGAAAACAGGGTAGTGAAAACTTTGGAAAGACAGGAGCTAAGCCAAGTGTCAGCTCTAGGGCTCTGCCTTAAGTTGAGCCTGACATGGATGGTGGTGGCTAAATCCTGTGCAGCACCTCCTCTCCCATGCAATCCAAATGGGAACTGCAAGTGTCGCTCTCAGAGTTTCGCCTTAAGACATTTGGAAAAGTGCCCTTCAGGACTCTGCTGGGGCTGCTGGCTGTTCAGTAAAATGCAGTTCAGTGGCAGCAGTGGCCCTTACTTGCCAACATCCCCAATGTGGAGGTTTCATTGTAACAAGCCCCAGTGTAGTGGATAATGGCACTGTGGGTGTCATAACAGATATTGGCATTTCCATGCCAGCATCCAAGTGTACCTTCCTTATTACTTATATGGTGGCAGCACCTGGGAATCCCAGCTGGGCATAAAAGGGCCAGACAAGTAAAGCGACAGACAGTTGCTGCCCCAGAGAAGTGTTCCTCTTCCTTTGTTTCACGGTGCCAAATCCAAAGCAGGTGAGGAGACACTTGTCGGTAATCCCTCCAATGTATTAATGCTGCCTTGGTTAACACCTCAGAAACAGCCAGTCAAAATGCCAAAAGAGCAAGCCATTCCCAGTACCCATCCCCTTGGATTTAATGACACCAGAAGAACACGTGGAATATCTAGGGCCCAGCAAATCCCATTCGCTTTCTACTCCCTACCACGCACGCATTTGCTCTCGGATCACAGTGAACAAACTGAAGGATTTTCTAGGAAGCTCCAAGAAATTCTCACAGTAAATTTTCCAGTGCTAATGAGTCAAAATGGGAAATTTTAAACTATAAGAGAATTCAGAGCAAGAGAAGATGATTTAGTGCCAGCATTAGAGTTTAACCACGCAGACAGTCCACCTTCTGATATCCTAAGACTCATTTTGGTGCACGCGTGTGTACATCCACACAAGTCACTCTCTTGTTTTAGAGGGTTCCTCAAGCTGCAGCCCAACTCGGCATCAGGAAAAAAAACAAAGAACTTTAGTCTGTCAATAGAAAATGCCAAAAAAAGGAGTGACAGATTCTGGGGAAATCACCAGACTGCACAGATCTGATTAATTACTTCTGTAGACGGGATTATTCAACTTGGTTTTAACCTGCAAGATTTTGTCGGGGGCATGTGAAAAAAAATGTGCTAGGCTGCTGGAATCAACATGTCCTTGGTAGTTGAGAACCAGAACCCATGATGGTTTGTGCTTTTGTTTTTCTGCTCTCATTTTATGGCTGGGATCCAGCTTTTAGTGTGGGATGCTTCTGAGGGGATGTGTATTCTCCCCTGCCATCATCCTGCAGAGCACCAGGATGGTTCAGGAGAATAAATTATGCAGCTCTGTGTGGGGAGCTCCACCTGGTTTTTACATTAGCTAAAGGTGACTGCCTGGCAAGTTAATCACCTTGCCTTATGGCTCACAATCGCTGAAGAGCAAAAGTCTGCAGATGAGAAGAGGAACACGGGGAGCAGCCGGCAATGTTCACTCCAGAAAGATGTCGGATTTCAGCCTCGTGAAACAGACCTGGAGAGTGCAACATCTTTGCTAAAGAAAAATGAAGGTGCCTCAATGCATCCCACTACTTGTTCATTTTGGTGAACAGTAACATCAGCCACCAGTGTCCTGAATGCTCATTGCAACATGCTCCGTGCCCACTTAAAGCTTGTCCTTTAAGTGATAGATGGGAGACGTTCTGCTTTCATCTCGCTAAGAGTTGCTAAAAAGCTCGCAAACTTTACAGTGTGCAAGCTTACCACTAAGGGGAGATGGCTAACTCTATAGGTTTGCTCAGACCCTTGTGGGCAATTGTCAGCTCTCTGAAAAAAAAACAAAAAACACTGCAAAACAGGAAAAAATCTAAGGATACACACATGCAAAAATGTAAAAAAAAATGTGGCTGCAGTAACAGAGTTGCTATAGCTGTGAGAGACTCACTGAGACGGGGTGGAATCCAGTGTTTTGGAAGGTTTCCCCGTATGACACAAGGTTTTGGAATTTTACAGCTGGTAAATCCTTATTAACATAGGCAGCCACTGCTGGCCTGAATTCACTGGCTCACTGTTTACTATGGGGGCGCCTAGTGGAACCTCGCCTGTTCCTGATTATTCACTTTTGAATCTTAATTGTTTAAAGGGAGTATATATTTTTTTGAAGAAATAACTGTCTTGGAATAAACAAAAGGCAGCAAGTGAAGCTCCCATCACCTGTTGACAGCAAATTGATCATGTACAAAACTGGCGTGGGTAGTGGAATTCCCTTATTCTCCCACTTAGTCATCGCATCCTGGTGTGAGTCATTTTATTACATGGAGCTTCCCAGTGGTTTTGTTTTGAGTGGAGCTTTTGTTTAATTATATGTATATAATATTTGTGACTTTAAAAAGAAATTACATTTCTGTAAAGCAGCATAAGGAATTATTTGAGCCAGCTTTGGGAGGATGATCCACCCCTGCTGTTTCATAACTCCACTACTGTATTGATATTTCATTTCAACTTGAGTTGAATTCTTTAAACAATAGACTGAGGGACAGCTCCTCTCAACTCGGCTCACTGTGCGAAATGTCAGATTAGGGGCTGGGCTGAATGGCGGATGACTAATGCACTGGCCCTTTACCTCCCAGACCTTGACATGTATCTTTGGCCTTGGTGACTCAAACTCAGTCCTCAGTGAAATGAAAGCACTGGCCTCAGCTCACCATAAACAGAGTGTAATTAACTGCAGTGGGCAGTCTTATTCCAAAGGGAGAGAGAGAGAAAGAAAGAAACCACAGAATTCAAGCCTAATGAAAAATTAAATAGCCCTTATTTTGCGAGTTTTAAATTAATTCAAGCTGCAGTCATTCTAACCTTTCCAAATTAGCCTTAAATGAAAGCTAAAGGGAAGAATATGGATTATAGCAGGATTCTGGCTACTCTTCCACCGTTGTGAGTCAGGGTCACTCTGTCAGCTTGGAGCAGAATTTGTCCCAGGAAAATGCAAGAGACTCTGTCTAACTTGGTCTCCTTCCCAGAGGTCCTGAGCAATCCATAAAGGAAGTCTGTACCTCTGAAACAGTCGGCTTTGGTTCATTTTGTTATCAGCGCAGCTTAAACTCTTCCGTGTCCTTTTCCGTGGGTGCCTGTCACCTACTGAGAAATGTTCCCAGAAGATAAATATGTGCCTTTTGGAAGATCTTCCGAGAAGTAGAATGATTTGGGATAGTCCACGATTGAGCCCAGAGGGAACTCTGCAAAGAAGTTTAATGATGAAGCAACGTACGTCATCCAACAGACAGCAATGTACATTTTTGATTAGACTCCTGGGCTGGATAATATAGACTCCACAGGGTAACACAGTTAGTCTTCAGTTTATGAGAAATGTGAAGAGAATTTCCTGAACTTTTCAGTCCATCAGTCATGCCAGCTCCACTAAGGCTAAAAGCTTACTTTCCTGCTAGCTAGCAATCCCAAAGTAATGAACAAGGGACCGTGAATAATGTGCAAAAGCTGTAACTGGTTCAAGAAAACCTTTAATTGGCTAATTAGGAAAAACAACCACAAGGGGACTGCAGAAGATCATCCAAAGTTTTCCTAATGCAGGCTGACACTTTGATTTTCCCCAAAATTTGAAGCAAGACTTGGTATGATCTTAGTTTGGGCTAGAAAGGGTAGAATTACGTTCTTGTAACAACTCATTCATTCCTACAAAGACTGCTGACACAATCAGATCTCTCATCGGGGCTTAGTGCTAAATCTTATAGCCCATAAGCAGCACAAAAATCAGCTATTTCCTGAACCTTTCACTGGGCTGTGGTGTTAAAGATTTGCCAGCTAAGGGAGACAGTTAAATGAGCCAAGGAACCACAATGGTTAAAAAGACAGCAATAGGCCAGCATGGCTGGTGTGACCTAGGGGGTCCATATCCAAATACATTTAGCACCTTTAATTGATCTGTTGGCCTTTGTGGCTATGTAGTTTGAATTGCATGCTGCAGAACCCACACATATAATTTGTGACTCATCATTTGCGGGCCCTGGTGATGAGCTGACTTGCAGTTACAATCACCTACCACATACTTCGGCAACCATCTTGGTAGTATATTTTCAAGTGGGTATTCTAGTAGCCACGTTTCTCAGCTAAAAGAGTGCATGGTGTCTTCATTTCCACTGTTGTGCTCTTAAGTTTGAGACAGCAAAAGGTAATGATGAAGGGATGAAAAATCCTTAGCACTCTTCAAACTCCACTGCCTTATCTCCCTCTTCATTCAAAGTAGGGCTCGTGGTTCAGAAACGAATTCCTACAGAAACAGCCACAGTGTAGAACTGAGTGGCTGCCAAAGGCTCTGAAATGATCAAAGATATATTAATTATCCCTCTGCATCTTGTTTCCTTTGGTAGCTGTGCATTGAAATGTTATGGCAGGCTACCTGCTTTACTCCAGGCACCTATCTATAAATAATGATAAGATACTGTACTATGGGAAGCGTGCTAGCCCTCTGTGGCTGTGGGGACATTCAGTGAAGGGCAGGAATAACTCTAAAACCACGCTGATGTTCTTTTGCAGCCTTCCTATTTCAGCATGCTGTTGGGACAGCTTTGAGGGCACCACTATACAATTAGGCCTTGAGGTATGCTATCACCAGGATGAAGCTTAGACTTCGCTGTTTACAGACAGACACCAAACATTTATTTCCACATAGGCAGAACATCGCTAAACCATCCATCACAATATAGACAATATGTACTGGGTGCATCTACGTGTGCGCTTTACTCTGGAGCTGACTGTCTGTGCAGTAAAGTGTCACTGGGTGCATCTACATGTTCATGAATGCACCTTAGATACTGTGCATTTAGTTTGGTACTTCCTTAATAAAGTACTAACTAAATGCACAGTACTTAAAGTTACTGCACAGTAGTGCTGGTGCACGGTTATTTAGTGATGCTTATTCTCATTTATGCACAGTTCAGGCTCAATATATGTGTTGAACTGGCATCTCTGAGGAAGATGTGTCCCTCTATAGAGCTTCCTCACAAATGGGCCTTCATACAGAATTACCTTTGTCTACTATTGTTTTCCCTAGTTTCAGTTAACTCTCTGAGTACATTCATTTTTCTGCATGGCCTCATCTCTGGCAGAAGCTCATTCAAAGGTTAATATATCCAGAAGGGCTATGAGAAAAGCAAATATTGACTATCTAAAATTAAAGCTTATATGTTCACGACTATAAAAGTAAAGCAGCAAGACAGATGGAGCACACATCATGATATGTAAGCATAAAGGTCAGTGCTTGATCTGCAAAATGCTAATATTCATTGGGGTTTTGGTGCTTAAAAAAACAGGATTTGTCACTGGTGACAGATTTGTTAGGAAAATGTTCAACTGGTATGGGCACAAATACACGCAAGTAGAAGCATCCGTCATCTTTAGAATAACTCTTATATACATACATCCCTTGTTTACTTGGGGTTATTCTCATTCCCACTTTTAATCCCCAGGGATTTTGGACTGAGTTTAAACATCATCTGACTTATATGCTTGGCGTCGTTAGGTTTTAGTGCAATTTCAGTGGTGCAGTCACTAAATCAAATCAAATGTTACTATGGTTGCATATACTTCCCAGGCCTCTTGAGGACTGATTATTATGTCTGTGAAGCCTCTATCGCCTTTATTCTATGCATTTTGGACTGATAAAACTCTTCATGTTCATTCTATGCCCAGGCAGCACAAACCTGGAACCACAGGGCATATCCCGTTTGACAATGAGGAAAAATAATGTCATGTACTGAAATTAATTCAGATATATGCACATGCTCAATGGATTTTAGGGTTTACAAAGAAACTGTGTAGACCTTGAAGTGTTGAGGGTGAGAACCCCCAGGCCATGGCTACATATATAACAATCAGGCAATACTGTTACAATGGGAATTTTCTTGGCTAATTTGACATTCAGTTGTATCCCAATTTTGTGATCTCCATATATGAAGGCACGAAAGGAATCAAAAAGGAAAGAAATATTGAATTTAATCAGTAGTTAATTTCCAGTTCTCCCAGTGAGGTGTTAGCCTGGAGATTCCTAAAGCTGGAATAACAGGTGCTAGTGCTCTTGAAGAATGCGATGGATAATGTAGTATGGAGGACCAGGAGTTGGATAAAAGGGGGTTTTGCTGGTGCAAACTCAGATGTGTTAGCAGAACTTGGGACTACATCAGTAGGATATTGAGGTGCATTTGCAGACCTGTGTCTGGCTGTTCAAAAGTGAAACGTGTCACCAGGGTGGTTTGAACAACATCACAAAGCCCCAGGTTGAGACTATGCCTCATTTCATTGTGCAGGCAATTCTTTCCCCAGACAATTCGCAATGAATTTATTTACAAAGCCTTTTGTTTTATTAGGTTTAGGTGTTGATCTCCTGCTCTGCTTTAGATTCATAGCAATCTCTTTAGTATTTTAAGGTCTCCTTAATAGCAAGGATAATGGCTTCTGCCATCATTATTAGCTACAAAGGGAACCCCTCAGTAAGTGCTGCCTTTCCATCGTAAGATGTCCTTGCTTTTGCTGGATTAAAACCAGGGCTGCCAGAAAGCAGTGCTTTTCATTTTAACCAACTATTTAGAAGTTCCAGCAGTCAGTGTGTTAATCAGAGTACAACTTTAATCTGCAACTACCTACAGCAGCAGCCAAAATAAATGCTTATTATTAAACATGTGAATCCTGTCCATTAATTTACACCATGGTCCTCTCTGATGTTAGAGCTAAACAGCAAATCTGGTGAGAGACTTACAGACTCTAATTACAGCCTGCTTAAACCGTCTCCACCCCAGCAATCCTTTTCTGCATGTTATGGTAACAAAAAAAAAAAAAAAAAAA
>NW_017729009.1:23446894-23457996 GCF_001723915.1 Gavialis gangeticus
CTTTTTTGCATGTTTTGGAAAAAAAAAAAAAAAAAAAAAAAAAAAAAAGGCAACTGACTCACTTTGGAGGAACACGAATACTCCAAACCAAGAGGGAATTATTCAGCGATTTCTTCCTGCACCATAATAGCAGAAAAATTACCTTCAGGGGTGCTGAAGATGACCAGCAGGAAGAAAATGTAAACACCTGGGCATGGATTTTTAGACCCTAGGCACACGTGCATGGTTAATTTGCATGCAGCCATGAGTTAACATGCATTATGGCATGGCTTGCCCGCTCCGTTCATGCTGCCCTTCAAAAGGATGTCATGTCACCACCCCCTGTGTTTCCTGGAAACGGCTCCATGACATCCATTTTGGGGTTTAGGGAGGGCATGCAGTGCTGCTCTATTGGCACACCCTCGCCTGGTCCAGTAAAGGTGCTGAAGTGCCCCACGGCACTGTCCGGGTAACCAGCAGGGCTTGTGCATGCCATTGTTGTGATTGTTCAGAGCACCCTGGTGTCGGGCATGCATTTTTTTCAACTACGGTTCCCTAGATTTTAGACAAAGGGCTAGATTGTGTCTTTAGGCACAGCTCCAAGCAGGGGGTAGTGTCTAAACTGTACAACCCTGAGAGCAGCCCCAGGAGGCACCGTGAGTCAGAGACACGCTGAGTCACAGCTTCACCCCTGCCACCTCCTTGCTGCCTGTGGGGGAGGAGAGGATAATGGCTTACGGCTGGGTTGTAACCGAATCAGGCTGCACACACTCCGCTCTGGCTCGGCTACTTGGAGCCAACCCTCCAGCCATTGTCTGCTCCCCTCTGCCTTCTCGCTGCAGCGAGGGAGAAAGGACTGAGTTATGCTTACACATCCTAGCCCAAGATCCAGGTAGTTTAAGACTGGGTGTAAATAGGAGCTCCTTCTGCATCTTACTACCCCGTCTGAGCATGCAGTTTGAGTCACAGCCTTGCCCTGTTAAGAATTCAGTGCTAGCCATAGTAATAGCACTTAGGTAATTCCAGTTGTGGTAATTCCCTTCTGCCAGTATCAATCTCCTTGCACGTCCAACTGGCCAAGTATTCTGCAGTCTCCGCCTTCTCGTGTGTGTTGATGCTGTGCACTGTTAGACCGCAAATTCATTTCAGCCTAGGGATCTCTTCCTCCTCTCTCTATCTGTCCCTTGCCTTCACAACACGTTTAATAAAGGCTTGGAAGCCACTGGATAAAAAGTATAGACGATAAACACAGCAAGCTAAATTCATCCCTGATGCAACTCCATGGAAGCCCATGGATTTGCACTGCGACAAATACAGCTTGTTATTAGTCAAAAGGCAAATCCTCTTCTTACACCTGAGCAGGACTCTATTATCTGGCATAGTATAGGGAACTGGCATCACTTGTTACTGCTCCTTGCTGAAAGGGAACATGCACAGGCCAGGTAGTATTTGCAGTGCAGCAACCCAAAGTTTCCCATATTCTTCAGCAGTAAGAATGGTAAGCAGGGGTGAATTGACCTGTCCCATGGGTTGCAGGGAAGGTGACAAGTGAAGTAAAGTGGTGAGGAAAAAAAAATCCTTTTATTTTCCTTCATTCTTTGCTTCTGTTTTGGCCAGAAGCAGAAGTACCTAAATAACACAAGACAGAGGCTGCACTTGCAAAATTTCCAGACAGCAGGAAAAATAAGAAGTCTTGTGAGAAGTTCTCGTTTAATGAGCTTGCCACCCTCGTTTTGCAGACCTTAGGCATACAAGCTCCAGAAAAATCCTATAACCAAACTGTACCCAGAGATCTCCCCCATCTCCAGCACCCTGAGCTGATGGAAGAGTTTGGCAGCAATTTTCCAGGTCACCTGTGATCTGGATACCCAGTTCATTTTGAAACCAAATTTTCAGAAATGAATTAGAAGAGTTTAATATCCTTTGATGCTTTTAAAGTAAATCATGAGACTAAAGTCTATTGAATGCAATATATTGAACGTTTAAGAGCTAGAATTCAAAAACTGGAAAACACAGGAATCTTCTGAATTGAGTATACCCAATTTGTATTCTGCTATTATAACTGCACATGCAAAACTCCTGAATGGACTGCATTTACACGGGCAATAATTTGATTTGCTTGTGGATACATTAAATCTGGATGCACAGTTGGATGTAAACACTCTGCAGCCTGTACAGTATAGAATATTGCACAATAACATCACCTCTAAATAGAATTACTACACTGCTGTTGTAGGAAGATTATTTTGTGTGTGCGGTCATTTGAGAGGTGATCCAGAAGCAAGAATGCACTGCATCTAGTAAAGATATAACAACAGGCAGACTGCTTTAAGCATTTTACACTTCTTGTGGTCTATCCTTGAAGGTTACAATATTTACTTCAATTTCTGACCTCAAGCAAAAATAAATTTTAGTTTACCATCTTATATTTCACATACAGGGCGTTTATCAGCATGCTCTGGAAGGGTAGAAGGCTCTGAGAGCCATGCTAATTAAAAATGCTAGGAGCGACATGTGTATCAGTGTCCATCCACTGAAAAATGGAGCTAGGGCATGTTGAACTAAAGCTTATTAAATGAGCTTTAAAGCACCACCCTGCCATTTTTCAGTGGAGGGACACTAATACACACAATGCTGGGCTACTCAGATGATGATTCTAGGGAGGGAAATTTCTCAAACTTGAGTTGCACAAGTATAATTAACAGCAGAAAGAGTGCCTGTGGCTCAGTGGCACAGACTGTTGCATTTGTGATGGATTTATTCGCAACTAGAGCATAGACAGTATGTTCCCAGTCCTTTACAACTGTATAATGCAGACAGCAAATGCCTATGGGAGTTGCTGGAAGTCTGGAGTGCTAGCATAGAAAAGGTGTGTTTCCATCTGTAGGTCTGTTTTTATTTCTGTGTAGTTGACAGGTGGATAGCAAGGTTTTATTCTCCACCTACCAGAAACTACCATAAATCAGTGAGAGGATAAAAACAGCACAATGAAATAAAATATCTAATAACCACTTGTCCAATTATATTAAGAGTTTGCCTCTATGACCTACAACAACTACTGCTAAAAAAAAACCTATTCAGAGCTGAGATGTACTCACAATGCCCCTCAAAATGGGTTTCAAATGAGAGCTGTGGGTGCTCAGTACTTGTCAATGTAAAACCCCAATTTTCTCAGTTTGCCCCCCTAAAAACTAGGGTATCCAAATCAGGTGAGACGCATATAAACACACTTTCATTATCAACAGAAGGATTGCATGGTAAAACAATCCTGTCTGGCATCTTCTGTGTGGTAAAACAATCCTGTCTATAATATTAGTGTGCTTGTGTGTGTGTGGATATATACAGGATTGTTTTATTTATATATTATTGACAGGAGGGTTGTTTTACACACACACACACACACACACACACACACACACACACACACCCCAATGCTCCTGTCAATAATATAAGGATGTTAATATAGAATATGAAGATCATGTGGTCTTGTGGTTAAAACTAAGAATGAAGATTTAGCAGGGTTGCGCTGCTGAGCCACTGACTCACAGTTGACCCTGGACAAGTCATTTGACCTCCTTATATCCTCAGTCAATCCAGCTGGCTGAAATCAGGGTCTTGCTGAAAAGCAGAAGTTTTATTGGTGCTGAACATTCCAGTTATTCACATATGAAGTATCAGCCTAGGCCTCAGTTTAGCAAAGTGCTTAACTTTAAGCATGTGTAGGTGTGCATTCCTGTGCAGCAAAGTGTACAAGCATGAACTTATTATCAGTTAGAAGCCTGCTTTGCTCCATGGGGGCCTTCATGCATCATTTGTCGTCTTTAAAGTCAGGTTTCTGGTCATGTTTTCCGGTAGATTAATCCTGTAACATTACTTTCAGATGGGCAGCAGATCTGGGAGATGGAGGCCACCGTGGATAAAGACAAGAGCCAGCCTGTAAGTATGCTGAACAACGCATGTCTTCCACTCCCAGCTTTTCAGATGTAAGATTGCATTCAATGGCTAGTGGGAAAAGCTTCCAGAAAGGGGAATATCCTCCCCATTGTTGTGATGGAAAGCTTCAAGTGCTGCCATCAGAACTGTATTGCAAATGGAATCTATTCCCATTTCCATTTTACAGTAACCCGTAGTATATAGAAACACCAGTAGCCATTGTGAGATTGCTTCAGGCTGTACTTTACCCATTCAGTCCTGAGAGACGCTGAGCATCTTCTGTATGGTACTGAGCACTTCCAACTTCCTTTCCCTTCAGTGGGAATCAAGAGTGCTGACCGTTTTGCAGGATGGCATTCTTTGAGGTGCTTTATTCATATTTTAGGCCTGATCTCACAACGTGATAGGACCCTTGCCTCCCATGCGGTGTTCATTGAGTGCCTCTAAGAATTAGCCCTTAAAGTGCAGTGTTCCTTACCTGCTCCAATGGACGTGAATGCAATCGTTGCCATTGACTTCCATGCATGTGGGATCAGGATGTAAAACTCATGTTTATCCAGTGCATAGCAGTTTAGCATTAATCACTATTGTGTGTGTTCTATATTTAGTTGAGCCTTCTGTCTTCACGTGCAGGACAACATCAACAGGTACCAAAGAGGATGTGACATTTAACAGCCAGCTTCCTAACATCAAAAATGTTTCTCTCCTAGCCCGTCCTTCCCTCCTTCCTCCCATACCCCTGTTTATTGGTGAACAGGGAAAATCCTTTTCCTTCCTCTATGGCTATGTATCCCCTGGAGTAGTTGCCTGTGGACCTCACTTTCTAATATCATCTCCTCACCCTTCATTATTCCAGAGCATGCTTTTTGTAGAGATACCAGAGTATCGTAACAAGCACATTCGTACGCCTGTGAAGGTGAATTTCTATGTCATCAATGGGAAAAGAAAAAGAAGCCAGCCACAACATTTTACATTTCACCCAGGTAATTCTCAGGAGAGGACCAACTGGAATGAATTTCTTCCAAGAAGATTTTTGCATTTTGTTACTTCATGTTTCATTAACTAAAGATCTGACTTTTACTAATATAATGAATAGTTCATCCTCAATAAGCAGATACTATTTGGTTTAAAGAATGCAAGTGATTTGGAATAGGAATTTCCTATATATGTAAGGGGACTTGCCATCAGATAGCTAGACAGTGGATTCAGTAGGAGTTGTCAGTTGCTTTCTGTGACAGCAGCAGTCGAATCTTAGTGCCCTGCGGAAACAATGACAGTAGTTTTCCTCATCTACACTGTATATTAACATCAGAGCTGGGAAAGTAACATGTAACTGCAGTATCGAGGGAAAGAGAAGACAGATATATTCTTCAGTGTATGGCCAGTTCAGATATGGCAGAAAAGTCTGAGAGTTTCTCTGAAGTTCTTTCTTCTGGGAATTTGATGAGCAATTCTTATAATAAATACAACCGAGTCATGTATGTGCTTCCCAGCATTCCTTAGATTTGGCTGGGACTGAATGCTGTGAGAAAATCAGTATTTCATTTTGGAAAACAGGAAGCACAAAATGTTACCATCCAAACTGTTTCAAGCATCTCTTCTACTAGCTACTAGTTTCTAAGTGTGGGTGAAGTTCCAGACAGCTCTTACTTGATACAACTCATTTCATTCTTTTTTAACCTCAGTTGTATCAATACCCTATGTTATAGGGAGGATATTGTCAACCTGCAGCAGAGTCCTTGCTGCTGTGTGACTGAATTTATATTTTAAATATGCCATTCTCTCAAAAAGAGTCTCAAAATCTAACTTTTTTAAAAGTAAGATTTCATTTCTTATTTTTGTATATAGTGCTGTTCTTAGCAGAACGTCCCTCTGCACTAAGATTCAGCCTCCTGAGAGCTGAGCACCTTCTAGCAGATGGGTCTCAAAGAAAGCTCTTTGGGTCAAAAGTAGGATCTTCCTTCAGGGCAGAAATTAGCCACTTGACTAAAGAAACAGGGCTAGAACATCTGACAAATTTGGTATGTTTTCTTAAATTTCCATTAATCCTTCCTTTCACTAGGGCTGGAAATACTATGAGGAAGATAGGTTTATGTAGGTTCATTTTTCTTTTGCTTGTGGTGCTACCTGGAATTGAAAGTTGCAGAACTGAACCAAAAAACAAATCTAAGTGACAAAATTAAAAATAAGCCAAGCCGAATTTCTTAGCCTTGAGAAACTTAGCCTTAAGTTTTCAGCTAATAGGCTTTTTTTTTTTCCATCTTAATACTATGTGCTTTGCAGAGAGACTCCCCACTGACTGTAGTTTAGTTTGCTCTGTGTGAATATGACCATTCACCCCCACACACTCTATTAATGCTAAAAGTCTCCTGTTAGTTCAAGGAAAACTTTGTTCTCAGCAGCTTGTTAAGAATAATGTCCTTTGCATGCTTTATTTTAGTGCCATCAATCAAAACAGAGCCCATTGATGACTATGATCCAGCCTTAATCTGCAACACAGTACACAGTGGTCTGGGAACTGTAACACAGCCTTACTATTCACAGCACACAATGGTCACCGAATCCCCTTCCTGTCTTGTGGCCACTATGGCTTCCTGCCAGCAGTTGCGTTCAGGCCTGTCTTCTCCTGATTCTCGATACCACCAGCAAAACCCAGCAGCTGTAATATACCAAAGAAGCAAGAGCCTTAGTCCAAGCCAGTTGGGCTACCAGCAATCCAGTTTGATGGCCACACAGGTTTCTATTTCAGATGCACACAGATCAGTGCTGGTGCATGCTGGTTCCCCAGGCCAAACCTCGGCAGTGCTCCATCACTCTCCAGCCAATCAACAATCTTCTCCTGTGATTCACTATTCTCCAACCAATCAGCAGTTGAGGTGTGGAAGCCATCAAGAGTTCCAGCATATCACATGCTGTGAAAATTTTACGTCCAACGTAGCAAGACCCAGCCAGCCTCAGGTCAGTCAAGCACAAAGGATAAGTCCAAGTTCATATCCAACCGTGATTCAGCAACAGACGGCCACAAGCCAGAGAGCAGCAAAAAATGGACAACCAGTTAGCGATCAGAAAGAAGTATTACCAGCTGGAGTCACCATTAAGCAGGAACAGAATCTGGACCAGGCATATCTGGATGATGGTAAGCAGCACTCTTTATTTTGCCTTTACTACACATACATTTCATATGCAGTTCTCTGTACAAAAATAATGTGGCCTCATTTTGACAGGGTGTGGACCCATTGCTCATAGTTTTATATGTTCTTAATGTAAGAGCCTTTGATCAGCTGCATTTTTGGTAGATGGCAACACAGTTTGGCAACTTGAAAAACCCGAGTGCTTCCGTGTTCTGTAGCAAACCTCTGTGTTTCTTCATGACAAGGGGTGAGCTGTCATTCAAGACTTTTGCCATTTGCCTCCATTTGCCAAACGTTAGTTGAAAATGGAGAAACTGAAACACAATGTACTTTTTAAATCTTTTTTATTATTCATATCAGTGCAAATTCCTCTGTGTAAAACTCTTTTGTACAGTCTGTACCAAAAAAAGCCTATTGAACAGTCTATCAAGAAGTATAATGAATGGGGTAGTGCTGCAGGCAAAACTATTGCAGATGTTCTAGATGAACAGTAGTACATTGATTAGTGAAACAATGTCGTTTCTTTGTTGTGAGCCCAGTAGATTTAGCTATTAGGACTGAATAAAAGTTTGAGAAAAGCTTTGTTTGAACACGTCCTGAGTATTCGTAGGTGGACAGAGTTTGTTGGCGAACTGGCTGATTGGTTATTTGGTTAAAGCAGCAGTGCCATTTCTTGGCAGGGGAAAATAACACAAAGCTAAAGCTTGGACCTGGCTCCCTGTTCTCCATTAATGTCAGTGGTAAAATCCACACCGACTTTGCTGGGAGCAGAATGAGACCCTTGATTAGAAAGTTGAATACAAATAGAGTAGGTTGGATCCTGCCATTGTGTATGTAAAATTTGCATCTAATTTTCATATATCGTTACTGCTACTGCACCCAGTCTAAGTAACTGTACATGTGAATTGCTAGTTTTGATTATGGGAGCTGCATGCACAATTTTAATAATTGGCATATAAATTAGGCAAGATGTTGTTTGTGACTCTGCCTACCTCATTACCTGCTTACAGTTTTTGAAATTGTGCCCCACCAGTTTTCCTTTAAATCTTAGCTTCTGAGTGTCCATAGCTCTATCAGGTACAAATTTCATTGCTGCTTTGTGTGAGCAGACTAGGATTTGGGTTATTATTTTAATTTAATCTGTGTTTGAGATGTTTGAACAGCTTCATTCAGCCACGGTGGTTGCTGTAACCTTGTTAGCATCACATTCTGGAAGAATTCTTACAGCCAAGCACTATCTTGTCTGAAGAGGGATGTCCTTATTGTTGGATTAGAGCTTGACTGCAGTTTAACTTTAGAGATTTTCCTATAGATGAAACAAAATAAATAAAAACCAGCATCCGGGATGCTCCTGAGGGACTAGAGCAAGATCACAATTCTTAGGTAATCTTTCTCAGTAATGAAATGGAACGCTGCATCTTAAAGTTATCTTCCTACGAACGTAGCAGGGGCTCTTCCACATTTCTAAAAAGACAGTACAAAAAAAAATGCCTAACATTGCAACACAAATGCATTAAAGACAGAATGCAAAGTTAACATGGACTAGTTTTCATCCAAGAAAGTCAAGAGAAACATTGAATTCAGTGGGCTTTGGATCAGTGCAGGAATTCCTGAGTATAGCGTGACAACGGTATACCATCATAATGGCATATGCTGTCTCTCAAAACATGTGTTAGGAAATAGGGAGCATCGGTGACAGGCTTGTAGTGAGTTAGAAACAAAATTCCAGGCTTCTGTCTGAAAGCCTAAATCATCATGGTATTGAGGATTATAGGACAAATGAGAGATCAGCTGAACTCTCTGCAAATGCTAGTATTAATTATAAAGTATTACGCACAATTTGGGCTATGAGAGTCTGTTCACATGAGTATTCCCATTGTATCTCCACTGTATGTTTTCTTTACTAAGAAGTAGCACTTGGAGTAGCTGCAATCTGCTTTAGGACCTCAGCAAAACACATGATTCCAAAATGTTCAGGATTCAAGCTGAAAAACCACTTTGTTTGTGCTTGGGGAAAAGTGACTCAGAATATAACAAAAGCCATATTTTGCTAACTAGAAAGTTTATTTTTGTACTTTATAGTATTAAAAGAAACCAAACCCACAGGCTTATGGAGGCTTTACCCACAAATCCATTTATCTGATTGGCTCTCCTGAGACTATGAAAGATTATGGATCTTGCTGTGATTTTTAGCAGGTAGTTAGGCGATCACTCCCAGAGTTGCGGGCTGGATGGCTGTATTGTGCTAAAGCCAACTGGTTTTTACATACTAGCTGCTACAACAGCTGATGTTCTGGTGTCTCTTGCTTTCTTTTCCTTTTGCCTCCCCCCTCACTAGTTTCCTCCTTCTAATACTTCATGCTCTTCATTGCTCTCCAGATTTCTGCTGACAAGCCAATTTCCTCCTCCCCCAGTGTCCCCTGTTCTGTAACGGGGTCCTTTCCTTCCCTTTCTGTGTTTAGGTCCTTTGCTCATGTGATTAATTCAGAGGCTTGCGATTTAGGGGGCTGAGAGTCTATTTTCAGCTCTCCCATGAACTTTCTGTGTGATCTTGGGTAAGATCAGCCCTACAAGTTCCTTCTCTCTTCCATGGGAGGTGACAACCACTGTTTCACAGGGGCTGTGATGTCCCCTAGTGTCAATACCCTTGGACGAGATCAGAGAAGAGTTATTCTTATGATGATTTTCTTTTATTTTCCCAAGCCTGCTTGCCATCTTCCGGCTAAAAGGTTCGCTACATTGTCTCACCGTAGCTGTTCTAATCCCCAGTTTGCTGTTTAAAACCAAGCCTTTCTGAGATAAATATATTTGCATCTGCAAAATCTTACCACTGGCACACAACATTAGAGACCTATTCTATCTCATCCCTCTTTTTCTCCTTCTTTTAAAAGACAATTGCTTCCCCCATCACTACCCCCTCAGCACCTTGAAACAGTGGGTAATGCCTACACTGCAGTGAAAAGTGAGAAGGCAGGTTATGCTGACATGCTCCAATTAGCTTTGAATTATCTGCCTTGGGCATAACCAGCTGTAGAGTTGGGGTAGCCTGGAGTTGAGTGCAGCCAAGCTGTGTGAGCACTTGCCAACTTCTCAGACTTCTTTTGAAGTCTGCACTGAGCCTTAGACAGACTCAGCGAAAGCAAAGGTGGGAGAAACTTGGCCTAAATACATTATCTAACATGTAGCTGCTCTCCCAAGTGGTACTGCTATCCCAGTCTGAGAACAGGGAGGTTTTCCTCAAGGATTAGCCACGTCGCATATTTTTAAGTCATAAGACAACTATGTCATCATATTTCAAAAAACTCTCTCTCACATGGTATATCTGAATGGGTTTTAGTGCATCTAGTGCATGGGGTTGAGGAAAGAGGTAGATAGTTCATTCAACCATAGGTAAGTGGAAATGTTTGAGAGCAAAGTAATTTATTTTACAAAAGGCTTTCATTTGCATCTGACGTTTCACTAGAACTGGAGTCATAATCCATGCATTACAATGAAATTTCCATTAAAAAAGTCTAGGATTTTTATGTCAGCAGGTCTTCCTACACACTGCAATAAGTATTGCCCGGTAAGGCAGTTCTGGGGTATGTCTTCCACAACTCTGATTTTTTTGTAAGAAAGCTGAAGTGCTCTGTATTATCTCACTGCAGAATGAAACTAGAGACTGAAACCGCCATAGTTTTTTTCAAAATGGAATTTATTTTTCTGGCTTCTTGTCTCTTACTGATGAGCCAGATTGTACCTATCTGGCATAGGCCTGCTCTGGGAACTAGGGTGAGCAATGTATCTCAAAGGAACCCAGAGCCAGCGGACAGGACAGAGCAGTGTCTGCGATGCCCATAAGCTGGGACTATAACTGTTGTGGTGAATGACCCATACCATTGTTCTACCAGTCCCGAGCTTTTGTTGGAGTGAGGTGCATACACCAAGTGCAGGGACTCGCTTGCAGCCTACACTGCTGTAGTGCAGGCCAGGATCTGCTCTGCCACTCTGAAGGCCCCTGTGGGTGTACGGGGGTTACACTGTTTTTTTTTGGGGGGGGGGGGGGGGGGGGGGGAACAG
>NW_017729009.1:23458116-23462363 GCF_001723915.1 Gavialis gangeticus
GGGGGGGGGGGGGGGGAGTGGGAATAGAGCTAAATTAAACATATGTGAAGCAAAGAAACCAGGGGGTATCCACAGGTATTAGCAGGACACAGGGTTCCTCTAACTCAGTGGTTCTCAACCTCTTTAGACTCAAGGCATCCCTCAAAAAATGCCAGCTCTTTGTTTTCACTCATTTTATGACTTCAAAAAATGTTAGAGCGGTTCTTCTGTTGCCAAGAACTGCGAGAGACCACAACAGGGCAGAATGGTGTTAACAGTTTCTTATTTGAAATCTTGTGAATCACATGTGCACACACTGCTAACGTACAGTAATCCGTGGCACCCTTGAAAGGAAATACAGGCACCTGGTTTGAGAATCACTGCTCTAACTTATTCCAGTTGGTGCAGCCTTTGTGGAACCGGACGTGTGTACATGAAGTGGGGGCCCTAAATTGAAGTGGTGGGTTTTAAAAAACACTGCTTCAATTTAGAGCTGATTCAACCCCCATGTCGTGCACACACCTTACCTGCCTCTCCGGCGGGGATGGGAGGGTGAGCTGCCGGCAAGCAGAGAAGTCCCTCGGCTGCATGGGGGCTGGTGCTTTCTTCCACTGCAGAGGCGCCCCTGCACAGGTGACACCTGCCTGCAGGCACCAGGCTCGGGGGCTCCCGGGGGGGCGCCACAGCTGTGGAGGGAAGCACTAGGCCCCCGCGCAGCTCAGGCAGGCAGGCAGGTTCGGGGGCGGCAGGGAGGAAAGATCAGGCTCGCTGCTTTTCTTGGGCGGAGCCTGCTTTCCCAGGCTGCTGCCAGGCTGCCTGCAGGGCTTCCTGCAGAGCTGTGGAGCTGCATGGATCCCAGTGCTTTGCTCCACGGTGGTAGGGGTCCAGCAAACTAAAACTCCTCTTGCTCCTTGAAGGAGTTTTAGTTTGCTGGTCCCCAAATCATTTAAGCCACATTACGCTGCCGAATTTCCTACAGCAGCTGGAATTAACGTGCAGTACACCACCAAGGTGTGCAAACACCAACACCATTTAAGTGGTACAAAAGCATTTAGCCCATTTTAAAGTGTCATGCATGCACGCCTCCTGTTTCGTTTACACACAGCCTTTTTCATTAAGCCTTGATTGTCAGAGTAAGTTGAGTCTTATCTCTGCTTTCTCCAGCCCCTTGTGCTGAGAGTGAAGTAGTAGGTGGTATAAAACCGCCACCTATATCAGCTTTACATCAGTGGGGGATTCCCCTGTGCTGGGGAGGAAGCTGAGCTCTATTGTGAGGGTGGCTTTATGTCCTCTTTATGTTGCTGGACAAACACAAAGGACTCATCTGAGCCAAAAATCTTGCCCTCCAACAGGCTATAGAGCAGGCATTAGTCTTTGTGCCGCATTTCTGTTATCTTCAGGTTGCAGTGAAAAAGGTTGTTTTTTCTCAAGTTTTAGTTTGGGTTTTAGCTTTCTCCCCTACATATGAAAGTTCAATAAAACTGTGAAGGAACATTGTTGTCTAGGGAAGAAAAAAAATGGAATTTTCTCTTTCCATTTCTTTGCACTTTAGAAAGGAGTGAATTTGTATGTTGCAGGGCTGTGGTTTGATTAGAGGAACAATTTGCATCAAAAAAGCCATTTTCTGTTTTTAATTAGAGCTCCTTTTCATAGAAGGTGTGGTCACTTCTGTGCTAGCAGCAGTAAACTTAAGTGTAGAGAATATGCATTTTCCAAACAGTTTTGCTCAAAAACTAAACCAAACTATGCATTCATCAGCCTGGTTCCTCAGTCTATAACTCTCATTACTCAGCATTTCTTTACTTGATCATTCTTGTGATCTCTACTCCACATTTTCATTATGGGCCACGTATTTAATTATATTATTGCTTATTTATATTGTGGTAGTTCCCAAGCACTCCAAGTATGGACCAGAGACTAATCACGGTGGGCATTGTAAAGGTGGTCCCTTCTTCCAAAACACTCGGAAGTCTATTGTAAGGAAGTGGAAATAATATAATATGGGAGAGAGGTGTCCTGTATTCTGCTTTCAGCTCTGCCAGGTTTCAGGCTCTGTACCTCAGTTTATTCTGATGCAAAAAAAAAAATAATTCTAATAGTTATCCTGCCTCACTAGGGGTGCTGGAAGGTTTAGTTAATTAATGTTAACAAAACACACATGTTAAAAAAGGTGCTGCATGCCTGTTAAGTGCCAGGTGGTGTTGTTATCATGGATGACGTACACTGGAGTTTTGAGCTCACTTCTAGAAATCGATCTCTATTCAAAAATAAAATCAAAACAAGCCCCAAAGCAGCCTCTTTTGAAAGCTGTTTCCCCAACAGCATTTCTGAGTGCTGTCCTATCACAAAAAAAAAGTGCCACCAAAAGAAAACTGTAATAAATAAAAAAAAATAAAATAAAAGCCAGCCATCCAAAATCATCAGTGGAGGAAGGAAGAAAATGAATCAAGTGATTAAAAACATAGTTCCACTGGCACCTCTTTGTTCTCCAGTTCAGGAATCTTTAATTGGTGCAGTACAATGCCCACAGGCAAGTTTGTTACAAAGCATTTCCTGTTCAAAAGAACATGCAGACTCCATTAAGAGAGCAAGAGCACACTGAGAACTGACAGTGCAGTAGGGGTATAGATGTGTTCCCTGTGTTTGTGGCCTCCGTGGGCAGGGTCTGAGAACTGGTGTACCAAGAAAAAAAGAAAAATCAGTTATGTGCTACTGGAAGATGACATTATCATTTGGAGACTAAACCAGTGGGCTGTTATCAACACTGAAGAGTTAGTTTCCAGATGGCATCAAACAATTTTCAGTGATAATTTTGAAATGCTGTCAAAGAGTTGAAAAAAAGAATGTGTTCATGCAGTTGGGAATTGAAAGCTTCAAAACCACAATAAAGCCCATTTCCAGACTTGCTGTCCACTTACTCCACACTCATCACATTCCATAGACAGTCTGAATCACAGAGAGCAGACGGCTCCTATAAAGAAGACCGTAGACATCCATGTGTTGGAAGACTTTTGCCAAACTAGACCATACATTTACTTTTACTCATTCAATCCACATATAACTTCCACTTTCAAATTAAAGGGATACCATCAAGAGCCTATCGTATTTGCACTCTGGTGTCACTTTTCATCCAAGTCAGAGAAGCACTAACGAAGCAAGCCTACCCTTCCCCCCGCCATGTAAAGATACAGGCAAGGATAATTTCTCCCATGATGCAGATGGATCAGCTGAGGCACAGAGCTGTCAAGTGTTACATCCATGGCCATACAAGAAGTCATTGGCAAAGGTGAAAGTAGAAAGAGTCTTAATCCCAACCCACAGTGCTGCCCACTACACTAGAGGTCAGCAACCTAGAGCCCACAGGACAGATCTGATTTGGAGCCACTAGATCCCGTCTGTGGAGCTAGGGGGCTTCTATGGTGCTCTGGCAGTGAACACCACAGAGGGGCTTCACTCGGGGCAGTGGAGAAAAGTGGGAGCAGCACCAAAGGCAGGCGCCAGGTCCAAAGTGCCAACCCACCTCGGACTTGAGCTGGGTTGTTCCACCCCACTGCTCAAAAATGTTGCCAACCACTACACTAACCACATTACATCCCAGCAGTTAGAGATGTGTATGTGTAATATTGTTAAAAAAAAGGAAATATTTCCTCCCGCCTAGAGAGGATATTGGGCTGTTTGTGCAAGAAAAGTTTTTAATTAAACCAAAGCTGTCACCATTTTGGAACTGAAATAGTTCACTAAGGGCCAGATTTGTATATAGAAGGAACCAGAGGCTCAGACCCAAGAAACGCATGCCGGACAGCCTTGCAGCTACTCTAATTGCTTGGGCATCAAATGCATCACCTTGGATGTGCCCACATCATGTTCTCTGCACCATTTATATACCACATAAACCCTTATTAAGGAACCTGAAGGCATGGATTACACTTAGTACTACCTGTTCCAAGCATGACTTTTTTTTGTTGTTGTTATCATAGCTCTTACAGGAAAAGCCCTTCTGGAGATGCTTGAATTGATATAGTCAGTTTGAGCAACAGCATAAGCTATCTCAGTATAAGCACTTCTATACAAATATAGTTGTGTCTACACTATCAAGGTGTTACCAGTTTAAACTGATTAAACTGACAAAGCTGTTCGCTATTGACAAGACCTGAATGATGCACAGGATTTTAACATTGGCAAAGATTACCTGAACTTTCCACACAATTCTGCTCTATCGATTTAAGCCTCTGCCTCTTAAAAAAAAAAAAAAAAAAAAAAAAAAAAAA
>NW_017729009.1:23462374-23463744 GCF_001723915.1 Gavialis gangeticus
AAAAAAAAAAAAAAAAAAAAAGATCCTAATGGCCACTAACTTACAACAAGGTTTGCAGTCCCCTATATACCATTTTATGGAAAAAATTTCATCTTCCTTATGAACTCCTGTACATGCTGCTTGTATGTATGTAATTGTTCCTCCAATTTATCCAGGTCTCTCTACATTGAAATCCATGCTTTGTATTTTTAATGTGGGTATCACCCATTCAACAGTTGCTAGCCTGTGTTTTACTGATAGCTCAGCACTGTTGCTAATGTGTGATGCTATTGGCAGTGCTGTGATATTTGAGATGTTTTTAAAGCCCCAACACCTGCAGTCAGGTGAATACAGGAAAATACCAGTTTCCATTTACAAAAAATGAAATTTCAGATGTGATCTGCCTTTTAAAGGGCAACATTTTAACATGCAAATCCCAGCATTTCAAAAACCAGGAGGGAAGTAAAAAAAATAACCCAGTTCTTATTTTTCTTAAAATTGAGTAAATTTTAATTGCCAGTCTGGGATCTGACTCATGAATTTTGTATGCTTGGATTGGCAATGCTGTTCCTCACTGTTTCATTCATTATGAATTGTTAATGCTGAAACTGTGCAAAAAGGGGAAAGGGTAAGTTTTTTATTTCTCCCCTTAAATTGCTATGGAGAATACGTCTGAGGATTGCACTCCTATCACAAAACCCAGTGAAAAGGCAGCGTGAGTTCTTTCCTAAACACAGCATTGAAAGCTTGAGAGCAGCTGTAGAGAGCTCTGCTGCTTTCAGAAATTTAGACAGCCTCTGCAGATTTCTTTAACTATTGTGAAATAAAAAGTCTGGCAAGAACAACCAACTTCAAGATATACAACCTGTTTATGGCCAAACCAATGGCTAGTTATAAAATTTTCTACTATACAAAACTTTCTTGAGCAAAGATTCTGAACATTATTCACACAAATTAAAATTATTCGGTCAACATCAAGTAGTGTCAGTGACCCACAGATGGTCAGTAAGACTTTCTCATTGTTAATTTTATAATTTTGGAGTGCATGGGTTTTTTCTTATATTAATGAAGCCCTGAACATACCAAATTTAACAATAGTTTGCTTTTACCTTATATTCTTACTTTGTTTCATATAAAAATTTATGTTAAGTTTGTCCATGACCATTCTGTAAAGGAAGGGGCTTGAGGGGGCGGAAACTGATGATGTATCATTTGAATTTTCCATCCATTCGTAAGTTAACCTTCTTGGCTAGGGACAGGCATTACAAATAAACTGGTTTAAGTGATCAGAAACTGGTTTACACCTGTAGCAGAACAGATGTTCAATGCACATAAACTAGTCTGAAAACAGCTGAAACCTGTTTGAGATAAACCTGGTTGAATGTAGTATC
>NW_017729009.1:23463755-23474847 GCF_001723915.1 Gavialis gangeticus
ATATAAAAATTTATGTTAAGTTTGTCCATGACCATTCTGTAAAGGAAGGGGCTTGAGGGGGCGGAAACTGATGATGTATCATTTGAATTTTCCATCCATTCGTAAGTTAACCTTCTTGGCTAGGGACAGGCATTACAAATAAACTGGTTTAAGTGATCAGAAACTGGTTTACACCTGTAGCAGAACAGATGTTCAATGCACATAAACTAGTCTGAAAACAGCTGAAACCTGTTTGAGATAAACCTGGTTGAATGTAGTATCAGACTTAACTGATTTGGCTCAAACTGTTTTATGTAATGGACCCCTTGCTGGTTTAAGTTAAATCAGACTCCCCCAGCATCCCGGCATGCAATCTGGGCTGGGCTGGGCTGGGCGGGGCTTTCTGCTCCACAGTACGGCTGTCCCCTCCCCTTCGCTCCCTGCCCAGAGCTCAGCACACACTTGCAGGCACAGCAGGGTCTGCTGGCTCCCCCCACTCGCTACATAAGCAGAGATCCCTTCCTCCTCTCTGCCACAGCAGGGACCGCAGCCAGCATGTGGTATGCCAGCTAAGGTGTCTATGTGTGTGTCTCTCTCCAATTTCACTGGAAAAGGCAGACAGAATAATGACCACTTAGGACTTTTGGAGCTAATCAACAGGCCGGCCAGTATGCTGTTTAAGAAGTTTGAAGAAATGTGGACAGAGGCTATTGTTTTGCTGATCAGGTGATAAAGACTGTTATCAGCACCCTGGCTGGCTGGCTTGCCTGTCAGTTTGCTGCCGACAGCCGGGAGGGAGATTGAAAAGTTCAGTGTCATCAACAGATGCATGCACTGCACACCCCACCCCTCAAAGTGCTAGCCTGCGGCTGGGGGCTGGCAACACTCCTGCCCCTTGAGCAGCCAGAAGGTAAAAGCCTGGGACTCTGCAGGCAGACATCTCTAATGAGACAGTCCTGCAGGCCTGGCCATGCTCCCCTCAGCTCAGCTTCCTTTAGAAGGGAAGGGAGGGTTGCTCTAGCGCCCCCCGGCTTCTAGCCTGAGCTACTGCAAGCACGTGCCTGAATGTCCTCAGTCTACAGAGAACGTCTGTGCAGTTTTTAACAAGTTCAGCCTAGGCAGATTAGACTAACCTGCAGAGATTGAATCAATTCAGGCTCAAGCTTTTTTAATGGCTGTCTCTAGCCCTTAAGAGAATAGTGAGAACCATTTTTCTGCCCATAGAAGCTGGTACGGACTAACACTCCCAGAACATTTTATAGAGATGCTTACTCACCAGTTCCAAGACACTTTTATGCTCTAATTTGGATACTGCTTGTTCCTAGAGGGGCTTTAAAACAAGCCTGAACAAGCATACAAAAAGAAATGCCATAGGGAACAAGACTGCATTGGCTGGGGGAAGGCACTGGATGACTTAATAGACCTTTTCCAGCCCTGACTTCTGTGATTTAAATTACAAGCAGCACATCTCAAGCCATCGCTGATGGGGGACAGAAGAGAATTACTGAGCATAACTGAAGTGCCTTCCCTGCACATTTGCTTCTCAGGAATCAGAAGTAGGCACTTGACTTTCGTGCTCACTCTTTCTCTCATTTTAATGTGTTAATTTGAGAGAAAGAGCTAACAAAAAACAGAGAGGAGGATGTAAAAGATAACCTAAAATTCATGAATAGTGGGGCCAAGTGTGAATGAAACACTCCAAATCCCCTATGTCAGTTTTACAAGTGCTGAAATCTAGGCAGGCATCCCACTGAGACTGGCACTAATATATCCTATCTCTAGAAGGGGTCTGAACAAGAGCCCTAGACCCAAACTCTTCCAGCTTTGAGGATATTCTAAACCAAACCAAATTCTTCAGCGTGGGCTCACCTCTAATACGTCGTCTTGTCTCTGTGTCTCATTAAACCACTGCCCCTCTGGAATGAAACTTCCAGTGATCAGATAACAATGACTTTGAAGCCCCAGGAGCTGGGCTAGGTTTTAACCAATGGGTGGGTTACATTAGCTGGAAAAGGACCAGATTTCCAGCTGGTGCAGATCACCATAGATCCGTTCAAGTCTATGTCATAAAGACGTCATTATCTACACAGAGTCATAGTCTCCTTCTCCCAGTAAAAGTCCCCTGCTCCATCCAGCTACATCTTCTTAAGCCGGCCTTGAAAGCATGGGCCAAATTCTGCCTTCAGCTACTTGCAAAAAAACTCCATAGGGTGAAGCCCAGCCCTAAAAAAGTGCAAGACTTGTGTAACTGACTTCCATCAGGATTTCAGGTGTGGACTGTAAAGTGAGTTATAAGTTGTAGTTCAGGGCAGGATTTTCCCCTAGAAATAATGTATCGGGATAGCATGTTCTTTCTGAAGCTGGCATGTATTATTTGCAAGAGTGCAGGCCTGTCTGTGTATGTTGGTGCAAAAAAACAATGGTTTGCATAGGCAATAGCATTTTTCATGTTGAAACTACAGGAGCAAATGAGGAAGTGTTGTGCATTTAAAGTTGTGTATTTAATGGACCTGGGAAGCTGGGTGAAATCCCAGTGGAAAACTCAAGTGGCGTAAACATTAATGCTACACCTATGACAACCTAAATCCACTTACAACACTTCACTTTTGACTACTTATGCATTAGCATAATCTTTACCAGAGGGTGAGAAAAATTAGGAGGAGCGTGAGATTGTATTTATTCTCTCTGATAATTTCTGCCAGGGGAGTCTAGTCAAAGATTCCCCAAATGTGGCATGATTTGGTTTGGCTTCTTTTTTTATTTTTTTAATGATAAAATGACTTCATCATCCATGAATGAATCAAGTCAAATGTAGGACAAACAGTGAGACACATGAATGACTCTTACAACATTTGCAATGTCTCGCTTGGTGCTGGTTTATTTAGGTGGTTTCTAAGCTTCTTTGGGAAGAGAGAGAATGACTAACTGAAGGGGGAGACACTGTAGAAATATGGGAGCCAGTGGCAGAAAAGCTGCGGTATTCAAACCTCCCTGGGTTAAAAATCTGGCCATTATGAGCAATATAAGGTTAGTTATTTTGCAAAAAAACCCCCACTTTAGCAGACTCACTAGCCACAGTGTTACAGGCAGTTGGATACCACCCCAGATGTCTCAGACTAATGATAGATTTGTGCCTCTGATGACATTTGGATACCTCTCCTTTGGTGCTGGTTGGAAGAGAAGTCCTATAGGAAGACAGGAAGAAGAGAGTCTGTGTTAATTAAATCTCACACCAAGCTAAACCTTTCAAATCTAGATGGTCTAAATTACACCCAAAATGTTTACATACATACTCGCTCAGCCCGCTGCTGCATTTATACTAGGGGTGCTCAGTACCCTAGCCCATGGGCCAGATCCAGCCCTCAGTGCTGCATCATCTGGCCCACAGGGCTCTGTAAGGGTCCTGATTTGTCAGGCGATGGGGAAGCAGTGGCAGCATTAATTGCTGATCCTCTGCTGCCAAATTCCTGGGCCAGTGGGAGCCCTGCAGACCAAAAACATGGCCCTGTGCACCAGATCAGGCCAGCACATGGCTGGAACCAGGCATGCAGGGCTGGGCTTGATTCGGGGAACAGAACTGCATCCACAGACCAACCACGCTTACTGATAATACATCACTCATCTGGCCTGTGACGCCAGAAGTTTGGATACTACTGGTTTATATCTTTGTAATTCTACAAATGGCTAGTAGCATGGGTAATTTAGTAGTGCAGGCACATACCTGGAATTTATAATAGCGTGAACTGATGCATGCATTTTGCAAGCATAATTAAAAGAGACCCACGTTTGGAAAAGTCGGCCCCAGCATTTATGTAAGTAGATCATCCTTAGACTTGAACGCACATCCTTGTGACACTAGGAACATTCTCCAGGCAGTTCTTGGGTAAAGAAACAGTTATAAAAATATTATTATGTAAGCTACAGTGTGCAAAAGTTTAGGTCTTGTTTTGAAATAATATCCAGACATTGGCACTATTACTTTTAAGCATAAGTGAGACCAGTAAGTGAGGAATGAGCAAACTGGTGTGTATGTGGCCTGAACTTTCACACACATACAAGCTAAATGGGAAAGAAAGTCTTAGGTGCCATTTGTCTCCTGTATTTATTTTTTTCATTCATTTTCTCTGCTCTTTCCTTGTCGTGTAGCTGCAGTTTCTGAGGGTGGTGATGCCATGTTCTCATTAGAAAGACTTTCGCATGACCAGCTAAGCATATCAGAGGATCCTTTAACAACTGCCTGTTAGGGGATGTCCATCTTAGCATTTGATGTATTAATGCAGACAAATATGCTATTTGCAAAGCAGGAATAGGGCAGATCCTGTCATAAGCAGGGGTGGGGGGTTACATGATAACCTCCAGCCCTACTTTTCTATGATTCTATGAATGCAGCCCCATTATGAAGAATGGTCCTTTACCAAGTTTCAGAGAAAGATTTCTTACAGCATTTGGGTAGGGGATTTTTAGGGGGGTAGGGAGTGGAAGATGTTGGGGCTTGGCTGGATCCAGTTCTCTAAGCTTCCCCTGCCCTGTTTGTCATTAAAGAAAACATCATCGCTATTTAAAAACCACTGGTGAGCATGACTCTGAGCTGAAAGGCCCAAGGAGGGTTCCCCTGTGTGTTGCATTCCATTACGGTTCCTATTCTTGCTGCATTCAGAGAAAGTGCCCCGGCCGTGCGAATAATCAGGCCTTTAATCACAGCTAGACCATAATATTTACTAGTATTTCAACAATATTGTGGTGAATAAAATGAGACACTCATTTCCTCTTATGCATGCAACGAGAGATGCATGCAGTAGATGCCTGGTTTATTACAGGAAGCTCATGTTGCCGCACACAGACACTTTGCACACAGACTTGCTCAGTTTAATGGGGAGGATCTGAAGCCAGGGAGCAGGAATGGTTACCCAAAACAAACCTCTCCTCTCAGTCCCTGCCCTGTGCACCGTATGCAGACCGAAACACTTCAAGAGGTTTTTCTTAAAGATGAAGGCCGCTTTCTGCTGAAAGGCCAATGCAGCAGTTATCCGGGGAGTCCCTGTCTGTGGCACCCAGACAAAAATGTTTTGGCAGGCCAGCGAGTGAGGAACTTAATTTGCTTGTCTTCAGAAAACAGTACGCGCCGTAGTGCCTGGATAGATCGAATTTGTTATGATAGCAAAACAAGTTCTATGGAAACCATTGTGAAGCCCTGGAGTGTGACTGCCCAGGAGAGTTGGGGAAAGCCGGTTTTGTTTGTTGTGTTTGGCATCGCTTTGCTCTGGATGAAGATGCTCTAATTTTGTGGGGGGGGGGAGACCCAAGAGAGCATTCCTTTTTTTCCATAAAAGAAAGCCTGCCAAGCTGGCATGACTGTCCTCTTCTTTCCAGCTGCTCCTTTCCAAACACACTGTGCCTCCTAAAGATAGTCTTTACAGTGGCCGGGGCTGGTGGAAAACATGAAGCTTGCACGGATTAGCACAGGAATTCATTTGGGCTGACAAACTGGGTTTCCCTCTATAAACAGCAGTAGTGTTTTCATCCTCTGGACTGCAACAGCAAACTTCACATCCCCTTTCTCCTCCTCCTCCCCTGATAGGCTTGCCTTGAGATCAGCTATGCTACAAGGTCCTCCTTTTGGGAGATGGAAAACAACATGAAATCAATGAGGCATTTTTTAACTGTCCCTGTTCTCAGAGGGGTTTACCACCCCCCCTTCAGTCCATTAAATAAAGCTTGGAGGCGGGTTAGTTTATTTTTATTTCCAGGTAAAAGAGAAATTAAAATAATCCTTTCATCACTGAGGGCTCTTCTGAGCAGCCTGCACCCTAGATTTCTGTAATGACTTGATTTGTCTTCAGTCAGGATGTGCTATGTAGCAGGAAGCAATCATTACAAGTCCTGTGAAAATATTTTGGGGGGAAGCATTTTACCTTGTTTCTTCCTATGGGTGGCCGAGGTGAGGTACAGGATGCTTGCCCGTTCTTTCCTCTGCAACTCACTCCCAAAACGTATCCATGCATTGCAGTAGCCCATTCTCAAGCAGTGCCATTTAAGTCCCTACTGATAGCAGGGGCTGAAAGCAAGTCCTTAAAAATGCAAACAGCCCTGTGTATTGCTTTTATAGAGGAGGGGTTGGCTTCTGTAACCCTTTGCAGACCTGGCCCTGAACAGACAGTAGGATGTTAGCTAACTAGATGGGGTTTTGGTTGTAGCCATGTTGGTCTAAGGACATAGGCAGGAAAGTTTCTTTGCATAGATGTATCTTTTATTAAACCAACTGAGAGTTTCCCTATGCCTGAAGAAGGGTACTTGTTCAGGCAAAAGCTTGCAAAGAACTGTGTCCCAACTACTCAGCTGGTCTAATAAAAGATAGCACATCTAACCAAAGACCTTGCCTGGCTAAGTAGATGTACATCTTAACAATTTTATCCAGCCTTCCTTATATGTTTCCTTTTTGCCTGCACCACAAAGCCTAGATGAGTCCACTATAAAACCCCCTTTTCCCTGTGAACATCTCCCTTACCTTCCACAACTCTGCCTCCCATCTGCCATAGTTGATATTTTGATTATATTTTCCTGGCTTTTGAGGAATGTAATCCTTAAGGCTTGCTTGACTGCTGTATACATGGCACGCATACGTGTGCCAATAATGCAATCAAACCACCTGCTGTCACTGTTTGCATTAATATTTCAATTCAGAAAAAGGTTACTTGTGAACGCAATCACGATCATTAACTGTGCAAGAAAGAGACAAAATGCATTGCCAAAATTTGGCCTTGTGAGTTCAGCCATTAGGTCAGGGAATCATATGAGGAACGAAATCTTTTGTTTCTTGTCCTTTAATTTGCTTAACTACCCGGAGGCAAGGATTTCTTAGGGTGATGATATATTTCATTGGACCAATTATGTAGTTGGGATAAGGTTAGGAAAAATGTCATGCGTTCAAAAGCTTGTCTAGCCTTACCACAGCTATATAGTTGGTCCAGTAAAAGATATCACCCTAAGAAATCCTTTCCTCTCACATAATTTCTGGGCCGTCATGGCTACAACCTCACTCTTACGCTATCCTGATTACCCAAAATATATTTTCCATGGCCTGGGCCCTGGATGTCATTTGCCTCTGCAAGCACTTGTCTCTGCTGCACCACAGTGCCTTTCCCTTTCACAAGCATTCTGGTAGTGTCTGCAATGTCCATGCATGCAATGAAGCACGGGCCTTGCCAATAAAAGAAGCTAATGTTTGGGGTTGCAATGTACCCTTCACCAAAGCATTCAGTTTGTGTATCCCATCTAAGTTTTATGATCAGAGGAGTGAGTGAACACATGCTAGCTTGAGTTTCCCTTACCTAAGTTTTTATCTTTTCTGAAAATTATACTTGAAAGTAGAGTGTCATCTCCCCAGCTGTTGATGGTCACCTGTATCACTTAGAAATGGATGTCTGTCCATCCTGTAGGCTCCAGTGTTTGGCTTTGTTCCTATCAGAGAGTACATTTTATTATCTGGTGCTGTTTATAAAGTCCAAAGCAAAGAGATTTATATCACTTTTCTTGGGAGATAATCCTTTGGCATAATGGATATTATGGAGTTCTTTCCTGGTAGCCTCTACTTCTGACTTTGCACAGTTAACAAAGCTGGCCATAGTATTTGATTAAGAAATTATATTTAAAAATGAAACACAGAATAGCCTTTCCCCTTACCGCCTACTCAGGAAAGGCAAGGATGCTTTTATTCAGTATAATTTCTGTTTATCTGTGGACATACACATTGTCTGAGTTTATTTGCTATGAAAATCAAGCCCCTTTTCTATTTAAATTCTGTGGAGGGGGTCTGTGAGACAATGGAGCTAGCCAGGATACAGGTTTTCACATGCTATTGCTTTAAGTGGGCCATTGCCTTGCCTAGGAATTTGCAGCTGGAGCATCAGTCATGCTGAACCCTTGAAGGAAAACAAAGCCCAGCAGATTTCCAAAATATCAACAGCTGGATGCAGATGACATTTTAAAACATTAAAAAAAAAAAATCATGATTTTCTCAAGTTACTCCCTGGCCCCTTTCTGATGCACCCCCGCACAGTGACAAACCAGATTGCAGTGCTAAGGACAGCGGGTGGCACTACGAGAACAGCCTGGAGTGCACCACAATCTGCCACTTACAGGTGGAGCAACACGTCCAGCAAGAAAAGCTCATACTGGCACTTTGGATAGGAAAATAGTTGTCTTATTTAAAAGGAAATGGACAGAGACCGATAGCTTCAGAAACTGGTGTTGATGCCACGTGGAGCCTTCCATGTGTAGGTGATCAGTTCAGAACTGACTGCCCCTTCAGATGATCTTACACTTCGGGGGGAAAAATGTGATTCACATCATAGATTCCTAGGAAACTGTTACCATATTTACGCATATCTAAGACAACTCTGAATTTAAGATGACCCTCAATAATTCGATTCTGTACATGGGAGATGTATATATTTGTTATAATTTTCCATGTATAGAATTTAATTATTGAAGGGTCATCTTAAATTTGTCCCCGTCTCTCTGCTTCCTCCCCCCTGCCCTCACAGCAGTGCAGTGGGGAAAGCAGTGGCAGGGGGCAGACAGCGGGGAGGTGGCCGGGGGGGCAGGCAGCACCCTAGTACACTTGTGAATACATGGTAGTTAGGAGGCCCTACCTCTACCAGTGGAAATAAAGCATCTGGTAGCCTCTGGCTTTCTTACTGACATTGTGGAGAGAGCCCGAATGTGGCCACAGACTGAACTGTTGTCTCACTCTCGCAGCGTGGTAAATTGAAATTCCTGCCAGGTTACCGATGAGGCGGAAGAGCTGCACAATGTGAGAAAAGCTTCCATTGCTTCTGTCTCCTTTTTACATAGTTAAACTCCATTTCAGCAATGCATTTAAGCACCTGCTTAAATTATTCCTTATTCAAGCATGAGCTTAAGGGCCTGCTTCTCCTGCAGTCAGTGGGAGTTAAATGCGAGATGCATATAAGTGCTGAATGAGGAGAAAGTTTCAGGGGCTGGCAGTTTGGCATCTTTCCCAGCAGCAAATGCCCTTCGTTTTTATGTTTTTTTAAATTGACCTTGCTGTCCTTCCTGAACACTCTGTCAAATACTGGGCATCTTCCTTCTCTCTTGCTGCAGGACTTAACTAGTGCATGACAAGGCAGGTGATTCCAGCCCAGAGACTAGTTATTCCCGGGTACAAGTAGATTCCAGGAACGCATGCAGCACTCTACCATGTCAGCCTGGTGACAAATACCTTGAGTGTGTGGTACAGTCCACAGCCACGCCACTGTAACCTCATGAATATTCAGGGTGGGGTAGTGAGAATGTACAGCTGTCCCATTTTTAATGTGGATTTCCTCCCCATCGTAGCTGGCTCGGGGTGCTTTCCTTCTGCAGTTACCCCTGGGCAAAGCACGCTGACCGTTGTAGCTCAGTCCTAAACATCACAGTCGGTTCAAAACTTCTATTGTGAACAACAGCTGGCCACAGTGACAACTGTGCCGTCATGTCCCAGTGCTGAGATCCTTCATTGCAATGATGTCATACTGAGAACAGAAGGCAACGTTACCTCACAACCAGTCAGTCAGGTCTGTGCACCTGTACTTGAAAGTACCACTCAACCCTTCACACTTCTACCTGTTGTCTCTCATGGCTCGAGAATTTTTGGAGTAGCATTTCCACTGTTTTTTATTGATATGTGTTTCTTTGAAACACAACAATGGATATAGTATTGGTCAAGTTATAAAAAATCATGAAGAACTTGAACCAGACAAGTGGTGAACCCTCTCATCTCTCCCTAACCCACATTGTGAAAGGTATTTAGGTGCCTAGTGCCACTGATTTCAGTAGGTCCATTAAGTAACCTTAAAAAAAAGGTCCTCAGTGCTTTACAGAAGGCACTCAACTGTTTGCAGCACCATGCAAATTACTACAGGTGCCTGTGCAAACAGAAATATTGCAAATAATTATAGTTGTTGATGTAGTCCCTTGATTATGTGATAGTGTTCCGTACTATATGGGCCAATTAGCTAATGGCTAATAATTTTTTGCAGAAAGCTGTACTTCTCTGTGCATTGGACGCATGTTTATAGAAGTCATGAGTACACGTAATCCCAAAGGGTCAGTCTTGTGGATTATACAAAAAGGCATGAACTTCTGTGACTTCAGAGTATCAGTTTATAAGACCAGAAATAAGATTTGTTTACCAATGCAAAAACATTATTTATGGTGACTTATTCATTATATCAGTGGAAAAGAGTAAAGAGATTCAACATTATTAATATTTTGACGAAGTGAGTGTGCTTGTCCCTCTGGAATTGATCAAAAAGAAATTCAGGCTTGTGGGTCTGGAAGGAAGTCTGGCTGTCCTTTGAGGGCATGGTGCAAGGGTCTGTCCTGCCCAGACCGGGGCGGGGGGCTGGACCCAATGATCTCACGAGGTCCCTTCCAGCCCTAAACGTCTGTGAATCTGTGTAAAGGTGACCTTGGCATCATCCCAGGTTTTGCTATGAACATGTTCTGACAGCTCTGTCTTCAGCTAGTTCCCCAAATTTAAGAGTCAAACAGTATTCCCTAGCTGAACCACACTCTGGCTAAGCAGTCTGCCAGTTGGCTTTGCACGCATTCTGTTGTCCAGTGAGATCACACTAGACATAAGCAAGTCTTAGCTTTACTTCAGAGAAGAGGGTGTTTTATCACTGCGTGGTTCCAGCCCTGCAGTTGTTTAGCTGGCACTCGCTCAGAAGGCATAGCAATGGACAAGCAACAACAAAAAACACCAAGGATACATCCACATGGCACAAGGCAGTGTCGACAAGCCATACACTTAATAGATTCAAGATGAGTTACAAAATGAAAGCTCATGAGCTGCCATGTATGTTAGTGGCCAGAGCTATACGCTGTCATACAGCAGACCAGGACTTGGGAACAATTAAAGATGTCCTGCCAGTTACTTGCAGCTTTGTAACTTGTGCTCTTGAGGTTCTATAATGAGAACAGCTTTACTAGACCTGTCTCGCTATACGCACAGCACAGAGACTTTTTAGCTGAAAATCTGGACTGCCTCATTAAAATCTGGGATGGATTCTCTGGAATAGTCTTCTTTTTAGTGGTTCCAAAAATCTTG
>NW_017729009.1:23479847-23496882 GCF_001723915.1 Gavialis gangeticus
TCGCTATACGCACAGCACAGAGACTTTTTAGCTGAAAATCTGGACTGCCTCATTAAAATCTGGGATGGATTCTCTGGAATAGTCTTCTTTTTAGTGGTTCCAAAAATCTTGGCATGAAACGTTGAGGAGATGTCTCCAGAGCATCAGAGCCCAGTTTTTACATAGTTGGGGGCCAATTGTTTTAAATTACTGCTACTATTATTAGGTTGGGAATTGCCCAACCTCATTAACTTTGGGCCGGCTTGCCCACTTGTTAGCAGAAAATGAAATGATCTAACATTGACTGCACACTAAGAAGCCTGGTGCAGTTTCTGGTAATTGGCATCCTTCACCTCCTGCTTAGAACAAAAGTGTTATCACTGTCATAGATTCATACTGAAAGTTTTGGCTCTTTGGGCAATAGATTTGAGTTTTTCTTATAATCTCAGACTAATTGCTGGTAAGAGGTTTCTGCCCTTATTTAGACAAGATGCAAATACAGTTATGGAGTTGGTTTCCTGTAGTCTTTGTTTTTTCCTTCATAGTAGCAGTGTTACTTTATGGGTTTACACTTAGCACATCCTTTGGACATCCTCCTTTCATCCCTGCATTTGGCATACATTATCATTTGTATCCCTGAGGCTTCTAGATACAATGATCATGGACCAGGACCCCATTATGTTTGGCACTGCATAGACATAGAAGGAAAAAAAAAAAGGCAGACAGTCCCTGACCCGAAGACCCTATAACCCAAAGCAAAAGGCAAGCCAAACGATGGAGACATTGTACATGGTAACATCATGACAATGTTCCATTATGGAACATATGGAACTGCTTCCTAATGTTAATGGCACTCAAACCCTGCAGCTTCTGGAGGTGTTGGGGTTCAAACAGGAGCATTACATATATGTAAGAGCTGAGATTCCCAAAGGGTCCCAAGGGCCTTATGTTTCCAATGCCCACGAATTGTCAGTATGAACTGGACACTCAGTCCCACAGACTCCTTTAAAAACTCCAGCCTTGCTGTGTACCTGCACATGCAGAACATATATATATGCCTTATTTGCACATGCTGCTACTGAGACTGTGTGTGAAAACCGAGAGCTTGCTAGCAGAAGACTTATTGCATATCTTCTGGATACAAACTGACAGAAACGTTTATATGTGACTGCACATCTTGTCTGTCACCATGGGACAGCTCCTTGCACCGTACTACCCTAAAGCCAGCATGACACTATTTCAAAGGTGCTGGAGAATTTTAATTTGCCAGAGGGCCAATGAGAAACTCCACAGGCCTCCATGGGCTTATTTATGACATACAGGATGAACAGGTTGCAAGCAGTCCTCTGATGCCTACATCAAAAAAGGGACTCTCTCCAGTCATTTCTGCCTCTCATTTTAAAACACCTTATATGCGTGACTCATATTATTTCCTAGCAAATAGGTTAAGTCCAGGACTGCAGTAAAACTGCAGAATGACAGGACAAAAATAGTGGTTGTATTTGTCTTCTTTTCCTGCCTATTGGTGCTATTTTAGAGGCATTGTGGTAACTACTGTGACTTGTCTTAGCATTTAATACAGGAGGTGTGAATTATCATAGGAACAAGTCATAGCTAAACTTCTTGTTTTTAATATATTGCATCTAAAACAGCTTTGTTCATACTGAACCAGACAGCTTATCTCAGCAAGTATTTAGCAAGTTTGAAGGGCTCTAAACATCCACTCGAAGACAAGCATGAACGTGAGACAGTACACCATTACTCCAGTGATAGGTTGCATAAGTTTAAAAATAGGAGTAACATCTGTTATAGAAGTGACAAAGTGGAGACTCCTGCCTTGTATTTACATCCCTTCTTCGGCCTCAGTCTGGTTGATGAAACATTTCCATATTGGTTGCGCCAACCAATCTGGCTTAAGGAATATTCAGTATACAAGCTTTGACTTCACTCGGTCTCATCACATGTTAACTAAAACTAAACACCAACTTAATCTCTTCTTAATAATTTACTAACTCTCAACCGGAGAGAGCCAGCTGCATGACTCAAGCACATGTCCTCCCATTGCAATTTCAGCCAAAACTATCTGGCATCAAACTACTGCAGAAAGAAAGACATATCTAAGTATACGCAAGCAGAAATAAAATAAGTTAAAAAAAGACTTTGTTATGGAAAACTAGTACAGATCAAATCCACAATGTGCTGGAAGTCTACACCACGCCTTATTCCAACTAGTTGTCCATTTTCAAGGTATGCTTCTGGAGGTAACAGTTTAAACTTTCAATTCATTTTCCAGTGCCCTCATTTGTACTTGTATTGAGACTAATCACACAAGCACCTAACCAATAGATAAACAGGATATCTAAGCTCTTCATTCTTTGCATGATGTCTAATTTATGAGGTCAATATAATCAATAAACTTTGCCCCTTATTTTGTGAGGTCTGACAGTTTTGCCCTTACTCACTGAGTAGTTCCTTTACTCCACTGGCGCATGAAATGGAAAACTGGTGATAATACTAGGTACCGTAATAAGTTTCTTTGATCTATTCAAGCTTAAGTACATGAAAAGTTGTGGACCACTCAGAAGAAGGGTGCTAGGAAAGACATTCAGAGTAACGTTCCTGGCGGGGTCAGCTTCCCCATCACGCACTGGCTGGAAGCCAGTTTCACTCCCAAACCCTAGTCTTCTGGATATCAGCGCGGTAGAGCCTCCAGATGAGTTCCAGAGGCCTCCAGCATTGATCTGTTAATGCCTAACAGTGTGCAGGAAAGAAGGGAAAGTACATGAAACCTTTGCCTGGCACACTTTCCTGATTACCAAGTGACGTAAATTCTTCCTCCAGTTCAACATGTAGGCAGAGTCTGTGCCTATCTTAGAATCTCCTGACGATAAACCAGTGATAAAATACTGCAATCCATCAAGCAAACAGGAAATCACACTTCTGAAACAAAAATGGCTGTGCCGTTACAAATCAACCTTCTCTTGCCATTCCATACAAAATGACCTAAGATGAGAAAGACAAGTGTGTGTGTTTTCTATAAATACTGCAGCACCTGCAGTATGGTTTGTGGAGAAGTATCGTAGCATCCTCAAAGCATTGATCTCAGTGGACTCAACTTTCAATGGGAAAAACTTTTAAACAACCAAAACCATCATAAATAACCCTTTACGATCTTTAGAAATGTTACATCTGGCTCATCTTCACGTGACACTGATACATTTCCCCCGTCGGAGCCTTCACGGTTATATATAAGACTCCCTCCCCCCACCTTTGCTGTTTGTACTCTGGAGATCAGTTCTCTTATTGTGGGACCTCAGTAAACTGACCTGGGGAACTAAGCAATCAGTTAACACCCAGTACTCTTCTTAACTGATTAACTGTGTGAACCTCCTCCGGCCACAGAGATGTAATGACTTTTTAACTAATCCCTTACAGATTTAGGTGCGACTCATTACTGATTTACAAGGCTGTAACTATTAGTGGAATAGTGGAACAGGCTGAAGCGAAGCATGGCGATGGGGAAGGGAATCCAGGAACTCTATGAACAGTAGTAGGAATGGAGTTGGGAGCAGACAGGGCTGGGGAGAAGGAGCGACACGGGTTTCAACTTGGCTACACTCTGCAAAAGTTCTCCATTTTTCTTTCTTTGTTCCATTTTCTTTGGGCCTTTAAGAAGAAAATGCCTTCAGGAAACGTGTTTCTGCCCAGATGGCTTGCTACTTATGGCAATATTCTGTGCTTCCGAGTAACACATTTTGTCTGAGGGATTATCTCGAGTAAACAGAGGCGCACAGGTTTTCAGGCTAAGTTTTCAAAAGCATTCTCTGATCTGGGTTTCCTCAATTTTTGGGTGCTCGGGTATACATAAGTAGCACTGAAGTACCGAGAGCTCACAATTTAGCTGAAGGCTATGGGAGTTGCTTGACATGTTTTAGGTGGACATATGCAGTGTTGTAATAACCTATATCTAACCTACTTAGATACCAAAGGCCCAGACAGAAGTGACAATTTTCACCCGATCTGGCTCCTGAATGTGCTCTACAGCTGTGACCAAATACAAGTGCACAGCTGCAGAGCTCATTAAAAGGGCCTCACCCTGTGACAATTTGAACCACCACTGCATGAAGGTTCAGATGAAAACAGAGCATATTCATTAATGTCTGTCTGCATGTGCTGAGGGCAGGGCTGGGCTGACACAGCTCAGGTTGCACCTCGAGGTGGGGGGCTGCAATCCACGCACCCCACCCTCCAGAACTCGCTGAAAAACCCAGACCAGACTGCCTCCATTCCCTTCCCCCACTCCCATCCTGAAGACAGAGCCGGGGCTGGGCGGGGGTAGCAAATGTCTTTTGGGTCCAGAGGATCACTGTAATTCATACCACTTCCTGCAAAGCGCTGTGAGTTACAATGGGGAGCTCACCTCCATTTGCACCTCAAGTGCCTATTTGCATCACTGTGCCTCAGTGACCACTTTGGAAAATGAAGTCTTGGTGACATGGGCCAAGTCATAAAACTTAGGAGGAAAGATAAGCTCCTTTTTAATTCTTGTATTTTAAAAGTAGCCTTAGATAATTAAGGCTACTTTTAAAATAAAAGAATAAGGCCTAGTCTCTTTTTTGGATGCAGACTAATAGTTCTAGGGTCATGCTTGGATTAGCAGGGTAATAACAGTCTGTGGCATAAGTAGATTCCTGATCCATCTTGAATTTTCTCTTGATGCTGGTGTTACATTGTGCATATAAGATATGTTGGTTTAGAAGAGAGCAGAGACATGCTTGACTTCCCCCCCCCATTTTGTTACACTCACACCCAGCTTCCTGTTAAAGATTCTAAGTAAAGTAGTATAATCTTCAATTATTTCTGTCTCTCTCGCTCTCTCTCTCTCTCTTTTCTTGCTCTGTGAGTTGCATCATTGAACGACAATAACTAGAAGGTATTCAGGGGCTAAATGGAGTTCTGATATTGATTTTGGGCTTCAGTCAGAAGTGTAAATCTGACTGAATTTAAATTCTCTTTTCCACTAGATCTAGATGATGGCATTAGATTCTTGGAACGATTTTGATGAGTGGATGGGGATTTGAGTGCATATAAACTGTCAGTGTATGAAATACCATTTATTTGGCTTAATTAAATGTGATTACTATTTGTTTGCCTTAATTAAATGTAATTAATAGGCTGGCTTGCCATGGGAGATATCATATGACAGTAAGGAAATACACAAGTGTTAGCAAGGTCCTAAGACGCATCCAAGCCCATTCGTTCTAGTAAAGTGTCAAATTTTGTGACAGATTCATACATTAGGGGCACGTCTGCACGTGATGCTATGTCACCGTAGTGATGTGCTACAGCAATGTAGCGTTCACAGCTATCTAGATGTGACCAGAAGCTACTTCGCCATAGTGACGCTGCTCCGTAGCGTGCCACTATGGCATGATAGCTGCTAAAAATAACCGTGTGACGTGTGTACAGCACAGTATGGGTGTTTACTGTGCTGTGCTTTAGTACTTCCAAAAGGAAGTACTAAAGCACAGCACAACAACAAGGTTTCCATAGGGCAACGTGTAGACGCGCCCTAGGGTTATTAAATGAAGCATAAACAGGAGTCTGGGGATTTCTTAGCATCTAGAATGTATCTCAGGCTTTTAATTACAATACTAAAAGAAAAAAAACAAGTTACAATTTGCTGGGACTTGTCTTCCTGTGTCTGATACTTTTAAGCCTGCACCTTAGGGATGGAGTTGTTCTGCTTGCTTATGCAAAGGCTAGTTTTCCAGGAGATAGGGCATAAAGTATGTCATGGATAGCAGGTCCAAGTGCATAATACGTGGCTATGCTATGTTAGGGAGCCAAATAAAATATTTCCTTTCTATATATAGTCAGTAGAAGTCCAACAGCAAAGACATTTCTGAATTTTGGTTTCAAAATTATATTAGCCTGCAAGGGACATTTTTTATTCTTTAAATATTGTCATGATTTTTCAAAGCTCCGTACTGTGTTTAGACAGGAGCCAAGTGCTTTTGTGATGAATCTAAAGGAAATGTGGAGAGTGGTGACAGAAAAAAGTAAAGAAACAGAATTTAAAGTATTGCCATTTTACAAGAAAAAATGTTACCCCTTTTGCAGTTCAAGCTGAGACTAACTTCTAGAATTTATTTTCCAATTTCTTTCCTGTTCTTCAGAAGTAATGCAAAAGCTAATTTACATAGCCACTGTGGCTAGTTCTGTGGGGAAAAGAGACTGACTTCTGATCTGGCATAAATGTATCATGTCTTACTGGGCCATTAGGATGATAATTACATGGAATTCTGTAAAAGGCAGTGACTAGTCTTTGACCTGATTTGCAAGACACATGAAACTCCTGTGCCTCTGAAACCTCAGATCAAATTATCAGCACTTCTGCACAGTTTGTGATAAAAGATTATGCTGGTTAAGAAGTTTGAATATTACTTTTTAGATCGTATCAGTTAGGAAAAGCGGAAAAAAGTAAAATAAAGTGCTGGATCTGAGCAAATAAAAAGGTCAGCGGTTAAGTTCTGCCTTATGTACTGTATATGCTGAAATGTCCATTGAATAAACTAAGACACAAAATACAAGAGTAGCCAATAACTGTAACATTTGCCCTTGTAGTAGAGGTCGAATGTTACTTTTTTTTCTCAAAAATGGTTTTGCAAATCTTTTTCAGAGCTGATAGATACACACCTTAGCTGGATACAAAACATTATATGAAACAGAATGACTGTGATCTTTGATCCAAGCAATCAAAATAAAAGGTAATTAGTATTTTTCTGCCTTTTCTCCAGCTGTGTGTTTTCTTAACCTTTATTTATTTTTTTAATTAAAACGATTTTTTTGAAAGATCATACCACTTTTTATTTGGCTTAAAGGCTTTTAAATCTTTTTTTATTATCATTATTCCTTTTACTTCCATTTTATATATCTATATCTTGTAGATATGCCTGAAATATCTGGGGCTCGGTGGGCAGGGAAGCAGCTTTGGTTGTGCATGCTGTGTTAAAGAATATTGACGTGCATTTGGTAGTTGTCTTAGGTCATTAGAGCCTGGAGTTTGCCTGTTTATTCAAGCATGTTTTCTCAGCAGATGCATTGCTTCATGGATGCAGAGCAAAATTTACTTTCCCACTCCTTGCTGCAGGGCCCTTGTATGCAGTCATTTCCCTGATGCATATGTCACATCTTCAGATGCAAAACTCCTTTTCGCATCCATGGAACAACATTGGCTATGCAGGATTTCTAATGGGCAGAACAGTACAGATGGGAGAATTTACTTGGTACTACAGATTTAGCGTCTCTAACAAGAATTATAAGTGAGATCCTGCAGCCTTTAAGTCTGGCAGGACTCCCATTGGACCAGACATTAGTAGTGTGTGACTTCACTAGCCTTACTCCTTATTTACAAGCACCTGACTCAATGCCAGCTAAAGCTAAAAGGAATCTTTCCCTTGATTTCACTAGACAAAGCCCTAAATGAGGAGAGTCGCATCATGTCCAAATTTGGCCTCTGTATGAGCATGGTTTGAGCAAGAGCTGCAAAATTAGACCCGTTTGTGTAATTCTCAGAGTTTTCATTTACTGACTCTAGCATTTAAATTTGTTAATCAAGGAGGACACAGTGTAGAGATTTAATTTATATTCACTTAGAAATTATGATTTTGTCATGTGCATAGACTCAAGATTTTGCATCCTCAGCCTGAAAGTGAGCCAGAGTAATACTTTTACTTTTGTCAGTTACCATATTCCTAGTAAAAATGCTATCAAATATCCTTTAAAAACAGCAATTGGCATCCACTATTTTTAACTGGCTAGGCTAAACTATATACACAAGAACTGCAGTTCCCACTGACTTCCCTATTGCTATGGGTTAGGCAATGTGTCTTCCATCATTAAACCCTTATTTTTCCCTGGGATTTATGTACCCATCTATAGAGAGCTGTTTTTAGTATATAAGCTGGGCTGATGGGAGTTTTGCAAGTCAGAGGTGTTGCAAATGTCCAGGAGCATTGTTCTGGCTGGTCTTGCAGATAGTTGCTTTTCCAGAAACTTACACACAGGCTTTTAGTACCGATTTAAAAAGAGAGCGTTTAAACAGGAGAACATTCAGTTCTGGAGACTTTGTCTCATGTACCAGCAGATCCTCTTGCTGGTGTAATTTGTCTTAGCTCCAGTGTTTTCTGTAGAGCTACAACAATTTGAACCAGCTGAGTCTCTGATCCCTCCTGTATAAAATAGACTTGGGCTTTCTTAAAGCACCATGCATACCTCAAAGAAGATTTAAAAAAAAAATCATTGCTAATGACCATGAATTGTGTCCCATACAGATTTGGGCTCTGTTAAGGTCAAACAAATAGTGAATTCATCTTCCTCAGCACCCCTGCAAGAAAGGTCAAAATGGTCAACCCCACTGGGCAGATGAGTAACTGAATAAGAAGAGGTTATGCAGCCTGCCCAAAGTCACACAGAAAGACTATGACAGCCCCCACGATAGACTCCAGATACCAGAGATTTGGGCAAATACGCTAAATACCAGCCCTTCCAATGAGTTATGGATCCATGATTTCCAGATCTGCACAATGACATTGTGATGGATAGAAATAAATTAGCTTTTATAGGGATGCAGGGAAACATTCCATTCCTCGAAAAAGCCCAGCCCCCACTATGGCTAGTATTCAGTCCATTAATATTAGGTGCTTGGGACCACTGGACCAATCCAGTAAATATGGAAGTTCCCATCCCCTTTCCAGATGGGGGTGTGCAAGTGATGTGACATTGCAATAAGTGCCACCTTGCTTCCCACCCAGCCATGCCAAAGTGGCTCCACTGGGTTAGTGATTGTGGTGGGGAGGGAGAAGAGATCCTTATTAAACTAGGAACATTTCACGCACTATCCATTAATACTCCCATTGCTCACGCTGATCACACACACAGCTCTACATTTGGCTTAGTATATTTATGAAGTTCAAGTATATAAGATCTAAAGTAAACCAGTAGCACTTTAATGACTTTTAGAGTTTCTTTATATGTTACCGTAAAAACAAGTAGTAAACAATATGCAACAATATCCAAAACACAATCAAGACAAAATTTTAAAAAGACCATGAAAAAGTATAGAAAACCGCCTTTTTAAAAAAATTTCCATTACCTGTGATGCATCTTATGCATGTGGAAGTCAAAGAATTTGGACTATTAACAATCTATGTTGTAAGTCAAGTCACAGGTCTACCACTCTCAATTGTGCTTGCTGCCCCAGTGCAGTTTGCACCATTCTTGGTGCAAACTGCACTTGCAAAATGGAAGTCATCCTGGAAAACGTGGTTCAGTGTTCATACACGAAACATCCTCATTTGCATGTGCCGACTAGATATCTAATTGCAAAGTGCCAGTCTCCCTTTGTGGGCTCAGATGTTTCTCCACACATGCAAATGTGGATTTTTTTCTGTTGCAGGCCTGATTTTGAAGGCATTTAGATGCCTATCTAAATCCCCATTTATGATTCAGAGTTAGGAGATAGGCTGATATTTTGTCTCCATTGCAAATATTATGACTCTAGCTGGACGATAGAGGAGAGATTGGACAATCTGGTAAAGGTACTGCTGATACCTAAGCTTTACGACAGTGTCCATTCTCTTCTGCACCTTTCAGCCATGCAGTCATACATATTTGCACTGGAGACAAGGTGCCAGCATGTCTCTTTTCTTGATGGGATTAACATGTGTAACTAAACACGCTGTCTAAATGTAGTGCAAATGAATAAAGTCTATTTTTCAACCCCAAAAGTAGGTGCTTAAATACCGTGGAAGAGTTGGGCCTGATTCTAAGTTGCAAAACTTAAAAAATACAGGCATCCCCTACCTCCCATCTCCCATGGTGTTGTAGCCATTCTGTTATAGTTAACTAATCCAGGGATCTCCAAATCCTAGGGCTCCTATATTCCATACACAGAGGCATCACAGAAACTGTGGTAGGATCTCTAGCCTAAGCAGGCACTTCCTTGGTTGGCTGATGTCAGACATTATTTAAATGCACATCTACATTATTTAATTTTCATACTGTTTGCATGTGCCCTTGTGAGTTGCTTGGTCCTGTTTTCACAATGATTTTTTGTTAAAATGCACAGTGCAAACATCCTCCAAAGCAGGCACATGGCCAGTGCCTGAACATGATTATTATATTTTATTAGTCGCAGAATTTGTTTCTTTTCTGCTGAGAATAGCAAGACTGGGATTCACTGCTGGAGAGACATTGTTATTGTGCTCCCAAGAAAAGAGGGATAGATGAGCTTAGAATGTATATTTAAGATCAGGTTGCATCCAACCCTTCCTCCAGAATCTGGAAGAGTCCCAATATGTTGTTCCCCATGTAGCTTGCTGCAGTGATGTAAGGCACTGCTATCAGATCCAGGCTTTCCCAAAGCATGGAGGAAGGTGCGCTAAAGGGAGTAACTGCATTTGGCTCAATTTGGAGATACCACCAAGCACAGAAGACTGGAGCCACGCTTGTCACTGTTCTTTGCTTATTTATGTTGAGGTGCCTAGGAGCCCCATTCACAGACCAGACTCATTGCGTTAGGTGCTGTATGAAAAATGGCCTCCCAAATCCTTCTCACATCTCCGCTGTATAGCAAGAAGGAAGCAGCCTCATCAACCAAGTCAGATAGTTATAAGATTCAGATGGTTACAGCAAAGAGAGTCTGGTCTACGCATCTCTGGAAACTCCTACCCCACCTGCCACAGCAGAAACAGTAAGCCAAGCTCTGCAGTAGTTACAGTCAGAGTGTGAAAGAAGCTGGAGTCAGTAGGGTTATAAGGGTGTCTGCTTCACTCTCTCTCTCTGCCATTTCCATTGTTCTTTAATGTCAACTGACCATCTATTTTTATTATCTCAGCCCACAAAACCCACTATCAAACTGCAGCAATACTGACTGCATCAGGCAGGAGAAAAAGTAAAGCTGACTAGCCCAGTATTTCAACTACTTTACCACAGTCTCCAAACCAGTTTTGCATCCATCAGCTACAACCACCCATATTTCCAACAGGCAAGATCCCAGCCGGTCTCCTGTCTCTGTAACATTAGCTTGCAAGCTCCACATTACAGATGTTTTACTTTCAGGTTTCGAAAGTAAATAAAAAAATTCCCCTGAAGAATTTGCTCCGGTACATTTAATGAGCTGGCTTTAATTACATTTTCTAAACCGGGTAGGGATTTTACCTTCTCATTTTCATCTAGAATGGTAGACTAGAGATCAAAATGAGCTCTGGCAATCATGTTTCCATACAAGGCGATCACATTAAATAAAAGGAAATGCATATGCAATATGTTTTTGATACACTGGCTGAATGAACAAATGTGTTGATAAATAAATCAGCCTGCCTTCTCAGCCCACTTCTTTTTATAAAGGAAATGACCCTGCTAGAGTTGATGCCCACTTCTTTTACCTCACTGCTATTTTTAGCAGAGGCTGTGAAAAATTTCCATTGAAGATCTGCTCCTCTCATTTCCTGGGTAGAGAAAACAGGAAGCCCTTTAAGCCGAGTCTAAGTAGGTTTTGCATGAAAGTAGACCGACCTCACCTCCCACTGGCTGCCTGCTGACACTGCAGAACGTCAGAACAGCAGATGTGCAGTGATAAACTCGCAGACGCTAACATCAGAGGGGCAGAGAGGAGGTTAGGGATGAGGACAATCCCTTTTCACAGTATAACAACCAACACCAACTTCTTGCTGGCGCACACGTTTTTTTAAACAGGCATCTCTACTAGTCAAATTGAGGTCATGAAGCCATATCCTACTTGGAATTAGAATGAAAGGCTCAATTCTGAGCCATGTCGCCAGCGGGATTTCTCTACCCCAGTGGTTTTCAGCCTGTGGCCCATGGACTCCCGGACATCTCCAGACTATGTCTAAGGGGATCGCAAAAGATGACCATGATTAATCAAAAGCGTGTCAAAACCCACACCTATAATTCAAAGGGGGCTGCATCTCCATTTGAAATTTCCAAAGGGGTCTGCACCTCCATTCAACATTTTTTAGGAGTCCGCAAATGAGAAAAGGTTGAAAAGCAGTGCTCTACACATACAAGCTGAGCCTATCTCCTTACTCAGGGAGCATGTAGGAGCCCAGAATGCACTGAAAACAGCATGGTTCTGCCATCTTACAGTGCAGGTAAATGTTCGGGGCCCACACAAAGGAGTCCACTTCTGTGCAGTATTAAGTTGGAGCTCTATGGGTATGTCTACATGTGCAATTAAGGCGCAGCAATAAACTCTGTCATTTATCACACAAGCATTTATTGCTCCCAAGCACACCATTTGAACATGCTCCCAGGACTGCAGCATGTTGAACTGCGTCAGAGCAGCCCTGGCCGGCAGGGGTCCCCAGGGCTCAGCCTGCCGGCCCAGGGCCGCTCCTACCTAGCTCATTGTGCTGCAGAGGGGCTGGCTGGGGCATGAGGGTGCTTCAGGATGGGGCTAGCAGGCAGCATGCATTGAAGCACCCTTGTGCCCCAGTCAGCCAGGTCAGTGTCTACACGTCCAGTGCTGCACCGTAAAAAACTCCGCAGCAGCGCTGAATTTGTATTTACAAGTACTACCCTGCTGTGGAGTTTATTAGTTTACTGCAACCACATAGGGCCACGTGTAAATGCCAGGACTTTTACTGTGAAGCTAATTAGGCAGCTCTGCAGTAAATGTCTCATGTAGATGCACCCAGTAGATCCTAATGGACTGGAGCATTTGGGAAGCAAGATCCAGTAGAGCTACTAGCTATTTTTTCCCCTATGTAGGGCTTGGTGCAACATTTGTGGGACATATTTGCAGCCTTAACTATGCTAAGGAGATACCCTTCTCTTCTGGTTCCCACAGAGACCATCTTTGCCCCCTTCTCCCTCCTCTGAGACTTAGTACAAGCTATAGATTTTGGCTCTGAGCAAGTAGAATATATATCATAGACAGGGTGCCTTGCAAATGGAGTATGGCACAGTCTGTATTTGCTCTTGACTGAGTTGTATTGCATATAAGGGAGAGGAATTTCAGCCATATACTGGTAACCATTAAAATCTACATTTACTTGCTTTCCCCAAGTACACTGGGGATAAGACAGCCATTTTTTAAGCTACAGAGAAATGCTGTCAGGCAAAGGAAAAGCCTATACGTATTAGTTTACATATACTCATGTATTATATGTTTGAAATCAAACTAAGTGATGTGGATTCTTCCTGCTTAAAGAACCATGTTCATTATCTTTGAGTAGATTATTTTCTGATTTGAATCTGACCTTTTCAGTCTTCTTTCAGATATCAGAGGAGAAAGTGTTTTCGGTTCTGTTAGCACAGTGGTCCCCAACTACTAGTTTGTACATAGCACATTTCCCACAAGACACCTCCCACATTGCTAATACCACAGGACATTTAAAAGCTCACCATATTAACAACCTCCATTTTAGCATGATGTTGCCTGCAGGTTTCTCAGTATTGTTGCCCACAGGCCAGCCAAATTTACTGCTTCCCTTTCATGTGAGCCTGCTCTTGGCCTGACAGTCATCAACACAATCATTGCCCACAAAAGTCAGTGAGAGTAGTCCTGTCCTCCCTTATCAGAGGGCAGAAACGTACTTTTTCTAAGAAGTCTAGTAAGTGAGACATTACTTCACGTAGAGCATACACTGGGGATATCAGAAACCACCACCCTTCTGGAACTGCAGAAACACATTCCTCTAATGGTTAAATTTCCCTAACCATCAAAAATTTAGATCCTTTCAACAGGACACTACAGTTCTGTGAAACACAAGTGAGCTTGTTCCGTTGAAGGCAAAGGTGCTTTGTTCTTTGAAATAGCCTTTGCTCTTAACAAGTTCATGTCTTGTTGAATTTTATCTGGGGTGCACAGAATTTTTATGCTATAAGGTTCTTTCTTTGCTTAATCAAAAAGTCTTCAGTTTATTTCCCTCTCTCTTTTTAGCCGTGATTCAGGAAAGTGCCTCCTTTTTAAGACAGGACATGTTAGCAAGTGCATGTGAGCGTGCTTTCTCCCTCTCTATGGTTTTGAGTCAGAGGAGGCATGGTGTTAACACAGTTAATAATTTTTAAGTGGAAGTCCAAAGTTAGCATGACAGAAAAGATGCTCGTGATTGCAACTGTGAGTAGAGATTGGTATGTTTGTATTTGAAGGCAGAGCCAAATTAAATGTTCTCCACCGCTTTCGGGATGAGGAGAAAACTTAGATATTGTGTCCTCAAATGGTCCAGCTATCACGTTCTTTTGCTAGCTGCACACACCAATTAGTCAAGTATTTATTATTGTATTTATTTAATTTGTAGAAGCACTTGAAGCAATTTTACTCAAAACTTGGGCTTCCACACTGAAGGAAAAAGTCTTTCATGTGTTTGAACAGGCCCAGTTATCTTTGTTATTCTACACACTGTTTCCAAGAGCAGTCACCATAATTGTGTGTGCAGACAGAAGCCCCGGATAGCTAATCCCAGCAATAATGCACACAAACAATTATTGTAATTGTAGATACAAATTAGATAAGGCCAAAGGAGAGAATTGCCCACTTGGAAGTGCAAGCCCAGAATATTGACCAGACAGTGTTTTACATATAAAAAATCTGAAATGGCTTTTGGACTTGCCTGTCTTGTACAAGAGTTAAGTGAAGTTAGAGAACTCCTGGTGTGTAGAGTAGCACATGCTGCATGCTGTGTGGGATTTTACATTGAAAGAAAGGAAGGGAGTACACAACAGCATTTTGTTCATCTTCAGTATTAATCGTTAGAACATAGGTTCAGGAAGTGAGAGCAAAAAAACATACATGATGGAACAAACATAGTCACAAGAATGAAAATGCTTGTACACAACTGCCCCTCCTCGCACATTTAAGGCAAGCATGTGTCAGGTTCAGCACGTGGAAAGATATAGTTCTCAGTACGTAGCGTTTCTCTTCTCTGCCTCTCCTGTCTTCACCCTAATTTGAATGCCAACATGCTCAGATAGGATGGGACTTTTCCTCTTAATGTAAAAGAACATCTATGACATGAAGAGGAAATATGCTATTTATGAGGCATCAGGTGTGTTTTCAGGACACAAAAATGTCATGACTTTTCCAAAATACCTGAAGCATGCTGGACACAAAAAAAGGGGAAAGCAGAGAGGCATAGCCCATAACCCTTATCCAAAAAAGTGTTACCCCTCCAGTCAGTCAAGGCTCAATTTGGTGACTTTTTTTATGGGACATAGTCCTAGGGTCACAAGCATAACATCCATTGCCTAGAATTTAGTAAGTGTTTGTTGGGCTTTAATTGTAAATGTGACACTGAAAGGCTTGGAGGGGAATTACTAGTGCGGGGCAGGAGTGAAGAACAGAAATGAGAGGAAATAAGATCGGTCACTCCCTTTAAGCAGGAACACCTGAAAGATCCGTTCAAAGTTTTATTTTTAATTATATTAATGTTATCATGACAAAAGCTGTGGGGGGTGTTTTGGACTCTATATAACAAAATGTGCATGGATTGCTTTGGATGCTTAACACTTGCAAAATGCTCTAACATCTTTTTCCTCTCTCTCTCTCTCTCATTTCACAGTTAATGAAATTATCAGGAAGGAGTTTTCTGGACTCCCTGCCAGAAATCAAACATAGAAGAAGAAATTTGTGAGACAACTTTTACTGAATCCTTCCATAACTGACCTCTTAGATCCTTCCACCGCCCCTACAACCTCCTGCTTCCTTAACTGTTCATCTCAAGGCACCGATTCAATGCAAGGAACAATGTACTGGCATCAAGCTGACAGCCTTGACTAAGCAACTCACCACCTCTCTCTGTAAACATCAAAAAGGACACCCTTCCTTTAATCCAAAGATCATTGTTCTCATATACCAAAGCATGTGTCTAAGGAAACTCTTCGTGCCTGTTGCAGAAAAACACACACACACACACACGCACGCACGTGCTTGCGTGTGTGTGTTTCCTAGTAATAAGGGAGTAGAAAGTTGTCACTCCAGAGCTCTGTAAAGCCATTGGGTTTGTATATTTGTGCTTATTTAGATAATATGGAAAATGGGGGAAGAGAGCTCCCATGCATTTTATATAAGAATAACACCACTTGCCTTAAAGTAACAGTACATTTTCTCCCAGGTCGTAAGCCCGTTAAAAAGGTGGATTAGCCATTCTTAATCCAAATTTTATTGCTGGGGGGAAACCAAGTCATAGGGAGGCTAAGTTACTTGCCAAAGATTGCACAGGTCGCTGACTAACGTGAGAACAGAACCAGTTTTTTCTGACTCTGAGCCCTGTGCTCAGAACACCAAACAGTAGGTGCCCAGTGAATCCAGGGCCTTTCATTTTTCTCATCCGAGCTGTTATGCCTTTGTAGAAGAGGGATGCTTGAAAAGAACTAACAAAGAGGTCAACTTAATATTTCCAAGCAACAGCCCAAGTTAAATGAAGCCTAGAAAATGAAGATGCATCTGGTAGTGTTAGAGAAATCTATTCTAAACAGAATGATGCCCATCCCAAGAATTTGTGGTTGGCCCAAGCGAATGTTCAGCTAATGCATATACAGCTCCTTAGATTTTTTGATAATGAAATCTGCTGTTTATTTTAAGATAGAGCTTACCTTCAATTCCTAACTGTTCTCGTTTAGCAGCCAGAATATTTAACCACACAAGCTTCAGGGGAAAGTAGTTACATCCAAAAGAAACCACAGTTTTTCAAAGCCAGTGGCAATTTCTAGAGGCGTTATTTCATTGTCAGCTTACTAAGGTAGCTATACATTGCTTGTGATGCCAACACATAGCTTTGAATGTGCTGTACTGATGAATACTTATCACTATAAAGAGACTATCTAACATCACTGACATCAACAATTAGTCACCTAGTAAGCTTTCTGAGTTTTATGCTGTCATTTTTAACACATCATTGCTATGTTGGCCTGACAACATGCATGGCATGCACTGATCATAAATATATAGTGAGGGCTAAGCATGATAGTTAGTCCATCAAATAATAATCTTTTGTACAGAAATCAATAGCCTTTAGAAGCTCCTAGGAAA
>NW_017729009.1:23497160-23503888 GCF_001723915.1 Gavialis gangeticus
TCGCTCCACACCCCTGTCCCCCCAACCCGGAGTGAAAGACACCATGGTCTCAAAATAAAGACAGCTGAACACCTCTGTGTCTACATCTCCACAGCATGAATTAATTTATTATGAACAAATTAGATCAACTAAACTTAATGTGGAATGTTCTCCCGATGGTGCAAGAAAGAAAACAGCATAAGCTCCCTGGAGGAAAAGCTGAGTTTGGCTCAAGCATGCTTCATAATTACAGTAAAAATGTATCTGTATCTTTACAACTCAAGTTTGCCACCTAAGCTATGCAAGGGCTTATGTTTGGAGAGAGAGGGGGAGGCTGTACTGTTCAGGATGTCTTGTCCAAAAAATGGCCTCACTTAGTGCCTTGGCTCTTAAACAACCCTGGATGTTAGGAGTATTTGAAATCTGAATTCTGCAAGTGGGCCAACTAAAAACCCAGGCTTTAACCATTCTCAGGGCATTCAAAACCCAGGTCTGTATTTGGAGCAGAATTTTGTGGCTTGAGTGTCTCTCTCTATTCTTAACCCAAAACTGGCACTTAGACAGCTGGACTGATTGTGAAGTTTGCTTTTCTTTGCTTCCTTCACAAGGGGGTCTAACATATGCTGCTTGTATATTTTAGACAATGCTAGCATAACAGAGACATTGCTTCCATTAGACAGTAATATTCTGCTTTGTATGATTCAGATCTTTTCAGAAAATCATTCCCTAATATGTCATTTTAGCAACACTAAAAACTAAATATTATTACACCATACTCTTTCTTCCTGCTGTTCATGTTGCCAGCTATACATGATCCCTAAGTAAATGATACCAAAGAAGTATCTTTTACCCAGTGAGGTTAATAGGCTGCTTTTTTTGCCATTGGCTTCCATAGGAACAAGCCTGGGGCTTTGAGTCTGATTCATTAAAATGACCTATATATAAAGTAAAAGCATTGCATATTAAACACCACCTCTAGTGGTCTAGTATTGGAACACATTCATTTCCCCCAGAATATCTATTTGAATTTATAGCTTAAAGAATATTCCTTACCATAAAATATTCAGGAACTCTGGTTCTTTTTAATGCAGCCTGAAGTTCCAGACAAAACATCCTTCTCTTGTCAACTGTTTGGATTCTCGAGGAGACAAAAAGTTCACCTTCAGGAGCTGTTTTATCTAATTTGGCATTAAATGAACAAACGTGCAGTCTAAAGGTGTTTCCCCTGTTTTATGCAAAGAACTACCCCCATCAAAAATCCCCATCAAAAAATAAGTTATTTGGCAGATCATCTCCCCATGTAAATATTTTCCTTTTTCTTGTGGGATATTTAATAAGCAGCACAAAGAACTAGGGAGACTTATTTTCACAATTAAGTGGTGAGATGGCATGTTTGACCACACTGTAATTTATTAGGTGGCAATCTAAAATTTAAAAAAGAAAGAAAGAAAGGAACAAAAAGGGATAGCGTTCTGTTTAGAAATGCCTGCCTGAGTTGCACATGCAAATCTGCTAGAAACCTTGCTGGGTTGGGCATACAATTACCATACTGGAATGTGCAGTAATAGTAGTACCTTTCCATTGTGTGTGCTTAACGATCCTGGTATGGCCCTCCGATTACTGTTTTGAGCATCCTGCTTTGTTGCCCCCTTCTTAATGGTTATGCTCTTCTTGCTGTGAGGCATGGCTGCAGAAACCAGAAAGAAAAGTATAAACAGAGAAACCAAGGGCTTTGATCCTATGTTGTGACTCATACAGCTGGTGTAGTGCTCCACTGAAGTCAGACTGTGGGATCCACCCTGAACCATGCTCTCTCTTCTGTTTCTGTGGAAGACTTAAAAGTCCACTGTTCTTATATTGCCCTTCAAGAACGGGGCTGTGTAGGGTGGGACAGTAATTTCCATGTGCTGCAAATTATATTAAGCTGGTTGCATTTCTTCCTTATGTTTAAAACATAAAATATGGTAATTCACCTGTATGTGTGTTGGTGTGTGTGCAGATACATGCACCAACCAATTACAGACTTGGGTCATGATCCTGTCTGTGGCTCCATTCAGGTAATGCTGTGTACCTGCATGAGGCCAACCTCAGGATTGAGCCCCCATAGATGTATATAATATAGACTACATTTTAGTGGTTTTATTTACAGCTACATGAAGCAGGCTGTGCTACTGTATCTGCTTGTCATCATTTTACATGCAGCCATTAGATAACATAGTCTTAGCCAACTTCATATTTATTTCTGGAGGAAGGGAGGATCCTAAGACAGAGTTATGCATTTTCATCTCTTTCTTTTAATAAAAAAACCCAAAACAACAGATATGTTAAAATAATATAGTTATGCTGAAGAGCTTCAAAATATACAGTACTAAATTATTTCCTGTTTTTGCTGAGCAGTGTTTTTCCAGTATTAATAGTGTTACATAAATAAGAATTGCTCGCGCTCTCTCTCTCTCTCTCTCTCTCTCTCTCTCTCTGTAGAAACATTAGGTTCACCTTGGAAGAGTTAATAGCTTTTAGTGAGTAATTTGTTCTCACTTTATCTGGAAGATAGCCATATTTGCACATGAGGAAATTCTGTCTTTCCTCAGTTATCTGAATGTTTCACCGCAGTGCCTTCCTGCCATTGTACCAAAGGCCTTCCAAATATATTGTCTGAAGGGTGAACAGCTCTAATGCATTTTCCATCAATGTTATACCATGCTAAGTACATGGGGTTCATTGTAACTCAAAGTTCATCTCTATCTTTTTTATTATTATTTCCATTTTTTCCGTTAGAGCTTTGGCTGCAAATTACAGGATGAGCTTCTATAAATTGTTGCATTAAATATATGAATGCATAAAATAAAATCATAATTCTTGATATGTAAACGGGCTGAGAGTGTAATAAGAGTGCACAGATACCGGGAAGATTTTTTTTTTGTCAGATATGAATGTTGGAAGTAAAGTTTGCCAGGGGAGTAATTGCTCATGAAGGTATTTGCAATGAAATATAAAGTCCTGTTTTTGTTTTTCTCCATGAGAATGAGCAAAATGTAAGACCTGAACAATAGAAAAGGAATGAAAGTGTCTATTGTATGTGTTTTTATTGGTAGAAAGAATGTAGAAGAGCCATGGTTTTTTGCACTTGCTTTATTTGTATCCATGTAAATAAGTATCACTTCCATTCTTCTTGTAGGAATACACCGTTTTCTAAATGTAGAATATTTCCAAAGACAGCACGATGTTATTCTCCATTGTATAAAAATGCTGCTGCTTGGTAAAATATCTAAAAGAGTTCTCAAAATTAGCTAGCATGTTTTTTAAAATATATTTTGTAATCCATATCTTTAAAAAAGGAAAGTGTCTATGCTTTTTATCTTCCCCAGTATACAACATCTTTTGAATTAGGGATGGTATTTATAAATGGTCAGTTTGCATTTTTCCAAGTATCTTAACTTTTCTATGCATTTGTCATTGAACTATTTTTTCCCAAAAAATAATATTTTGATAAATATTCCAAAGACTCCACACACAGCTTTGAACAATCTGTTTTTCTAATCTGACTTCACGCTCCCTCAAATCATTACTAAATAGAGAATAAATATTTCCCCCTTTGGAGTCAAGAAAACATCTCTCTCCATACAATTTTTTAAATAGGTAAAAGAGATGCACAAATTTTGCACCACTGTGCTCAACTTTCATTCTCTGGATTGAATGTTTTATTTTTTTTTTAGGCCTGTGCAATTGGAAGGGATGCCTATTAACCGCAAGTTCCCAAAACGCTCAATTACATATTGTTTTCTAGTCTTTTGCCTTATGTGTTTTGTACTGCCTATGATTTCACATTTGTATTTTAAGGTATCTAGTTTGCTATCAAATGCAAAAGTGTATAGTTCTTAATACACTGGGGACTGTCCATCACTTTGAATGTTTTGTGTGAAATTAAGAGTTTTCCCTCCTATCTATGTTACTTTATAACTCCAGTGGATGACAGCTGACAACAATTTTCTTAATCATCAGTCATTAATCTCCTCTATTATAGTCTATGTAAGATTTGTTTATCCATGGTTTAATTGTTTCCAGTGTAGAGTCCAAAGAAACAAACTAGTACCTGACCACTGATGCAATAAAGTTTCAAATGAAGGTGCTGGTAGTTGTAAAGAGACATATATCAAACTGACTGGCAACTGGAGAAAAGGTTTATTTTGAGTTCTCTCTCTATAAAAACAGAAATGTCAGCTAATTCCAGCATTTGCAGTTGTTTAGAATGGCTGAGAGAAGAAAACTAATAGGATCTACACAAATGCTAAAAGGCTATGCTTTCCATTCCCAATCAATCCATATATTTGTATTAGCATCATACTAAGACCTAGATTCCAACATTCTTATTCATGCTGGGCATGTCTACCCATGCATATAAATGTAGTTCACAGTAAGCGGGAATAGGCCAGCGTCTACACGTACAGGCATTAAAGCATATTAACACTGTGTGTGGCCTGACTTGGAACTAAAGTTAGTCCACACACACAGTGTTGCTGCACAGTAAGGTGTCTACACGTGCATTACTGTGGAGTAACTAATCGGGAGTAAATTTGATACCTCCATGAAGCAGGTATCAAATTTACACTCAAGTCAATGTAAGTCACCATATTTACTGTGTAGTATGGGTGTACATGTGTAGATGCGTGCCCATACTGCAGAGTAATTTTGGTTACTGCGCAGTAAATGTGCTCATGTAGATGCACTTGCTGAACACAGATTTACTACGCAGGTAGTTCAATGCGACTGTGAGTGTGGTCAGGTGCTATTCAGTGAGTAAGGGTAGCAGTGACTGGGACATAAGTAAATTAAAATGTTTTGGTATTTCTTCATTCCCAGCCTCACTGCTAAAGTCTTGGCCTATGTTTCGTTAACACCTGAAATGAGCAAATAACTTTCCAATTATTCTAACAGATTTTTTTTCTAATTAAATTGCTTGTTCAAAAGTCTAACTTTCAAAAGGGAAACGGGATTTATATCATTCACATTCCTATGCAAAACATTGTTAACCTCCAATTTAATGATTTTTACTATCTGTAAAATATTTTTATATAGCCTGTACTATGGTAGTTTAGCAATAAATCAAAGGACATTGGCTGCATGTGTGTTTGTGTATTATTAAAATACCTGGATCACTTTGTCTACTGTAATTGGGCCCAATCTTAAACCTTTACACTTTTGAAACATGACATTTGAGCTTCTTCAGCAGACATTTTCAGACCTCTGTATAAGACAGGATTTACCACTATTGGCAAATGGACTCCCCACTGTCTCTTGAATAAAGATCTCACATAGCTTCTATAGATCATATTAATTGTACAGTGAGAACAAATGATAAGGTCCATTCTTCACTCTCAGCCATTTTTTTGCTTTCCCAGTAAAAGAACCAGATAATTAACAGGTGTTCTATAGCATCCAGTACTATACACATTTAATTGCTATCTGGATACATGCGTCTTATGTATAGCTTATAAACAGTGGGGATAAGGTCCATTTAATTTTTCTTCATCTAAATCTTAACTCTGCAGTTTCCTGCAGAAGACACTAAAAGATACGTTTTCAGACTGCTGTGCTGGAAATGTGCCCAGAAAGTCCATTATTCTTGAGAAGAGCTGAGTTTATATAGCATACAATTAAAGACATTTACCTTAACAAAATCAATATTATCCTTTGCATTTAAGAACACAGAATGTGAACCATATTTGATGCATTTGTTGAACATAGAAGCAAATGCTTTGCTTTGCTTATTCACAAAAGCCTCAGAGCAAGAACCATGTGGAAGTCCTTAACTGCACTACACTTTGCAAAGACTGAAAAGCCCATAAACCAGGCAAGCTTAGCCAACAAAGGAGCTGTGACTGGGCTAGGGGGAGGGCATTTTATGATGAGCAAATATATGGCATACAGAATTTTTGTTTTATTCAGCAACAGGAAAATTTAAGTAACTGAACTGGGAAATTCCACAGTAAAGGCTGAAAACTTGAATACCTGAGCTGACACACCAGCTTTAATTTACACCTTGAGCCCAAAATAAAGTCATACAACAGCACCCCAGATTCTCAGTCTTAACTATGAACTTCCTGGATATTGTTGATTTAACTGGGATCCTTTAAGCCCCTTGAACATATGAAAAAAAAAGTCTGCTAAGAATCTATTTTACTTGTCATGGAAAGATTTGTGTTTCTAATGAACATCTGGGTTTGGTCCAGTGAATTGTGAGCTCTCATGCTCCATCATGTAACTGCGCGATTTACAAGATTTTGAAAACAAATGTAATTTACTGGCTTTTAAGAAGCTGCCTTTCAGAAGCTGCCTTTCAGTCTCAGACCAGATTCTTTTAAAAGTTTGTCTTAAATGTTTAATTCAGGTGGGCACACTTGATAAAGACCCTTTTGGATACACTGTAGCCACCATTCCAAGTCCCAATTTCTCAGTCAGGCCCTCAAGGCCCTTGACAGACCTGCCCCAACTTCCCTCTTCCTATTCCTTATCCAAGTCCTTTCACTACGCCAGCTTTGACACACCTATTCGTTCCTGTCTTCATACAGTTGTGAGGATCTCAAGGTACAGATGAGAAGATGTGCAAAGTGTGGGGAGTTATATTTATTTAGGCACAGGAGAACTTTTTAAGGAATGCAAAACCATGGTTTGGAGGGACTCCTTAATCTAAGGTTATCAGCAAATTTTAGAGGTGTAGACCGGGGAGACAAATTAATTAAATTAGAAGC
>NW_017729009.1:23504081-23504883 GCF_001723915.1 Gavialis gangeticus
CGGGGGGGGGGGGGCAGGAAAGGTGGCTGGAGCTGAGCTGCACTCAGAGCCCAGGGGGTAGTAGTAATGACAATACAAAGACAACTGTTCAGTAAAGGTTAAGAAAGAAAGGCTCATCAAGATCACAGAGTGACGGCACATGGTAAAAAAATAAATACGATAAACACTAGCTTCTCAGCCAGGAAAAATCCTTTTTGGGGAGCAAGGCTGTTTTGCACCTGCTACAAATGCCCACTTTCATAACAAACATAGTTAAAAGTGAAATAAAAGTAGAAATGTCTGGCACTGGAAAAGAGTCTTGACATAAAAGTCTCTACTGAAATGTGGTGCAAAAACAAATATCAGTATTTTAGCTATGGAGGAACAGCAGCTGGTTGTGGAGAGGGAATAACCTTGCATCTGAAAGATTTCACAGAACCTAAAGAAATACAAATGATGGGTGGGTCCCCTAGGGACGTGTCGTTTGTGGCATCACAAACTGCACACAGGGAATGTGAAAACAGATGCCAAACTGCAAATTTGCCGCACTCAACAGCTGCTGCCAGGTGTGGGGAGGATGATCCCCGCTGCCTAGCGCTGCATGGGGGGTCTCTGCCACGAGCCCCCAGAAGCCCCAACAGCTGCTCCAGCATCTGGTGAGTGCAGGGCTCTTTTTTTCTTTTTCTTTTTTTTTTTTAAGAGCCAGGAGCCTGGGACTGGGAGAGTAGAAAAGGGATGGTAGCTAATGGCAGAGCCCCCCATGCAGTGAGGGGCAGTGGGTGGGGGGGCAGCGGGGATCGCCTCCCCCTCCCCCTCCCCCTCC
>NW_017729009.1:23505005-23526670 GCF_001723915.1 Gavialis gangeticus
CTTCCCCTGTCCTCCAGCTCCCCCCCCACCCCCTTCTTACCGGCATGGAGTTTGGGTCCAACTCCCTGTGGCAGCGAGTAAGAAACTGCCCAAATCTCCAAAGCTCTTTGAATCTTTTCCAAATTGATTTGGAGAACTTCAAATCAATTCAAACCTTTTTATTGGTTTCCCCACTCAATTTGGATTCAGAGATTTGGCCACCGAATCGGGCCGAATCTCCTCTGAATCAAATCAGTACCTGAAGCTTCGCACAGCGTGCGCATGCATGCATGTGTGAATGGTTTCAAAGAGCAACAGGGAACAATAATACAGTTACAATCCTTGTAATATAAACAAAACCTTTAAGAACAAAACTAGTATCAGCAAAAAATGGCTATAAGGTCTAGAGCTAGGATATAAATATAGCTATATGAGTGATATATAAATATCCATATCGATTGACTGACTGATAGATAGTGTCATTCACACACACACACACACACTCAAAGTATCTAATATGCTCAGAAAAAAAAGTTAGTTAAAGCCCAGTACACCAGTGGAACTGGATCACGTGTATATAAAGGAATATTCAGAAGGAATGTAAGAATAAGTCTGCATGAGAAAGTCAAACAAATTTAGTTTAACTGGGATAGACTACTAATTTCAGGTTGCACTAGGCTTATTTCAGTTTAGCAGAAGTCAATTTGGAAGGCAAAAATGAAATAACCCACTCAAGCTGAAATAAGAAAGTCCACACAGAGTTTGCACTGGTTACAGAATCTGAGCATTAGAACAGACCTCAAGGGTTGGCCAATACAACCCCTTGTATGGATGCAGGATGTGCTGTTCCCTGGACAGATAATAATTCAGCCTCTTGTTGAAAGCATCCAGACTTCCCATAATTTCCACAATAAGTTTTAACTAAATGACTTAACTGTTGTAACTTTCTTGTAGAGGCAAGACTTAGCAGCCCCCTCATTATCCCAGAGAATGCTAGAAAGTCCTTTATTTACTGTTGAAAAAGAGGTGATCCTGGGTGTTACAGATCAATAAGCTTCACTTCAGTAGCAAGAAGAATATGCTGAGATTGTGCTCACTGCAGTAGCTTATAAAACAACTAGAATGGGGTGGGGGTGGGAGGGGTGGAAGAAGGAAGACAGCTTCTTCAAGTCATCTTGCTAGTAATAACTGCATCTGAGGTTAGGGACAAAAGCCCAGCCCAAGGTATATAGGTGTCTATCTCCCATTTATTTCAGCAGCAATTAAACATCCAAATTGGGTTGAGGATCTGGGCCAAAATTCCTCAGCAACCCCCAGCTGTCTTCTATTATATTAATATAACACTGCTAAGAGAGATTGCATTTTGGCTGAGTGCAGAGATGAGGGCTTGGCTCCATCTGGTCTCTTCTCTAAGCACCCACCTTCAGCTGTGTCTATTTCAATTAACCCTAAGTCAAGTTTTGTTGCCATCTGATGAAAACAAGTCAATCTACCTTCTCCTTACGTGCCCGTCAGAAATGGGAACACTCGTTCTGACATCTGATAAACACAAATAGATATTTTTATAAAGTAAAAACCTGAGCAGTTTTGGTTTTACTTTCTACATTTGTACTGTCAAAGTTGGCCAAGCCTGCAAAGGTTGGCATCCTTTAGCACTGCAGCTTAGGAGAAACGGAATGGGCACATGGATTTAGTCTAATGTGCATTAATGTCACTAAAAAAGCATTCATCTGCACTAATGCACAGCATTGCCAATTCGGGCGCATTTAGCACCTGTCATTACAGGTACTAAATTTAACGAGCCATAATTACGGTGCATTAATGAACATGTAGACATACCCACTGAGATCATAAAGCCTCTAAGGTAGTTTACTCAAATTCACTGATGAGCAGGGATCCTGGTTTTATCTGATAAAAAAAAAAATCCCCGATTTTTGGTTTAAAAAAGTAACCCCAAATCCACATTTTTCTGTGATTAAAATGAAACACCACTAATACACACACACGCGCACATATACACACACTATACACACACACACAGACACACACTATATTTATCTATACACACACTACACACACACACACTCACGCACGCACACATATATATAGTGATGTTTCATTTTAATCTTGGGAAAATGTGGATTCTGGGTTACCTTTTTTAACCTAAAAATCAGGGATTTTTTGAAAATCAGAGAAAACCAGGATCCCTGCTGATGAGTAGGACATCAGCTACTCCAGCAATCTGGATTATCTGAGAGCACTATGCCTAGTAAACTGGAGATAGAGAGAGACTAAGCTGGCTCTATAGGGGCTCTATAGGTATTTCCACGTGGCGCTCTCTATAGGTATTAACTAACAACTGAAGCTACTTTTTAAATTTAATGCCAAATTCTCCTTTTATAAGCACAACACACACCAAAAGCATCCACTGCATAATATTTAAGGATGATCCCATCCCTGTTGCCACTAAAGACCTTTTGTTGTTCTCGTCTTAAGACCCACCTTTATACCACTGTCACACAACTCCATTCCTGCCAGCCTCCTGAAGACCTTTCTTGTTGAAGCCTCTTGTAGACTGGTCATATGGGTGCGCTCTTCAGTTAAAGTTGCTCCAAAATTATAGAAAAAGACAAAGTGAGAAAAAATCTCTACAAATTACCGGTAATTGAGATCAGGGCATTAGAGACAAATTCAAGCTTCACTTCATTCATGAAGGTTCCACTTCATTCTGCAGATGAGATTGTAGCTTGGACTGTACGTGTCTGCTAGAAGGTAAAAAGGAATAAAAAATTCCCTATAAACTCTGCCTTGTCCAGTCAGCTCTTCAGCCTGGGATAGGGCCTGCACACCTGCCTATTTGCCTCTGGGGCAAGTGAGCCAAGCTTGGTCTCCACAACCCCCATCTAGGCCAGTGAGACTTTCTGAAGGAACACTTTAAATTGCTTTTCCCACAAACAAGCAGCAGGTTACTATCAATCCCATTCCCTGCTAAGCCTTGAGGAAAGGGAGGAGAAAATATAACTCAGATGTGCCACGGCGAGTAGCCTAGACCCCACCCCTGGCTCAGGGCAGTAACTGGAGAAACCGTCTACTCCTTAATAACGCTGAAGGCCGTAAGAACTTCTTGGGAGTTTCCATCTGACCCCTAGCAACTCTCTACAATGTCTGCCTCTCTAAATGGCTTAGGGTGCTTGTACATGTGACAGGGGTTTAGCCTTCTATGCCCCCTAAACTGAAATGGTGGGTTTTAATTGAAACCCACCATTTCAATTTAGGGCATTTATTTTTCCATCATGTTACAGCGAGGGACCTAATCCTTTTTTTTCCCTGGAGGAGCCTGCCTGCAGCTGGGGGGCGAGCTGCCGGTGGGCCAAGCAGCCCCTGAGCTGTGGGAGGCCCCGGTCCTTCCTTTCATGGCAGCGGTATCACCCAGGGAAGAGTTGGATTGGGTTGGGTGCTGCCTCCGAGCTGACCAGCCTGCCCAGGTGGCCCTGAGGGGCACCACTACTATGGAAGGACCAGGGCTCCCCGCAGCTCAGGGGCCACTTGGCTCACCAGTAGCTCACCCCCTGGCCATGGGCAGACTAGGAAGAAAAAAAAAGAGATCAGCAGGCACCTGCTGAAGGCAGAAGTGGCAAGGAGCCTGATCCTTTCTCTCTGTGGAACCTGCCCACCTCCCCTGTAGACAGGGGATCAGCTGACTAATACCTGCAATGCATCATTGCACATTACACTACATCAGGATGTAGTCTAGTTTACAACAATGCAAACTCATCTAAAACCCCCAAAACTGGTGCACGTGTAATGTGTGATGCCATTAAGTCACACAAAGTGCCATTTTCATCACATGCACAAGTACCCTTAATTCTCAAAGTGCTAGGCACCCACAACACCCCTTCTGAATCATGCAGGTGACAGCCACGTAGTACTGCTGGTGTGGAGGGGGGCTGAGAGGGGGAAATACTGCAGCATGTTATTGCAGAGCAGAGTGCGGATGAAAGCTGTGATTTTGTAGCAAACCTTAATGACCTCTTATGAATAATCTTGGAAGGAGTCAAGTTTAAGTTTGTATTAATGCTGATAGATTAGGTCAATGATTATAGACCGGTTTACATACACATTTTCCATTACTATTTACCTATATAAACAAAACCTCACACAGCTTGTGCTCAAAAGGGGATGACCACAGTAATCAAAATTAATAATATAAATAGTTCATTAAAACCGTATTTTATGCTAGCCTATCAACTGCAGGACAGAATAGAGTTCACTGACATAACCCATATCAAAGTGCAACACATGCTTGAATTGAAGTACTAGCTTGAAATCCTTTCAGGCTCTCAAGAAATGTTGCTCTTGCATCCAATCTCATGACTTAAAATTCCAGCACAGAAGGAACAGTATTAAGCATATAAAAGTGATTTAGCTAGAGGAAGCTGGATACAGACAAGCCTGTGGTTCTCACAGATTCTCCAGCACCCAGAGTGATTCAATATGCACTATCCTAGCTTGCGTCACTGAAGCTCCAGGCTGGGTTAAACAGTCTGTGAAGAAACTGCTGATTACATTACAAGAGTTTAAGCCCAACTCTAATCAGTGGGTTCTCACTTTCTCTGTCTATAAACTTTGGTTTTGTGTGTGCAAATCACTTTTGGAGGGAGAACTTGATTATTGCTATTAAAAGCAAATCCTTCCAAACCTACTTATCTGGCTTATTTGCAACTATATTACAGGCCATCCTCACTTCCCAGTGCAAGAGTCTAGTCAGTGCCCATCCGGGTACATTAATTATAGAACCTGCCGACTGAATTACAGGGGAGCTGAAAAAGATACTGCCCATTTATTTTCAATAACCTGCATGTATTGCTTTATTAGATAAGGTTATAAGAGTATCACATTTGCATGAAGTTTTTCTGGAGGCTTCAATATGCACACCAAAAAATATAGTCACAATGCTTCTTAAGCAATTTAAATATCAATTCCCCTTAGATTTCCAGTGTGGCCTCAAATCTGACTTACAGCCTATCAAGTCAAGTCAGTCCCAAAGCCACTGAGACTGCTGGGGCACCTTGGATGCTGTTACAACCCTCTTCTACTCTGCCCTGTGTTTGGCTAGCTTTGGGCACTCTGTCAGTTGAAGCCCTGTCCAGTCCTTGATGTTGGTTCCCCAGCTCTTCTTGGGTCTACCTCCTTTTCTCTTTCCCGCCGCAGTGCCCTGCATTATGGTGTTGGCAAGGGTATCCGGCCTTCTTGTGATGCGCCCCAACCACTGCAGCTTCCTTCATCGCACAACCTCCAACAACGGTTCATAGGTTCCAATTTCTTGACTGATTTGCTGTTTGACAGACTCATTTGTCTGGTGCTCAGTGTAAGAGATATGCAGCAGTCTCCTAAAATGCCTCGATCCTGTTCTCTAACTTCTTATTAAGCATCCATGCCTCACACCCATAAAGCATCACAGAGATGACCACAGAATACAGCAGATGTAACTTTATCATCAGTGTAATAGTGCTGCTTGTCCAGATTTTCTTTAGCTTTGTTAGCTGGCTGGTGGCAATGACTCTCCTGGTCTTAACTTCCTTTTTAGTTGTTAAGTCTTTTGTGGTGGTGGCTCCCAGATACTTAAAACTTTTTACTTTTTCTGGATTTTCATTGCTGATCTTCACATCAACATTGCTGTCAATGATCTTGGAAGCTCTTACAACCTATGGATACAATTAATACCCCCAGTTTTGTGGCTGTATGCTTCTATTCAAGGTAAGGTTAATTCTATAGCAAGCCAAACCATTTTAATACAGAGTGTCAGCTGAGATACATTTTTATGGCTGTGGTATGTAAACTTTTGAAAGTAGGGCAGCATCTTGGAAACTTTCAGCCTCCTGGCCTGTATCAGCACTAGCAAGCATAAACACCTCATACTCTAGGAGATACTGGACTCTCAACCTAAACCGAACACATGACCAATTTACACACTTTTCCGACATCAGCACTGAGAGAGAAGGTTGGGAAGGGGAGGGAGAAAGGAAAAGGAGAGGGGGGCTCTTGTTCTTCGAGTTGAGGTCCCTCATGACTAGTACACTTCACTGCCAGGACTGAAATGTCTTTCTTTCTTTTAATTCAAAGACTTCTATAAATCAGGGTTTCTTCTGGCTATGAACAAAGATTTTGCAAGATACTGTTTTGGCTTCATTTCCCTTGAAAAGAGCCATATAACATAAGCACTAAATGGAAGGAATAAATGTAATTGAACCAAGCCCACATTTCTTACATTTTCAAGACTTTTATGTGTGAGTGGGATATGTAATGCACTCCCTCACAAAGGCACTGCTCCCTCTAGTCTTTGCTGCTGCCAAAGCAAAGTTTATAAAAAAATTGTTCTTTAGGCTGCGCACACGAGTTTTTTTTTTGAGTAAAGAGAATGTTTTCCCCCGTAAAACACACACACACACACACACACACACACACACACACACACACACACACACACACAGTCACTGTAGAATTAGTGCTAAAGAACCCGTTCTATACAGAATATCACTGCCATCTGGAGGAAAGCAGTGATCACAGCTGCCTTAGCAATCCTCTGAATGCAGTCACATTGGACAGCTTACCTTAATGTTCTCACTGCCCTCCTGAAAGAAGGCCCAAGGACAGGATGAAAATGCAGCTGAAGACTAGCATTTTCATTCATTCATTACTTAAAAAGTGACCGTATTTCCTCCAATTCCTCTGAGATAACCTAACTGTGGTGTTAATAGAGACAGCACAAACCAATGGCTCTCCATGCAAGCACCGGGTAGTTGGGGAGCTTTGAGAATGGTTTGCTGGCTCTCAGAAACATGGAGATGGAAAGCAGCCTCTGTACTCTGGAGTCATGTAGAGCATTTCTAAGCAAAGATGCTAATGATTAAATGCAATGCAGACATGAAATGGTTCCAAAGCAAGCCTTTATGACCTTGGGGAAGGGGAAGAGAAAAACAGGCAAGATGCTTGGCTTCCACCTGACTTTGCAGAATTTGCTTGTGTGGATCTTCTGAGTGTACAGGTTTTGGGAACTGCACCCCTTGCTTTCTCTATTTAGCCACAAACCTCTTCTTTTTAAAAAGAGAATGCAGCAAAAATCCTTTCAGTCAAAGCTCAAGAGGACCCTCTTGCCTCTCATCAACTTTTAAAAGAGAGAAAAAAATAATAGCATCATAGGAAAAGTAGGGCTGGAAGGGACCTCACAAAGTCATCTAATCCACCCCCTGCTCACGGCAGGATCATCTCAGATAAACCATCCCAATCAAGTGTCAACTTAACCTCCTGCAGAATACTTCCAAAGATCAAGATGCCACAATTTATCTAGGTAGCTCCTTACAATGCTTGACTACACTCATACGCTTTATCCCTTAAGGGAAACACCCATCCCATTGGGTGGACAGGTGAGATAGCCTACACCATCTATGGCAAGACTTGGCAAAGGTCAAAGCAACTTTCATGCTCACCCAAGATGTGTTTGGAAATCCTGATTTCCGAGGGACCCTTTTCTCTGTTTGTTCTGGCTGTTTGTAAGCACTGCTCCATTTCCTTTGCAGTCACACTCTCATCCTTGCCATAAATTTTGCTAGACCAATGGTTCTCAGTCTTGTTAGACACTCCTCCTTACACTCAAGGCACCCCTCAGAAAATGCCAGCTCTTAGCTTTTACTTATTTTTTTGACCATGGAAATAAAATAGAGCTGTTGTGCTGCAACAGACTCAAAAACCACAAGTCAGAATGTTTTTAATACTATGGATCCTATTTGAAATCTTTGGGCTTATCTTCTGAACCATGTGTGGGCCCAAAGGGTGGGCCTCATACTGTGAGGCACCCCCCAACACCCTTAAAGTGTCTCATGATACTTCAGCATGCTGGAGCATCCTGATCGAGAATCACTATGTTGGACTGACTCCTGCCACTGTTTCAGATTCTGTAGGGTGGGTAACAGTACTAATGGACTCCATTCCAATTAAACTAAACTGGCTCTTTAGTAAATCAACTGTTTATAGGGACACTCATCTGCAGATGAGTATTGTAGCCATGTGCACACAGACTGACTTCTTAGGCATGTCTCCAAACTCTCTCTCCTGCAGCCGATGTTCTGACTCCAAGTAGCAGTGCACTTATTTTACAGATGAAGAAGCTGAAACGCAGGGTCCAAGCAAACTTAACACAACACCAGTAATATAAGCAGGAGCAGAACTCAAGCGAATAGTCCTCCAGGACTGATGCTGTCCAAGGCAGCTCAAGGCAGAACACTGCACTTGAGTAGCAATTCTCTTTCCTTATACAAAACAAGCAGAAAAGAACATTCAATTATTTCAGATTAATTTTTTTTTTGCTTTGAAAGAGGGAACTGTATTATTTCAGACCATATTTTTTTGCTCTGAAAGAGGGTTAAGGGGGAACTGTATTACACTAGAGAATGGATTTGGCAACAATTAGTACACCACTGAATGAATTATTCTTGCATTCCTTAGCAGTAGATTAAGATAAACATATATATGTTTTCTATAAGAGACCACATCTAAATGAAATCCATTTTGTCTTCATTACTGTCCAGTAATAATCACCTTCCCTAAAGTTGTATCAGATAAAGCCAGATTTTGGAGTCCAACATGGGACCCTCTGAAATAAGGAGATTAATTTTGAAAGGTTCTCTAATTTATACTTTACTTGGCTGAGAACAGACACCATCCGAAAGCAGTTAGGAGAGGTAATAGAGAATTGGGCTTGAGAAGAAAACTTAAATACGGGTTTAATTTCTGAAAAACAGAATATCCAAGAAATGACAGAGTTCCCAAGGTAAAACTATATGATAAAAGAGATGCATAACTAGCAAAACCCAGTTCCAAATGCCACCAGAATTGCAGTGGTTCAAAATGCTGACCAGGATTTCAGTTTGGATGGGAAGTTTTTAAGATGACCTCTCCCCTTATAATGTGCTAAACCAAGGTAGATGTAAGAATTGGTCAAATTAGCTAACTCATTTTGCTATGATGTCATAGTTACAGCATAACAGCTGATAGACACTGGGCACATCTACATGAGACACTTTACTGCACATTAGATTAATCTAATGCACAGTAAAACATCACCATCTACACATGCACAGCAATTAGTGTTCAGTAGATTAATTTAAAGTGCCATTTGCTAGTACCCACAGATACAGGTACTAGAAAATGGTGCTTTAAACTCCTGCCTAGAAGCACATGTTTAGACACTGATGGGGGAGCAAATTGCTGCCAGTCAGTCCATGCAGCAGGGGGCTACAACAGCTGCCTGGTTAAGCCCCAAGCTCCAGGGGGCAGCGAGTAGCTATCCTAGTCTCCGGGGGCAGCTCCCAGCCTCATGGAGTTTGGGATCACAGCCCAAATTAGCAGCACTGGTTTGGCGTGATGTTGCATGCCCACATGGCAGCAGCACTCTGATCTTTCCCCTCACTTTGCTTTCAGGTAGTGGAGGAACCCAGGATGGACTTGGTCTGCTATCATCAAGAAAGGTAAAGAGATGTCTGCCCACTTGCCAGCCTCAGACCCTGCTCCAGTCTCTTGGGCCGGCTCTTAATGAGTGCCATCCTCTGTGCATAGGTGGCGGAAGGTGGGGGCTAACCAGGTACAGCCCCCTCCCCCCCCAAATGCAGGGCAGCAGGTAGGGCTGTAGGGCAGCCCAGCCACATGCTGCTGCAGCAGGGAGGGAGGGGCGCGCACATTCGAATATCTTGTGTGATCTCCCCACAGTACAGGGGAGAGTGGGGTAGGGGTAGAGTGAATCATTCATGCCTGCCCCACTCACTCCTGGACTGTGGGGATTATCACATGACCCAGCCTGGCTGGGGCCCCATTCACAGTAAATGGGGCCCCAGCTGATGGGGCCTTGGCCAGGCCAGTTTGTGCGACAATTGGAACCTGGCAGCTTGTCCAGAGCTGGCGCAGTGCCAGGGAGCCAAGAGGGGTGGCACATGCCCCCTTTGATCTTTGTATGAGGTAAGGGCAGCCCGCAGCTGTGATCTGGGCTGTACCTGCTCCCTGCCTCCGTGCGTCACAGCTGCTGCTGCTTTGAAAACAGTGTGGTGTGGTGCCATGTGCTAAATGCATATGGGACCACGCCACGCCACACCACTTTCAAAGCAACGGCAGCAGCAAGACACAGAGGCAGGGAGCAGAGGTTGAGCCCACCTCACAGCTGCAGCCTGTCCTTGCCCTGTGCAAAGATCAGGGGGGCACATGCCCTCCCCTTGGCTCCCCGGTGCCACGCCAGCTTTGAACAAACTGCTGGGCTCTGACTGTCCCGTGTCCCACCATGAATGAGGCCCCAGCAGGGCCGGGTTGTGGGACAATCAGAGCCCAGCAGCTTGTCCAGGGGCATGGGTGGGTGGCTCCCCCAAGCCGCACCTTGGGAGGAGCCGCTGGGTGTGGCAGTCCTGGGGGCTCCTGTCTGGCAGTGCAGCCAAAGCTAGCCATGTTCCAGCCCCCATCTCTGGGCCTCCCCAGACCGGTGCGGGGCTGGGAGGCAGTGGTTTGTGGGGCCCGCTGGCACCGGGCAATGAACCTGGGCATGGGGGAAGTGATGGACGCATGGGCACAACAGGCTCTGGCCCTGATACGGGCTCTCCTCCTATCCCTGCCTGATCCCAGCCCCACTTCCCCCCTGCCAGGCTCTTTCTGCACTCCCACAGACTTTCCCATAGGGGGGACCATGCAAGCATATGCGCATGTGCTCAGCCCCCCCCAATTTTTTTTTTCCTCCTAACTCCTATGCCTCTATGCCTTGGAGTTGCTCTGCCTCCCAAGGCACTTATCCAGAGTGATGGATACATCTCCTCTGAGCCTGGAACCAGCAGTGATGCATAGGGGTTGCACGGGGGGGGGGGACATGCATTCCTTGAGAGCACTGGTGCACCCCAGGACAGCCAGCATTACCTATTTACGTGATGGGTGACGGGGCAGGCGAAAGCACTGGTGCCCCCCAAGAGTGCCGGCCAGGGAGTGGGGGCACCAGGAGAAGCGATCCCTGCTGTCCTACTGAGGCTGAGCGCACCAACCTGGGGGGGTTCCCCCAGAGCTGATCACAGCAACCTGGAAGTGCCAGCAGTGTGCCTGGAAGCCGGTGCAATCAGCTGCAAGGGAACCCCCTCCTCCCAGTCAGCTGCGGGGGACCCCCCCTGCAGTTGGCATGATCAGCTGTAGGGGACCCCCCCAGTTTGCACAATTGGCAGGGGGGGACTCCCTCAGTTGGCACTATCAGCCATGGGGAAACCCCCCGCAGTCGCTGACTGACCACTGGGGGGCAAATGCCCTCCCCCCCAACTCAGGAGGCACCAGTTGCCCATGTCCGGAACTGCTGAGCTCTGCCCCACCTCCAGCACTGGGCAAGAGCCAGGGTGTGGGCTGTGAGATCCCAAGCTCTATGCAGCTGGGAGCTGCCCCCAGAGCCAGGGGCAGCTCCTCCCCCCCCAGAGCTTGGTGCTGACCTTGCATCCCCTGCCAGCCTGGGGCTGGCACCTGGCATAGCATGAAACTCCCCCCTAGCTGCTGCAGAGCGGCACAGTAGGGTAGGAGCAGCCCTTAACTAGGCTGCTCATGTGGGGTTCAGTTCGCTCCTGACCCAGGTGCACATATAGACATGCACCTGAGAGCAGTTTAATGCACCAGAATTTACTGCACAGTAAATTCAGGTGCATTAATTGCATGTGTAGATGTGCCCACTGAGGATAGGGACAGAAGTTACACATAAACTGGTTTAAATTATCAGAAACTGGTTTAAACCGATAACAGAACAGGAGCTCAGTGTACATAAACCAGTTTCAAAATGGCTGAAACTGGTTTAAGATAAACCTGGTTGAATGTAGTATCAGACTTCACTGATCTGGATCAAACTGGAAGTTATGAAGTTATGGACTTCTGTCCCAGACCCCTTTCTGGTTCAAGTTAAATCACAGTCCCCCAGCATCCCAGCATGCTTTCCAGCCCTGGGCTGTGCTGTGCTGTGCTGTCTGCTCCACAGAGCAGGGCTGCCCCTGCCCCTCTGCTCCCCAGCTGGAGCAGTGGGGGCTGGATGACAAGTGGGGAGGAGGGAAGGAAAGCCCCGCTGGGGATGCAGCCCAGTCTACAGTGGAGACTACCCCCCCAGACAAACCCCAGCTGGGATCTGGGGCCAGGGAGAGGGGTCACACACCCCTTCCCCTGCTCAAACTTACTGCTGGCTGTGACTTTGGACTACAAATCCTGGAGGCTCCTGGAAGCAAGAAGAGGAAGTGATGAGCAACTGTGCAGAGTCCTGATGCTGTAAATCTGGACTGGAAATTCCAGAGACCTCGGGGGCAGCAGGAAAAGGAAGTGAATATATAGCCAGAGATCCATACTCTAGTGCCCCCTGGCTTCTGGCCTAAGCCAGTGTAGGCATGTGGCTGCATTTCCTGCATCAAAGGCAAATGCCTGTTCACTTCTGTTTCAGTTGAATCTGTGCAGCTTAGACTAACCTGCAAAGACTGAATTGATTCAGCCTCAGGCTTCTTGACTGGCTGTACTTAGCCTGAGTGACAGCTCCCCCTCCTCCTTTAAAGAGGTTTAAGGTATGTTTGTCCATATATTAAAACACCAAATCTAAATACGCCTTAACTCAGCCTTAAAACCCAGATGTTGAAGCATGGCCCCATGTTTCATTGTAATGCAAGTTCATTCAAAGGAGATGGGCCATGTCTGGAAACTTTTGATTTAAGACCTGAACCAGATGACCTGTGAGGTCCCTTCCAACACTATGGTCCTCTGATTAGTACTATGCCGTGTCTCTTCTCCAGTCTTTTAAAACAAGAAGTCAAGAGAATTTTGAGGCAGTATTCAAACAAAGAACAACTTTAGGCTGAGAGCTGATAATTTGGAAATGGTGATTCTCAACAAGTATTCATTAACTATGTCTCCTATGAATGATCCTTCTGTGGCAGGCATTTGGCAGGTGATTCCATTATAGATTAATTTCCCTTCACCTAAACATCATGAGTAATCAGTTTTGGAAGCCAAAGAGTTTGGTGGTCTGGGAATTAAGCTCAGCCCCTTCAACTTGGCCACCATTCCAGCCTGCACCATTTTCAGGGACACAGGTTCCAAGAGCAACAGAAGTAAAAATATCATGCACTGTGATGTGATTTACAGGCACAGACCAAGACCAGGACTCCAGATGCTAACCACTAGGTTAAGTTGCCTTCCTGTAGAAGTCATTAAGGACCAGATTTCCAGGTGCGCATATGCATGTTTTCAAGTGTATTTAACAAAGCAGTCCATCCAACTCTGGATTTGAATGGTAATGTGAACTTTTGTCTGATAATTTTTTAATCAAGGTTCACACAAAATGTATGAGTCAGGTCCATTTTTGCACACGCTGATCCACAGCAGAAGGCACAAAGTACTCAACACTCAAATATAAAAGGTCCAAACATTTCAAAGCGTTATTTATTTTTTTAATGATGAAATAATAACTCCTAGCTCTTACTTGGTGCTTATCAGCCATAGATTTCAAAGTATGTATCATCATCTCTACGTTAGAGTGGATTGAACTAAGACACAGAGAGCGTGCGTATGAGACACTTAATGTGCCATAGCCTAATAACACTGTGCAATAGTGTGCTAGGCAAAAACTATGCTGATATGCAACTGCACAGTAGTATTAGGCTACTGCACATTAAGCATAACAAAAAAACATGTACCGGTGCTACTGCACAATAATTGTAGTTACTGTGCATTTAGTTAGTACTTCATTATAAGCAAGTAGTAAACTAAATATACGGTAACTACTGTGCCTTAATGAACGTATCGACACTCCCAGAGAAGAGGGATACTTACCCAACATCCCGTCCCTGACCACTAGCTGAGCAAAGAAAAGAGCCAGATTTCCTGACTCCCAATCCACTGGAACTCTGCCAGCCTGCAAGGGAAAACCCACAGTTTCCCATGATTTTCTCATTTAAAGGAAAATTCATTTTTAAAGTTTATTCATGACCCTTTTATATATTCTTGTGACCCACTTTTGGTCACAGCCCATGGGTTGAGAAACGTTGGTCTAGTCCAGCCCCTGCCTTCCCCCCCACAGTCTGAGGCAAGATCATTCCTAACAACACCATCCCATAACAATCCTTGTTTAACCTGTTACTAAAACTACACAATTAACCCTGTTGTGCAAGTACAAGGTACAATGCCCTAAACTGCCACAGGTTTACAGGGAGACATAAAGGCTTAACACCCTAAACTGCCATTAGCTGGCACAGGGACAACAGCAGTCAGTACCCTGCTGCTGCAAAGGCTGTTAAACTGAACTCAAGAGATCCAGTAGCCTCTCTAAAAATCTGCCTAGTCTGCATCCCTCTCTTCCTGAGCTATGGCATCTGCGTGCTATCATTTGAAGGCTGGGTGTTATTTTTATAACTGAAGGGTAAGCAAGCACTAAAGCACAGTCACATATAATAGTCTGGCATACGAACTACAGTTGAAGTTGTCATTGTTGCTGCTGGCACTGGATAGATGTCAAGTATGTTAGTGCTAGTAACACCCTGTTATTCTGCTGTCCCCCATTTCTGATTTATGGATCCCTCCAGAGCACACGTGAAAAGTATTCACTTCACTCACCCTATCTGTGGTGAAAGCAGGATTTCAGGAGTGGCTGAATTTCATTCTGAATACACAGCCAGTAAATTCCATCTCTCATCTTCTGATCAGAAGACGTACGATTTTTATATACAAAGGACAAAGGGGTTTTGTTATGAACAAGGATCCAAGGCTTTATTTCATCTCCCCTGTAACAGCACTTGTTTCTAATCAGTATCCATTACAATAAAGGTTGTAATTAGACTCCACTGTGCAACATTCACGACTAGCAAAACTGAACTACTTCTACTGCCCTCCAGTGGTTTCTTGATGACTTTAGTATTTCCCATCACATTTCTCTTGCTGAAACTTGGAGCCCATCGTTGACAGACTCAGGAATCAAAGTTGTGAATATCTACCTTGGGTTCGATGTCATTTTAATTCCAACTCCAGTGTAGATTTCCAGTGAAAAATGGAACTGCGCCCTGCTGAAACATCTAAAAAAATCAGACAAAACGAAGCAGGAGGAAACCCATGATGGGGAAGAGTGGCAAACCGGGTTGGACTAGATGCGTCTTAAAAGGACTAATCTTTTTCCAGAGTTTTATGATCCAGTACATTTTTTCTAGCTGAGGTTGTTACATATTTGATTTTATGCCTCCTAACAATATTGGGCGATTCTCATATATGCTTCTCCTTTTGCAGTACTACACGCCAAAAAAAATGTGTGATCCAGAATCTGCCAGATGATTTGATGCAAATGCTTAATTTTAGCACTTTTTCTTAACACGAACCCAGGATTCTAACTGCCTGAAGTTTTATGCCTTCAGACACACTTGCCGTATACCATATTTACTCAAATCTAAGATGACCTTGAATTTAAGAACTCCCCCCCACCCCAATAATTAGATTCTATATATGGAAAAATTATGATTTTCCAGGTATAGACTCTCATTATTGGAGGGTTGTCTTAAAGTCATTCCCTTGCCCCTCACTGCTACAACATGGAAAGAAGTGGCTGGGGTGGGAGGAGGGGGATCAAGTGCCCCCTCCCCACCCCTTCCCACCTCTTTCCTCTCCAGCACGTTACCTGCATTTTGGTAGTTTTGCATCAGCTGCACTGTTTGTCCTCATCCAAATATATCCCACATAAAATGGTGACTGAAAGCTACTTTTCTCTGGTGGTTCAACCTGCAGGAAATGAATTGGTGACATTAATCCAGGGCTTAATGGAGAATACCTGCACCACAAACACCATCATGAATGGCATCATGAATTACCACCACTGAGAAGTCTTAACACTGGAGGACTACCAAGCGTACGAGAGCAGAGACTAGCCCTGAAGCTCTGCATGCGACAGGATAGCAGTGAGTCTGTACCCAATTCTGCCACTGACGCATGAAAAATATTGGCAAGGAGAAGTAGGGAAAGCTGGCACTCTGTGACCACATTCTGCCTGTTTTGCAAAATTAAAGAGCATCTGTCCTGGCAGTTAGTCCGTGACCTTTCACCAGCACTCAGAATTTTGTTTAAAGCCCAGTTCATTAACACTTCTTCTTTCTTCCAGCTGTTTTGTGCAGTGCTAAATGCCTTGCTCCAAAATGTCAACTTTGACCCTCCGTAAGGCCTACAAATCCTTACTGAATATTCAACAAGCCATCTATCTTTAGTCTTTGCACTGTGTGTCACTGCACAAGTCAGGAGAATGAGACCACTGAAAGTTTTTAAAAAAAAGAAATGTCTTCAGATGTTTTTTTCCTCTTGCTTCAGAGAAAGAAGAAAGCAAGACAGAGGAACAAGCCATAGCTCTTAAAACATATTTCTTGGTTGCTCAGAGACATCTGCCTTTAAATCTTACTAAAGAGCAAATTCAGTGCATTTCATTTTGTTTATGAAAACAGATTCATTGTGATGGCAAAAAGCATGAGTCAGTACCCTTGCTGAAGGGGTGTGCAGCAGCTGCAGAGGCTCCCGAACAGAAATGCCTAGGAAACCAAAAGAACTCGCACATTTACCAAAGCCAAGAGATGCAGTTGCTCATCTGACTAAAAACACTGGGACATGCAGGGTGTGGCAATGCTTCCTCACTGCCTAACAATTGACTGTTGAGCAACCATCACCATGGTAAAGCAGAGAAATTTGTGAATGAGCTCTGCAATGAATTTATTGAGCTGACATCACAGCAGTCCACATGCTAATGGCGTTCCTAACGAAGTCTGCCTGATCGTGGGACTGCAGATCAGGGTCTCGGAGCAACCTCAAACTGGAAATCGTGCTGGCCTCTCTGTAAACTGTGGCAAATAGGACAAGAAATGAGTATATTTGTTTCAATTTTTTTAAATGGGTAATGTTTTTAACTCCCTAGAGCTCCTTTACAATTCTGCCTATGACTGATTTGTTTGGGCAAAATGGGCAATCGCAAGCCCAAAAGAAACAGGAGGGACAGCGTGACCTTAAGGTATCACCACAGCTTCCCAATCACATAGCCTGAGTAACCCCTGCTAAGCAGAAGCATGAAATGAGGAGAAGCCACAGGGATCCCTTAGTTCTTTTAATAAAGTTGCCATGTCTAGCAGCTCACAAGCCTCTGATCCTTGTGGCCTCATCTTTTGAGGGGTAACCCTAAATGGCCACATGCCTTTTAAGACACTGTCTCCTCCCTGACTGGCACGGTGCTCTCCCAGTACGCTGAAGACTGAGAAAAACTTTGACATGGAATCAGTATGTTTAGGTTTTCATTTAGTCTCTAGCACATTATTGATGCTTCATAAGTAACAACAGCCCAGCTTCAGACCAGGGGCCCTTTGTATTTATTCCTCAGCTTTACCAGTGCAAGTTTTCCGCACGTGTGAGTTTGTGCCATGGTAAGGAGTGACTCCAAGTAAGGCTCTGCCTAGACTGGTTTCACTGTGTGCAATTCTATTGTGGAAAGATGGATTATCACACAGGACTCTTCTCAAGCACATCTGAGGTACACAAAAGGTCAGCATTCTTCCTTAAAAAATGTTGAAATGGGAAAAGGCCAAGTGCAAAAAGAGCAGTCACAAGTTACACTTTTGCAAAGCGGTGCCTGAGTCAGATGGAGGGGAAAACACACATAAAAACCCAATAAATGGAGGCACATTTAACCACTGGAGAGAAGGCATCAATACACTTCAATATATGAACTGCAGAACATATATAATATTGTGTAAACTCATTTTAAAAAGTTCGGGATTGAATTGGATGTTATTACCCTCTTAGAAACACTGTCTGCTTTACCTCTAGCTCCAAGTGGAAGAAACCAAGCTGTCAATCTGTGTGATGGTTTATCATAACCAGCAGGCATGTGTTAGCACTGATAACTTTTGGCAGCATCAGACAATCTATCCAGTCTTCCATCAGTTAGTTATTTAATATCCTAAATAAAGAGAGCTGCCAACTTTTATCATTTAGCTTGCTAGATAGAAACATCGTCCAATTGCCTACTCAGCATCCAACTATTGTGCTATTTCATATTTTCAAACATTTAGTCAGGAAGGACAGACCTAAAGATTACAAGTGACTGATAAATGAGTGGCTCTCCACACACAGGAGATAGAGCTCAGCTCTTCACCTGCTAACAGGTGAGCAGTCCAACAGAAGGGGGTGGATTTCAGTACCTGGCATGCCTATTATTCATACATTCCCCTTTTGTCACATAATTAACAGAAGTGTTTGTCCTGGTGATGGACTTATCATCAGTTGATAATCACTCCAACATGTAAATGGGTAGCTTCATTCCTATGAGCGGACGCTAACACAGCAAAGAGTACAACACATCTATTTGCACAATAACAAAGTTAAGCGCGTACAGAAAGGCTGTAGAACTGGAGTCATCCTTGCAAAACAAGGTTGTAGGAAACTTGTCCAAAAGTATTAAATACAGCCAAATACTGTGTAAAAACCTCATTACAGTAAAGGTAACATTCATCATAATATTTTAAAAGTACCACTAGAGGGGGTGTAGGTTGTAGCCGTGGTGGTCTAAGGACATAGGCAGACAAAGTTCTTTGGATAAATCTGATATCTTTTATTAGACCAACTAAATAGTTGGAAAAATTTTTCTTAGCAAGTTTTCAGGTTTAAAAGCACACACCAATGGCAGATGCTTCCTCAGCCTAATGAAGGGTTTTTAAACCCGAAAGCTTGCTAAGAAAATTTTTTCCAACTATTTAGTTGGTCTAATAAAAGATATCAAGTTTACCCAAAGAACCTTGTCTACCTCTAGAGGGAGAATAAGTACAATAAGAATCACTGGTGCAGACAGAAGTGAAGCAAAGCGTTCCGAGTTATAACACTACCCCAACCAAACAGAAGTTCACTGCTAGTTCCAGGGGGAGGGGAATCTATCTGTAGGCTGGGAGCCTGCAGCCAGATTCTCATAGCAAGAGCCAGGGCTCTGCCGCTGCTTGCTGTTTTCAGAATGTGAGGGAAGAAACGCAATGGAGGGAGCTCATTCTTGGGCCTTCCTAGCTGCTGCTGAAGCATAGGGTGGGTGAACTGGAGTCGTTCCCCCACTACCACTACCACAGGGGGTCTCCAATACACCTGCCTCACCCTCCAGGGGGGCTAAAAAAAATGCAAACTGAACTCCCTCCACTTCCTTTCCCCCCTCCCATTCTGAAAACAGTGACAGCCTGGGAGCTCCCAGACACAAGTTACAAAAGATGCTACATCTTTATCTGATACCGCAAGTAATGAGGGGTCAGATTTTCACCCAGTCGTCCATTTTTTAAGCTGTTTGCAGCCAAGCACTTGCGTTTGGTCACAGCTATATACTGCTGTCTGTGACCAGATTGGGCAAAAACAGGGTTTTAATTACGGGGGTGTTGGGGGGGGGGGCGGGGGCTGAACCCCTCCCCTCATAAGAGACAAGAGCCCCCTGTACGATTTGAAAATCATAACCTGGCAGTCTCTGTTTTTATTAGGACATCATGATGGGCAGCTCAATTTTTTTTGCAGACCTCCCCCACAAGAGTCAAAGTGTAATTCAAACCCTGGGCAAAAATTGTCATTTCTGGCTGCACCTGTACAGGCTGGTGAGCTTATGCTAAAGAGGGTGTGTGCACCAGTTCCAACATGGGCTTGGTTACTGAATCAGATGAAGTTGGCCTTACAAAGGGGCTAGTATGAAGCATGCGAGGTGCTTTGTTGTCAGATGAGAATGCATAGTCCATGTTTTGAACAGCACGACGTCACACGCTCACACCGGGAGAAGCAAACTCATACATGTAACTTAAATCTATTTAATACAAACATACTGCTAGACTGACACATTAAAATTTATTTGTGGAGTCTAAAGTCTTTGTGGGAATACTTATTCTGATCCTCTTCTAAACAAGCCCCTTTTGATATCTATGACTTGTATAAAGCCAGAGCAACCATGAGTATAAAGCACAAATATATTATGCAGAGATTGCAAAATGAGTCTAAGATGCTATGATAATGCAAAGTGCAGGGCACTGGAGATTCACCTCTTAAGTTTGCTCTCTAAGGAAAGCCACATGGACAGGGAGTTAGGAGGCAGGAAATTCCAGGGTCTCATTTCTTTGGCTACCAATGCAAAGCCTTGCTCAAATTAATTATTTGCAACTGAAAGGCTGTCCAGGGGCTGGTATGAAATTAATAGGAAGAGCTCTCAGGTTAGTTCCTGGCAGACAGATATTCATTTCACAGAAGTCACTACTACCACACTTGGCATGTTCAGCAGAGAGACTAATGATTAATTCATCAAGGATCTAAAACACCCTCTGTCATCCATCTAGCCTTTCTAGATCAGTGCTCAGGCTTTTTAGTGGATTGGTAGGCAGAATTATTTGCAATATAAGTACAGTACTAATGGTCCACCACACAATAACAGCATTGTTACCACATTATTGTGGTTACTTTATTCTTTTTTTTTAAATGTAAGCTAGGCTGTCTTTTATCCCTCCTATTCCTTTATTTGCCAGTGATGGAAGTCCAGCATCTTTCAGTTGCACCAGGGCCCCTTTCTGATTTAAAGCTGTTTTTATTTTAAAGTGCTGGATATAAGTGGAAGCTGTCCCTTGGACAAATAAATAACAGGTCAGGCAGTGTTAGAAAAATCCTTTCATATGTTGCGTTAGATCCCATTAAATGCTTTACATTACTGTATTCCACAGGATAACTGCTACCAAAGAGGAAACGTGTGACAGCAGAATGGTTCTTCATTTTGCTACCAGCTGAAAAAAAGGTCCTTCCCAAATTTACTATAATTTGTGATGAAAGAAGGCAAAGGTGCACTGAAAATTGGACAGCTTTGAGTAACACTGAAAATTATAAATCTCAAGTGTGCCTCTTCAGTGCACAATCCTGTCATTTTATGAAAATTTTACAGAAAAACTAAATCTGAAGGAATATGATGCTGTCCCAAGCAAAATACTGAAAAGGACATGCAAAAATAGTGTATGGAAACTTGTTCACAGTTTTCATGCAGCTCAAGTTATATCAGCTCCTTGGCATCAGAGAATACAGCTAACAAAGTCAGTTGAGAAGGCTGTGTCCCCCTGATGATTTCTGACTGGAAGCTTTTTAGGTAGAGACTATTTTTATTGTGTTTTTACAGCACCCAGCACCTTGACTCGGACTTGCAACCAGTACTACAGTACAAACCAATAGTAACAATAATTTTTCCCAGATGATCCATTCTAAATATTCTGTGTCCAACAGTACTCAGAATTTAAGAAAAAGCATACAAAAAACTCGTCCTGTGGTCCTAAACTTGGATCAAACTATCCCTTTGAAAAAAAAAAAAAGCTAAGCACTGTAGATTAGTTGGCTGTTCACCAACCAAGTCTTGATTGAAAATGAAATACAGATGTGAGCAAAAAAAAACCTGAAGCAATTTCTGCTCTCACAGCAGCCGCTCGCTGTTGGCATGCTCCAGAAAAATATCAGCACAAACTGGTACCATCTGGAACACTTAGCAGTCTTCGTGGCAATGATGTGACCAGACCGTTCTTGCTGTCCCTGTTAAGATAAACTGTGCGTTTCACTAACTGATTCCCAACAGAGAAAGAAAGGAGGGACTCAGACAAGAAAAAATG
>NW_017729009.1:23531670-23556085 GCF_001723915.1 Gavialis gangeticus
ACTCATGATTTTTCAGCGTTTGTGGTTGGCAACATCTCATAAGGATGCTCATCTGTTCGAGGTTGCTGAGAACTTTGGAATTTTACTTTGCATTTGGATTAGACTCATAACTAGATCCAACATTTTCTACAAAATGGGGGCAGAAGGGCAGCATGAGAGAGAGAAAGAGAGAGAAGAAATGAAGAAAAAAAAAGGGACTTGGATGTGAAAGCTGAATTGCTACCACTAAAGGGTATGTAGGCAGCTCAGTGCCAGGAGTGAAAGCGCCAGCCAAGGGGCTCATCCTCCAGTTGTTTCTAGTCAATGAAGCCTGCATGGAATGCACATCCTTCACAATGCAATTCTCTGATGCTGGGAGGGTGGGAGCTTCTGTTCTCTGGTGAGCTAATAATCAGTACAAGAAACAGGCTGGAAAATGGGAAATATTAGGGAGACTCGGCCACTGCTTTTTAGTTCAGATTCCAGCACTGTTGATGGCAACACTGCACATAGGGCCATGGCCTTGTGAAAGGGGAATAGGAAGGAAAAGTGATTAAAGTCCAGATGTCCTGAGTAGTATTGTAACCTCTAAAAGAGGCCATGCAAAGGAATGGATTTGATGATATGTCAGGTCAGTCTAGTGTCTATCTACAGCACTAGAAATAGATCTTCCAAAAATCAGAGATACTGCTTTTAAAACAAGAAAGTAACTTTGGCCTTATCTGTTCTCTCTGGAGTTGGGTTCCAACGTTATGAGAGGGTACCTAGCACGATCAGGTCATTCTTTGGGGCATAGTCGATATTAAGATAAGTAAATACGAAGAAAGAACTTAAAATCATGAACAACAGGTGGCATGGATTCTAATTTCCCAGTTTTTCCTTTTCTGTTATGCCACCCATTAGTTCATTTGCCCACAAAATATTCAGTGGCTGTTGTGCAGGTTACTCATTGCCTGCTCACAGAAAGATGCAAAAATGGAGCATAGAGAGTCATCCATCACCAACAGCACAAAATCTTGTTTGAAGGGTCTCACAGCAAAGGACAGTCAGAGTACCTCTCCGTTTTAATGAATACTCTCCAGGGGGTAGAAACTTGGAACTTCTCTATGCTACTGAAGAGCAATGTATTCCCCTTAGATTTAATGGATGGACCCAGAAGCTATACATTTCATGCTACACTTGGCTTCACTCACTTACAAAAATAATCTGCTCATTATAATCACATTAACCTTTTTAGCACAGAAATGCCTGTGGCAAAGGAGTTGCCCTGCACTAAAAAAACCTTGCACCAGCAAAATATCAGAGCTGGATTTTCACTCATCCCTGGCTCTATAACACAACTTCAGTAGAAAAGGTCTTTGGTTCTTATGTAGCAGACACTGAACACCTCCCAACCTTGAGGGCTGCCCCTCACCTCCTGGTCCTGGGGACTTGAGGCCAGTTTAGCTCCTGGTGCAGGTTGAGCCTTAAGGTGCATCAGGTTTCCTGTGACTCCTACAGATTTTGATATAGTTGGACAAAGGACTACTTTAAGCCTTCTCTTTCCCTCAAAGAATGTCCCCACCGGCTAACTGGAACAAACTTGGGGCATGTCTACATGTGCACTTTAATGCTCATTAGCCTATTTCAATATGCATTAAAGCATCACTAAAAATACCATGCTATTTAGTTAATGTGCATTAAAATAGGCTAATGTGCATCAAGCATCACTTTACAAACATGGGCACTTTTACATGAGAGCAACTCTAATTAATGCACCACAGCATCTCATGTATCAGCATCTCCACACTTCAAAATGGGGACAGGCTTTAGTTCAACCACTCCTGCCACCAATTTGAAGTGCAGGGATGGTGATACATGAGACGTGGAGTCTAGAAGACTCAATTAAGTAAATCTGCTCCCATGCACTGTAATAACAGTGCATCGGAGCTGCCTCACATGTCTACAGGCACCCTAGGCTCTTTAGTTAATGTGCATTAAGGCAGACTAACATGCATTTTCCTAGTACCTCGCAATGGAAGTACTAGATTTAACGCACATTAACTAAAGCGCGTTAATGCACATGGAGATGCACCCTCGGAGTATTGCTTGTGGGTGGACAGACAGGTAGCAGAGTTCTCTCTGTGCGTGGGAAAGGCCTTTTTCAGGCAGAGATTTCAGAGGTGAGGTGGGAGGGGGCTGCAAGTTGCTTCGTTGTTCTGGTAAAGCAATCAGAAACTCTAACCAGCTCTCCTGAGTCTCCAGACTCTCACACAGGGATGGAGAGACTAAAATCTAAACCGGAGGATGAGAAAAGAAACGTGCTGGTGTTGCTTTGTTAATAAAAAGTGACTGTATTAACGTTGTGCACTAAGAGCAAAATGCTGCAGAGAACAGTTGCTAAACTAACTTCACAACTTCAAAGCCTGCAACTTTCAAAAGAGAAAAATCCCCTTTGGTACTGGGAGAGCAATGGATACCAAGTTTTATTTCTTTTGCTGAGACCTGCAGTACAAAGTGCTCATGAGAGAACCACTCAGAGTGCAGCAAGGAGGTATTGTTGCAGCCAAGGAGGTGGCAGTTCATTGTGGCAAGCAATCAAAGTGCAGGGAGAGTGTGTCATAATAAAAACAGAAAAAAACTTGCCAAATTCCTTTTCTCTTGTTAACTGTTCAAATGCTGAGTCATTTTCCGGGCACACTATACAAACATACACATTCTCACACACTTCTAATATGAATCAACAAGGACTCTTTGGCTCCATAAGGGATCATATAATTTAGTGGCCCTCACACCTTTCATCTGAGAATTTGCAAGTCTTTTGCACCTATTAATGCTTTAACTTGCTCTAAGCTGCATTAGTTACTTCACTTTGATGAGGTATGGAGGTATCATCTTCAGTTTCCAGCTGGGCAAGCTCAGGAATAAGAATACAAAGCAACTATTCCAGATCATATGGGAAGATAGAAATTGAAACTAGGAATCCCGGTTCCCACAATCCTCTTTCTAACTCCAAGAAATACAGTCCTGCTCAGACATGAGTTCCCTCCCCAGATTCTGGAGTACTCCATCCAACCCTTAAAATTAGTCATTAGCACTTAATGCTGCATTTCTGAGCCGATCCCTTCCTTTCTAATATTTGCTTTGTTTGGCTGAAAATTGCAGATGACCATTACAGCCAACACTCTGGAGAGAAATTATGATTAACTGATTTAACAGGAACCCTTTCCAGCCTTGCTCTATTCATTGCAGCCTTCTCTCCGAAATGTTCCCTGCCTCTTCTTTCTTGATGCCAGATGCTGGATTAAGTGCCAGCCCGCCTCTGATGGCCCCTTCAATTTTTGCAAAATTTAAGCATTCATTACAAAGCAACTAACTTTCTAGGCCTCCCAGTTATGAGAAGAAACTCCCATAAAACGTGACCAGAGAAATGCTGGTCTCAAAGTCTGCACATGAAGAAAACAAACAAGCGCTCTCTGGGTGGTAAGAACTAGGCTTGTGCGAAGCGGCTAGTATTTGCTTCGGATTCGGCTGATTCAGGGGGTAGTGATTCGATTCAGTGATTTGAATCACTGTCCTGAATCGATTCGGCCAAATCTGATTCAGAAATTTGGCTGCTGCCAAATCAGTCGAATCTCCGAATCACACAGGCCCTGTTCCCTGCCCGCTCTCAGTGGCTGTCCTGCCCGCCCCAGCTCCTGGCACTTTTTTTTTTCAAAGCCCTGACTCGCCAGGTACTGCTGGGCAATCTCTGCTGCACCCCATTGCCCCACACCACATGGGGGACTCTGCCATGAGTCCCCGACCGCCGCCTGCTCTCCCAGCCCCCCCTCCCATGGCTTCCCCACCCACCCCAGCTCTGGCCCTTTAAGAAAAACAAAAACAAAAAAATGTCCAAACTCACTGGCTCTTGCCTGGCAGGGGTCGATACCTGCTGCCCCCCAGTGCTCCACGCCACGTAGGGGGCTCTGCACAAGCCCCCATTAGCCCCAATACCACTGCAGGAGCTGGTGAGTCGGTGGGGGGTTTTCTTAGAGGGCCAGAGCTGGTGCGGGTGGGGCAGCCATGGGGGGGGCTGAAAGAGCAGGCAGGAGTCGGGGGGCTTGTGGAAGAGCCTCCCATGTGGTGTGGGGCAGTGGGGGGCAGCAGCCAGTGAGTGGGGGCTTTTTTTTAAAGGGCTGGGAGTTGGGGTGGGCAGGGCAGCCATGGGGAGGGCAGAAGGAGCAGGTGGGGGTCACGGGGCTGGGGGAGCAGGCAGGGGATGGGCCTAGCAGGGGTCCCCCCATGCTCCCCCCCGCCCCCTACTTATCAGCTCGGAGTCCGGGTCCAGCTCCCTGCTGCAACAGGTGGGGACTGCCCGAATTGCCGAAGCTCTCTGAATCTTTTCCAAATCAATTCAGAGAGCTTCAGATTGATTTGGACCTGTTAATTGGTCCCCTGATTCGATTTGGAGATTCAGCCATCGAATTGGGCCAAATCTCCAAATTGAATCAGCACCCAAAGCTTCACACAGCCCTAGTAAGAACTAGTCCTCATCTCAGTGGGTGTTACTTCTGAAGCCTAAAGACTGATAACAGTTTTCATCAATAATTTTAGCAAAGCCTCCCAACCACTCTGGGATGGATCTGCCAGCATTTCTCCTGAGGTCAGAAAGAAATGTTCCAGGTATATGCTAACAGGCACCCTCCAGGACTTCACGTTACTCTGGAGCTCTGTAGCAGAATGGCTCCAAACTTCCAGGGCCTGACTCCCACCCTTCACCAGATAAATCCTCTTTCTGCAATTATTTGTCAGTTCCCATCTGCTCTTTTTGTGGGCACAGAAGACATATTAACCTTTACAGCACCACCATTTATCTCCCATGTGCTAGACCGTCCCTCAAGTTAGGAAACAAACTGGATGCTTTTAAAGTCCCAGTTTTAATGGACTTGCAGAGTTCTGTGACATCACTGAGTCCTATACATTCTGATGTACTCATGATGTTTATGTGGTTCCTAGAGATGGAGTCAAAGTGTACACTACTAACTTTGTCAATCTACTGGCTCTTCTGCCATTTCCAGTGAACTACAGACTGTGACAAGAAATTCTGTCTACATCAGTGGTCTCCAACCTTTTTAAGTAGGAGATCACCTTTGGCATTTAAAAGTAACCCAAGATCGACCATCTGCTGCCACCCCCATCTAGCAGGTAAGTCTGTGGGGAGGAAAGGAAGGGCAGATCGAGGCAGAGGGAGAAAAAATTATTTGGGGGCGCACCTCCCCAGCAGGCAAGTCCCACCCGGCCAGGGCCCCACTCAGCTTACCCCTGCTCCTGCCTTTGCAGCACTGCCCCTCGCCATGGGGGCCTCAATCTAGCCCCCGCCACTTCCCTCTCCCATGGACTGACCTGCTGGGCTGAGGCACATGCGTGCATGCATGTGGACACTCCGCCCCCCCCAGCCTTGGATCAACTCCAAGAAGCTCCGGGATCTACCGGTGGATCGAGATTCAGTGGCATGTCCTTTAAAATGCTTGGGATCTTCGGATCCAGAAACAATATAATCCACTTATGCATTGGCTGGTTCGACTTCTCTAGGCCAGTAAGTAGAAAGGGTAGACTTATAGCTCCTCCACTCGTTCACAACAATGCTGCTGGTCTCCAGTGAATAACCCAGTGCCTGCTTAGTGCTACTTGCCCAGAATCAAAGTCCAGGCAGTCCATGCAAGGAGGCAAAGAGAATTCTTGCCCCCTTTATGTAGGCACAAAGCCCAAATCACAACCCAGCCCTAATGAATTTAAAGCCCAAAAATCTCCAGTATGGAGATGGAATTTACATTTCCAGTAATTGTATTGGCTCCTTGAAGGAGCTGGGAGATTCAAATGTTCATGCTGGCCACAGGCAGTGCTCCTGGGAAGAAGAACTAAGGCCTCAAATGTGAGCTTCTTGCCAAAATTAATAGCAAGCAGAGAGACATCTTAAAAACAGGCAACAGCAAAGCCATTATGCTAGAACCATCAAAATGGCCAGTTCAGCTGTTTATCTCCCAGCTCCCATGCTGGCATCCAAACGTTTAACCAACCGCGGGCCAGCCTGCAAATTCCCAGCCTATGACTATACCCAAGAACTGGACACTTAATACCTCTCTGGTAGGTACAAACCCCCACATATGTGCACTCAAGCTGCTGAACAGGCCTCCAACTCTCCCTTTCCTGCACTTTAGCAGATGGAACCAACTGCATGTACAAAAGCGGGTATATACATCTAGAGTCCAAGGCTGTAAGTATGGTAGCTAATAATATTCTTACATGTGGTGAATGCACTGTAACACTATCAGACCAAATCCCTTGCAGTCTTATGGCAAAAGGAGAAAACTGAAGCTGTGTATACTCCCCCTTGGCTGTGTATGTCTACATCCCATTAAGGTAATGGGAGTTTTGTGGTGAATATACCCATATAATATTTAATCATGGCTTCTATATTTTATGTACAATGCTTCAGTGATTTTCTTCAGTGCTGTACTGTCAGTTTTTAAAAATATTCATTGCTGCTAGTGACACAGCTAATCTGATATATTATTCCCATTTAATTCTGTTAGCAAATTTCCTGGGAGTATCAGACCCTATTAACATAACCATATAATCCAATTACCACTTGAGGCACTATGTGATGCAATTCATGGACAAACAGGCACATTGTTATTCTTCTGATTGGAGATTCATGGACAAAATTCAAATGATAATATTAGTAGGGGAGAAACACACACAACTCTGACACATCGCGTTTCTAGAAATCCAAAATAAATTTCCTTGAATGCTAATACTGCCGCCAACTCCCCCATAAATGTAATGGAATCCATCGCAAAAAAAACCCCTGCCTTTTGAAATTCAGATCTCATCCATAAGCACACAGTGAATAGGCTGTCCATTTTGCCCTCTCAAAACTCTGCATTTGCAAAGTGCATCTTTCCATATGATGTTTTCATTGCATGTACACCAGTACCGACCTACATGTGCATACGTAGACTTTCCTGTGGAAACTGTTAACATCTAACACTTGTGAGCATAATTTTGGAGGCCTTTTGAAAATGTATCCCCTTACTGTTTAGTGAGGTAATGCTCCTAATTTTGTAGGAGCACTGTGTTGCACTTAGTGCTTTACAATGGTAGCAGAGATAAGCTGAAGCCTAACAATGAAGTGCCAGAATTAGGGGACAATTCTTCTGTCTCACGTGTATGTGTAATTTGGTGACACTCTGATCCTGTGAATTGCAAAGTCCACTCCAGCCTCTATTTAGAAAAAGTGTTGTGGGTAATGACATTGAAAATTGTGTGTGCTAATGATGATAACTTTCTGATGAGTAAGTAAATTCAATGTTTAAGCCTAGGTCTGCATAAGGCTGAGTGCAATATGCCTTTATATGTAAAATTTCCATGAGTATGAGTGCACTCACAACACAAGGACTTGTAAATGGCAAGTGAGACATTTTACTGACCATCTGCTGTCGGCTGAATCTGCAAGCAGAATAAATGAAAGTTCAAGTTATCCATACAAGTTCACATGCAATTTGCACATAAAATATTGAAAGTACTGAACCATAAAGTCTAGGCTGCTTTTGAATAAGTCAATAGCAAATCTATGGACTTAAAAAGATGCAGGATTAAAAGTTTCAACATCTGTGGCTGGTTGTTTTCAACAGTAACCTAGCACCAGTGGCCACAAGGGATCTGGGTGTTGGGGAGAAGTGCTGCATGGGGAAGTTGCGTATGGAGGGAGCAAGCAGGAAGAAAAGAAATATAAGGGAACTCATGGGGATCCACAGTATAGGAATATATGGAGTTGGGGCATGACAAGGCATGAAGAGAGACATCTTAAGTCATGATTCAATTGGCTTTCCCTCTCCTGGAAGACAGCCTGGTGGCACCCACTACTTCATGTGTATCTTGTTTATTGTTGGCCTGGATTGCTTCCTTTGGAGTCAGCCCAACTCCTTTATGAATGTAGGAGAAGTCTGGATTCATTCTGAAATTCTCCGTTCAAATGGCAACATGTTAAATCCAGAATGCTCCAGTTAGTTTAATGGAACTTGCCTTTGGTTTAATCAGAAAGGCTCTATAAATTTCAATCCTTGTCTATGCTGAAAGCAGGCAACACTTGGACAGACACATTTTTTTCACCTCTCAGAGCTTTTCGGCTCTTCCTTAATAATATATTTCACTGTAAACTCGTGGTCCCTTGACAAAACTACCCCATAAAAGACATGTATCAACCAGGCATTCTCTCCTACTGCAGCATTCTTTTAAAATATGAAATCTCTACATCCTTAATAATTTGTCGAAGAAGTGGAAAAATGGAAGATTACCCAGGAAAGGATAGCAACAAAGAATAAGCAGTATCAATAGTGTACAGCAAAAAAACTTCACGCTTTTTGGAAGGCAGGCCACAAATTAAGCCCTGTCTTCTCCCTGAAGGCTATCCCAATGCCCCTCTGTGCCAGGACTGGGGTCCCAGAGCCCTGCATTGGCCCCACATAGGGGAATCTAACCCCACACTGCCCTGTGCACCCAATCTAGCTTGCAGAGCCCAAGGGCCCTGGCATCAAGTTATCCAACTGGTTCTAGCATTCTGTGCAGGGAGGATATTTAACTGTGCTACATTTCATAAATTAATTCAAGTTATTTTTGATTCCTCACTTGACTTTTGAGAAGGAAGATAATCATGTGTTTAAGGCAGTAGCTTAGGACATCTGGGTTTAAATTCTAGCTCTGCCACAAATCCCCTGCATGACCTTCAGTGGTCCTTTTCACCCATCTCTGCTTTATTTTCAAGCCTGTACATAGAATAAGGATGGTTCTTCCTTTACCATATGAAGGCCCATTTTCTACTATATGCTTATTTAGCACCTCCTACTTGGTTTCAGCTGAGGCCATCATCATTTTGATGGAGGATTGAGGGGCTTCACTGTTGTATGGCTGTGGTAATTCACTGCCAACACAATACACTTTCCAGTGATTGTTCAACATTTTTCGAAGGTTATATTCTCCCACCTCACCCATCTAGTTTTGAGACCCCCATAAACCAAGCTTTGTCTTGGGGAAGAATCACTGCAGCAGTTACAATACTCTGAAAAGGTGAAATTTTGAATGGAAACTCTGATGCATCTTTACCAGTCACAAATACACTGCCGTAATGCTAGGAAATTACTGTTATGAAAGGCAGTGGTTCACATGACAGACAACGCCAGTAAAATACTATAAAATATTCTTAAATTTTTCCAGAACTTCAGCCATGGGTATAATAAGCAAAGAAAACATCAGGGTGAAGGCAAGAGTTTTTTTTCTTTTTATAATAAGAGTGCCACTCATAGGATTGACTGCTCCACACATCTCTTCCCTCAAATAACCTTCACTCTCACCAAGGGCTGATGGATATCAGTTGCCTTACACCAACTTTCCTGAGGCACACTTTCACACATACACAGACAAAAAAATGAATAGGAAGATTAAGGTGTAATGAACTTTCTGGGTTTAGATCCTCAAGGGTAGTTCAAATGCAGAATGTACAGGATAAAAGTGGCTTGTAGTTCCTTGTTGCACTATCCTTATTCTGCTCTGTGTGTGGCTTCTTTCTTCCTATGAGCTGCTCTGAGGCCAAAAGGGGCAGAAATATAACCCAATATCGTTTTAGCATCAATACAGAAAGACGTTATATTTTTCAAACTCTCAGTATATCTACTATACAGCTGAAAGTGAATGCAGCATGCGCACTAGCTTTAAAACTAACCAACACAGCTAACAGTAGTAATGAGAGGGCAGAGGCATGGGCTTCAGTGGGACCTAGCAAAACCCAAGATCCTCAGTGGCCTGTACTGACAGCACGCGGTGTCGTTACCCAGAATACCTAGTTTAGACCTAACACAGGTATGCTTGCAAATCAAATGCCTTATTTGCAGTACGGACACGTGTACCCTGTAAGAGCCTAGAGTGGGTAAAACAGATGGGCTGATTTGGGACTAGTCCCCAAGGATCTCTGCTTTCTTGAGCCATGCTGGCCATACCTCTATTTACTCTAACTTTCAGCCGTTCCCACTTCTCAGGAGGCAGCAGACCTGTAGCCCAAGAAAGCCATGGAAAGGATGGAGGGAGGGAAACAGTCATTCATGTTTTTCCGCTCACTTTAACACATGAAAGAGAAATACACAGCCCTGGATAAAACTGACTGAAACTACTGAATTTAGCTGCCAAGGTTCTGTCCCTAAAAAAAATCCCTCTGGTCCATCTCTCCTTCCCACTCCGACAGAACAAATAAATAGTAACAAGCAAAATTGTTACCATACTCTCTGTTCCCAGTGCTGTTCTCAGTTAAAAATCTTCAGGCCCTTCTTCTTTCAAGCAAGGCATTTGTAAGTTATAAATACTAAGCTCTAAATTGCCTAGGTTCATTTACATTCAGATGCTGAACTCTAGGTTCCCAGGGTGCTGATTCTCCACTGGAGGTTCCAGTCGATGCATGGCAAGGCATAAATGTTTGTTTTTCATTTGTACAAGCATAAGCAATTATTGGAAACCAAACCCTTAGCCAGAGAAACTCAACTGCATACTGACATAGACGCTTTTAGACCTTGGCTGACCACAGATCCAGTGGTCGGTAATTTAGAGTGATAGGATACGGTGACATCAGCATGACTTTGGTCCCCAATATTGTACCAACAGCAGAAAAGATTAATCCTTGTGGAATCATGAAAGGTTTTTCTATCTCTGCTCAGTTTTGCAGGCCTGGCACTTATATTAATATCAACAAGAAAGAAAAACAGATACATTTCAAAACAGCTTCAGTTATAATGGCGGAACAATAAACAGCAGTCTGATGTCCAGATTATGGGACTGGTTAATCCCCGGCTGGCAATTTGGATGATCATTGTACATTTTTATTAAATTTATATTGTTCCTATAGATCTGGGTCCAGTTATGAATTTACTCCACTATAATTACAGTGTTACTCCACAGACCTAGTTACTCCAAATTTAAACCAGAAATAGCAATATCAGAATCAGGCTCAATGGGCCCTGATCCAGTTCCCCTCCCAAATGAATGGCAAAAAACATTGATTCTAATTGCAGACTTCAATGCTATGATAAATGAATGTTGGTAGTACAAATAAGTAAATATGCCCAGCTTCAACAAAGGGGTCAGCCTTCCAGGTGTAAATAGGCAAAGGATCACTAAAGTCAACAGAACTGTGTCCATTTCTGTAGGCTGAAGATCAGGCCATTGGGGCTTTGCATTTTAAAGCAACAGCATCAGCTCAGCAGGCAAATCTACATGTGCATTAAGGCACTTTTTCTGATGCACATTACATTTAGTACCTCCAATGTGAGGTACTAAAAAATGCACAGCATTTTTTAAAATAAAATTTTTTTTTTAATTAAAAATATTAGGCTGCCTTAATACACAGTAATGAATGGGCACAGTTTTCAAGTGATGCTTAATGCACAGCGTATTTTTGTAGCCTATTTTACTGTGCTTTACCATAATTGCATGGGGTTTTTTATGTATCGCTTTAATGCACAGTATAATAGGAAACTGCATATTAAAATGCACATGTAGACGTGCCCAACATAGCCCCAAAAAGATTTTATAAAGCCTAATGCCAGTAACATTTCTACAAACCTTCTCATTTCCTGTAAAATTAGGCTTTGATTTGCATGCAAAGAGCTCCCTGTGGTATTGGCATGTCAGAGGCTTCAATCGCAAGGGAAGTGATCAGAAGCTGACCAACAAAGAAGGAGAACACTTTCTTTTCTCTCTCGCTCTTTGGTGAGGTATTTAGCCTGCCTTTGAGGGGGCACTTCAGCCATATACAGAAATTACACTTTTCCCAGTATAAGTGATTGGAAAAAACCTATACCAGTAACAGAACAGAACAGAAGATCGCCACACACAGGCTGGTTTAAAAGTGGCGGAACCCGGTCTAAGATTTGCACCCCCAAACTGGGTGAATAGGTGTTCTGCTCACTACCCAACTAAACTAAGCTGCTTACAGAAAACCACGTAACTTAGATCAATTCTGCCTCAGGTTTTTTGAATGCCTGTATCAAGTCGTAATTATTAGCAGCAGTATAAAACAACAAGAGCAATATCACTATATTATCCAAGCTGAAACTAGTGCAAATAGTATACAATAAATGCTTGAATTTGTTAGAGAACGAGCACTTGCCCTTTTGAAGGGATATTAGATACATCTGCATCTGTATCACCACTGTGGGCTCCATGATCTTTTCAAAGCTTATATGCTAAACAGCTTTGCATCAGCACAAAATGTGGATAGACCTCCAAGAATGCCTCGCTCCTCAGAGGCTCTGAGAAGTGACTTGGTGGTTTGTTTGATAGCTGACATGGTCCCGAATTAATCAAAGCAACAAATCAAAAAGTAATGCAGGCCAAATGATCCTACATGTGGATTTAATTATAATTATTTATGATTTTATTCAGAAAACACTGGAAACAAATTTTTATAAAGCCATACAAAACATGTTTTTACTTGACTATACCTTTTAAAGAAGCAAATACTTTTTAAAACGTACACTTAAAATGCTTGGTGACAGCTTATTACTGTGATACTAATGTCAGCCATAAAGGCAAGGAGACACTGACAGTGACTCTAAACCACTCAATATACCAACGTATCAGAGCTCTTGATTTTTGGTTGGGGAAAAGCATTACATATACTACGATTTGTTTGCAGGTCATCTTTACAAGTTTTCATCAACAAATTTGGTAGTGCATGCAAAGTTACATATGGCCATATTTTCATCTCCCAGCAGCAGTGAATTCAACAGGGACAGGATTTTACCTGTAATCTTCAGTGCTGGTAAAAATAAGCCATAACACATTGGGCATATTTACTTGTGCTGCTGACTGTGCAGTTGGTACTGTGCAGTCATTTAATACTTGCACAGTCCCGGCAGCGCATGGGTCGTTTTTACCCATGAATAATACTTACCATGAATAGTCTCATTGAAGTCACAGGAGTTATTGCTTACATGAGATGTAGGAACACGTATAAATAAGGTTTAAAGAATCAGGCTGTATATACTTATGGGGATTTCTTTTTCTAGGTTATGCATGCCAATCAAGGCCAGCACAGCACAAAGCACACTTATATGAAGGTCAACACAGAGATAGGCCAATGCCTATATGAAGGTTGAATCTCTCACATGTGGGATTGTTTGCCCTGCATTATTATATGATTTGTTCTTTTGATTCACTGGCAACCATGTCAGCTATCAAACATACCTCCGAGTCACTTCTCTGAGAAGCAAGGTGTTCTTGGAGATCTATCCACATTTTGTTCTCATGCGAGGCTGCTCAGCATATGAGCTTTGAGAAGATCATGGAGCCCAAGTGGTAATACAGGTGCAGGTATGTATCATATCCCTTGAAAAGGGCCAGTTCTTGTTTTGTAACAAAGTCAATTAAAAGGAATTGATCCTTAAGGAAACACTTTAAAGAGTATACACCCAGTCACTACATCTTAAACCCAGTTTCACGTGCAAAATTATTTGCAGGCACTAATGAGAAATTCTTCAATAGCTTTCTTGTCCTAATTTGCAGTCAAAATGTGGTTTATTCAAGCAGTTAGGTATCAAAATCTGTACCCACAAATGATGTGGGTGTAAGTACTTGTTGGCACATATTTAGAGGCAGTTTTAAAAACGTTCTCTCTCTTGATGTAAAATATCAGCAGGGGGGTTTGGTATCAAATGCTTGGAAACCAACTTTTTGCCAAAGCAGATTTGCTTACTGCATCTGTGCCATTCAAAAGCCACTGATTCTAAAGCAAAATGTTACCACCTCTCAAGTAAATGAAGCAGAACTCGGGTCCAGTTTAACAAAATAATATTAATTGATTAATTAAATAAAGGAAAACTTGCATAAGCAACAGTCAAATAATTTGATCTGAGCCACTCTGAACCCCAAACCTGGGACTTTTTAGCAAATTGAAAATCTGGTCCCAAATCCAAATGCAATCTGCTTCTTCTGATAATGGGCCACATTAAAATTCAGGGTCTAGATAGCCAAAAATCAAGATCTGCATACAAACTTAAAGTAGAACTATCAATTTCTAGTCATTTGCCCACTCCATGCACAGAAAGTCCATTAAATTGCTTTCTTCAACTTTCCTAGTTATTTCAGAACCAGAGTTCTCTCCAAAAACAAGGTTATGTCATCTGTTTCTATCAGAGTACTTTGTCCACTATAGGAGCCATTGAAATGATTCCATCAAAAGTGTTTTTACCACCTGCAACGAAGAGTATTTTATAGGTGACTATTGAGTCACACGGTACTAGAGCATGAGTTTTTTGATGAAAAACGGAAGAACAAGAGGCCAGGGAACCATTCTTTAAAGGAAGCCTTAAAATGTATGAACTCCTTCCTCATAGATAATAAGGAGAACAGTCTTCATTTTTCAGCACCCTGTTAGCTGTCAAACTTGCCTTAATACCACAATGAGCTATTTTTAATTGTGACTAGATGTTGTGCAATGATACCATTAATAACTAAGCGTGTCTCACAGGTCTATCCACAATGGCTCTAACAAGTTATAGTATCTGGATGACACAGCATTGACAAAGGGACTCTGGACCTTCTTTCATGTGCACAGTATAACAGTTTATAACTGGCCAGACAGAGCCCTCGAGCATCCTTTATTCCAGGTGGACTATTTGTAGAAATGGTGAAATGAGTCTGAAATTGACTCCTCTCATACAGATATATGTGTTTACCAGGTGAAAAAATAGTTACACTGTGGCTGTATTGGACTCTCATGAGAAGGCCATAATGTTGGCATGCATAATGCACGCAAACAAGATAAACATAATGTAACTTTGGAGATATTTCCAAATGACAACCTTGAGATCTTTTCTGTGTTGTAAAAGAAAAGCAACAATCTGGCCATGGCTACCCGAGACCCTGACTGCGCAGTTGCTACTGCGTAGTCATTTTGTACTTGCAGTAATGCCTGTGCAGTAACCAGTTACTGTGCAGTAGCATCCCCAAATGGCTTTTGGTGACACTGATTGTGCAGTAGCATCCCATCACACTTCATGCCAAGCGAAGCTGCTGCGCAGTAGTAACAAGCTACTGTGCAGTCAGCATCTTGTGTAGATGTGGCAACTGTCACCTTTGCTACTTCTGTTCTGTACATGCTAGATTACCAGTGCCAAGGAGAGTCATCCATAATAAACAAAATGGGAGATACCTTGGATTATAGAAGAGTTGATCTGATGTGATCATTAATCACAATTGTATCTATGCAAGCAAAATACTAAAATAGAGCTTTAAAATCCTCAGGCTTTAAGATCCATGTAATTATGCTTGTGTGTGTATTTCACCATTCCTATTCAGCATTGCACAAACTGTAAGTTTTCTTTTCTTTTTCTTTCTGTTGTTTTCCTTATTAGCATCTGAAAAGGAACGCTGGCAAAGGCAGGATGCTAAAATAGATGGACCCATATTCTGATCTGACATGACAACCTGCAAGCTCACAATGAGTTTTAAGAATGGCATAAAAACAGCCATAAGAACATACGAATGGCATAAGATTACAGTTTGAAGAATGGCATAAGAACAGACTTCTCCATTCTTCCCATAGTCTAGTGAGGCATTCAATTTCTGCGCTATTCTCAGAGCTTTAGATCAGAAGTACTTGCCAGGTACACAAGAAAATTGTCCAGACTTAATACCCTAGTATATTAAAGTTGCAATGAAAGACTATTTTATTAACCATGCCAAACTACTAAACTAGATATTTCTGCTTCAAAAATAATGAATGGTGACAACAAATTGCAATAGTCACAAAGTAAAAGCTTCTTGCCTAGAAAAAAAAACCTTTTGGAAATATGGAGCAAAACCAGATTTTAGTGCTCAGACCTTCAGCTTTCCTGCTTTGGCTTTACTGGACATAATAAAACCAGATTTTTTTTTAGTTAAAATCATTAGCTATTTCTTATTGTTATATTAAGGACAACTATCAATCACCCCAAGTCCACTTGCTTCTATTATTTCCAGAGGATGGCCAAAGACAGAACCTTGAATCCAAATCTTTTAATTGGTTTGGCGGTTCAGCCGTGAAACTTTTGAAACGCATCACAAGTTTTGCCCAAGCAGACAGGAAGACACTTTTGTAATGTAATGGTGCCTTATGATCTAACCTGCTGTTCGGCATTTTTCTTTTTAAAAACAAACCTATCACAAGCTAAGCACTCAGGAACTAGAGTTTGCCAATGCTCCAAACCAGCTTTGTGAACAACAACCAGCCTCTTCTTTAAAAGCTGACCTTTACCCAGTTCAGTTTATTCAACTAATTCTGCTCAATGAGTAATTTGTTCAGTATTGAAAAAACAATTGGGAATTAAGAAATCAAGAACACGTACTGTTTTTTTGAATTTTTAATAAAATTTACAATTTCTAGCCAAATACATCTTGACACAAATTACAAATAAGAAAAATGATTAATCCTCTAGAGAAAAAGAAAAGTATTAGTTACCATTTTAAGCACAATATTATAAACCTGAATAAATATGTTAAATAAGCTTAAAAATATGCAAAGATATCCAGTTTGCAACAGAATGAGTAAAATTAAAATCAACCAATAGAAATCAGCCTTTTTCTTAAGGAAACTAACTGAAAGGCACAGATGCAAATGTCAACTATATAAATCAATGTTTTCTGGCCCTTCTTGTCTCCCTGTGGACTTGACAGTCAATGTGGTGACTGCTATGCAACAAAAGTGTGCAGTAGGGTATATAAAATATTTTAGGGCAACTGAAAGAGGGATGGGAATTGTACATCTTTCTTGACTGCTCTCCTTATGCTAATAATTACCTACAAGGAAGTGGTCGTTGTGTCATTCTGTAACTAGAGCTGTGTGGAGTGCAATACAGATAGATGCCAGTTATTTTACTTCGCAGCCACAAGAGGGGAGCCTTCTCCTTCCGTAACCACAGGGAAATTATGCAAATAAATTAAGTCATGTGGAAGTGATAGACGTTTAGCTGACAAGTCACATTCAAGTCTGGAGTTATCATTAAAGAGGATCTAGAAAGGTAAGATTTTAGAAACAAACCACCCTCAGTTAACAAATGCTCGTTATTCTTTACTAGCATCATTGAGGTCTCTTTTTGCAAGGATTTTTTCATGAAAATGTGTATATTTGTATAATTTTCCAAGGATCACAGTGTAATATCCAAACTGATTGGTATTTGGAGCATTACAGTCACTGAAGAAAATTTACAGATGTTGGCTGAAAAGCTAAAATCATTTGTTTTGAAGTTGAAGGTTTGATAACAGAAGAGTGTGTTGTGGTAGACTGCTGCTCATTAAGGTCAACTCAAATGTCATGTCTGCTATTAAAACCATTTAAGTGGTTTATTGCACATGTTACTCTTGTATTCTATGAACAAGTTAATAATTTGGAAAGTGAGGCTCTCTCTCATTGTTGAAATCATGACAGTAGTAGCAAATAAATAGTTTTCACTAAGAGAATTTTAACTAATAAGGACCAGAGCCAACACCTGCTCAAGTCAATAAGGGTCTCTCAGGCTAGGAACAGAAGTTCCTCATATACTGGTTTAAGTGACCAGAAACTGGTTTAAACATGTAACAGAACAAAAGCTCACTGCACATAAACCAGATTCAAAATGGCTGACACTGGTTTAAGATAAGCCTGGTTGAATGTAGTATCAGACTTAACTGATTTGAGTCAAACTGGTTTATGAAACTTCTGTCCCAAACCCCATCCTGATTCAAGCTAAATCACAGTCCCCTGGCATCCCAGCATGCTTTGCAGCTCTGGGCTGGGCTGGGCTTTCTGCTCCAACAGAGCAGGGCTGGCCCCACCACTCTGCTCCCTAGCTGAAGTAGTGAGGACTGGCTGACAAGGGGGGTAGGGAGGTCAAGCCCAGCTGGGGATGCAGCCCAGTCTGGGGGGGGGAGGACTGCCCCTTCCCAAGCCAATGCTGGCTGGGGTCTGGGGCCAAGAAGAGGCATTAAACACCCCTTCCCCTGCTCAAACTTACTACTGGCTGCAACTGTGGACTACAAATCCCAGAGGCACCTGGAAGCAGAAAGAGGAACTGATGAGCAACCCTTCAAAGTCCTGCTACTGTGATTCTGGACTGCAACTCCAAGAGATCTTGGGGGCAGCAGGAAGAGGAAGTGAACACAGAGCCCATGCTGGCTATGTGCCAGACAGCTGTGCTCTATGCTCCCTGGCTTATGGCCTGAGCCACTGCAGGCATATGGCTGCATTTCCTGAATCAAAAGTTTAATCTCTTCAGCTTAGACTAACCTGCAAAGACTGAATCAATTCAACCTCAGGCTTTTTCACTGTCTGTACCTAGCCTCAAAGAGCTCCTGATCAAGTCCTGCAGGATATTTAGAAGAAGAAAAGTCCATTCTAGCTGATGAACAGATATGGCAGGATGCTTTCAGAACAATTCCTTGTTGGTAATTGTTAACATGAGGAAAACAATCATGATTACTGGCAACTTTACAGACAGTCTAGACAAAGATGTCAAAGGGAAAGGGGAGATGAGATTACATAGTGAATAATGGCTGCACAGAACAACAGTCCTTAGGACAACTGCATAGACTTGAAACAAAGAAATTTCCATTGACATACAGGTTTGTAAAGGAAAAGGTGGGTAGAGCTTCCTCCTTACCACTTTCTGTGACTTGGCCTTGAGGCTGAGATGGGCAACAGCAGACATGTTAAAGGGGTTTCAGGACTTGAGTAAGGTGGAATACAATTGCACTTAGACACCCAGATGCCCAAGCGCTGCTTAGACATCTAATAGACAAAATAGGAATAGGTTCCTTTCTTAGAGTGGTTTTCTGCTGTTTTAATTGAGAAAGGTATGGTCTTTTTCATGCGTTTTCCCTAAACTTAAAATAATTTAATTCAAAGCTTTCTGAAGGATCTATAGGCTGAAGTCTAATTGTCCTCAAATCCTATACCAGCTTTTTCACACAGCCCTGCCACTCTCTTTGACGAACTAGAAGGACTATGTTTTATGAGATGGTAGTTCATTGTTAGGTATCTCCTTCTCCCATGGCTCACAACACTTAGCTCCTTTGCAGAGACAAAGCAAGGTCCAATTCTCATTCAGTTTGGTGGGACCATCTGCAAGTGCAAACTCCTCACCCATTTGACCTAGGCCAAAAATATTTGTTCTTACTCCAAACTAATTTCTAGAGTAAAGAACACATTTGTAGTCTTCATCAGACTATAGGCTTCACCTATACCAGGCATATAGTTCACGGGCAATTTAGTAATGGTGGTAATTACAGTAAGTCCAGTCAATATAAACCCCCACATCTACAACCTCAAAGTCTTCTTGGTGTGGAGATAGCTTTGAGGACCTGAGCCCAATGTTTAAAGGAACAAAGCAAGACTGTGACGGGACAATCATACACATTTGTTCAGAGTGTTACAAAGTACTGTCACGCTTTAAAGTTCTGCAAAAGACAGCAAATTAGGAAACATCAATTTTTTTTGCAAGTCAACAGAACCCTCTTGAAATACAATTCAGCAAGCACTGAGGTGAGAAACAAATTTACACCCTACTTGAGACTTTCACAGATCAGCAAGGGTGACAATGGGGGTAAATTTCTTATCTGAAAGAATGGAATGGTACATTTATTACTGAGGGGGAAAATACACTGGGGCCTATTCATGTACTTTCCCTTATACACTTTTTATATTTTCATTGTAAATTCATTTTTACTGCTGTGCAAAGAAAGTAGCACATGGCCTGCTTATTTACAGAACTGGTAGTGCCTAGGCAATTACACACTGAACCTTTCACAGCACCATACATATTATTAGCACTTATTAGGTTATTTTAATTACAACTCCACAGCTAGGGAGGCCCAGCCATGAGCTATGTCCTTGAGTATGGCTCACAGTTTAGCTATACTCCTTACAATTTGAGACTGAAGCTCCCCTCCAAGGCTAGGGACAGAAATTACTCATAAACTGGTATAAGTGATTGGACACCAGTTCAAATTTGTAACACAACAGAAGTTCAGTGCACATAAACCACTTTCAAAATGGCCAAAACCAGTTTAAGGTAAACCTGAATGGATGTGGTATCAGACTTAACTGACTTAGGCTAAATCAGTTTATTGAACTTCTGTCCCAGATCCCCTCCAGATTCAAGTTAATTCACAGTCCCCCAGCATCCCAGAATGCTTGGCAGCTCCCCCACAACCCTCCCAGCCCTCGCAGTGTGGGTGGGCTAGCTTTGGCCCAAGCTGTCTGCTCCAGCCCAGCAGTAAGGCATGCTCTAGTGACCCCAGTTTCTGACCTGGGCCAGTGCAGGCATGTGGTTGCATTTCCAGAATCAATAGTGAATGTCTGTTCACTTGCTTATCGGTTCAATCTACGCAGCTTAGACTAGGCCGAGTAGATTGAATCAATTCAGCCTTGGGCTTTTTGGCTGTCTGTACTTAGCTGAAAGGTCTTGGCCATTTACAGTGAAACCATCTCCCTCCCAGGTAGTTGGAATTTAGCCTTGCATTGAAAAACAGATGGAGGGCAGGGTGGTTGTGACCTGTTGAAAATCTGAATTCTAAATAAAGAAATCATGCTGTAATGAAACCTGTGACACTGCTATGGTTATATCAAGGCTGAAGTTGGCTCCACTACTCCTTTACCCTTTATAAGGAAGAAGATACACAGTGTTCTGTATCAGTTGGTCACAAGCACATATCCGGTTATTTTCCCCCTTCATTATACTTACCATTCCACTTCTTTGGGTAGTTTTGCTCTCTTTCCCCATGCTGGCTGCTGTAGATTCAGAAAGTAGTTACATTATAATACTTACGAAATTAAAGAGTGGTTAGGACCAGAAGGGACTCAAAAGGTCTCTCATCTATCTCTCTGCTTTTGTGGAAGGCTATTAGTTATAAACCACAGGGCAATGATCTAGCACTAATAGACTTCTTCACAATAGCTTGAGTCAAGCTGTGACTTAAAGGTTTCAAGTCATTTTGATGCCACAGCAACCGTCTTGTATAAAGCCATTAACTTCTAATATGAATGTCTAGTGGAGGAAAAGCCTAAGAATTTTCTTAAAGGCCCTCAAGGCTGTCTGTCATTAATGAAAACTTTCCTTCTTCCCTGAAATAACTGAGACCTAAATATTTCACTTACTGATATTTCATGAGAATAAATTAACCAAATTAGTTTTAAGCATTCTCTATACAGAGAGCCCTTAGGAAAAGAAACCCCAGAGTCTATTTTGATGGATTTCCAGCTTCTTATTGAGAAATGTAAACATAAACTATCAGAATGCAATTTTATGGCGAGTTCTCCCTAGCAAATTACAGTGAAGCACAGTAATCATTGTTCACTGAACATGTACCACCTTGCATACAGTATAAATCAAATGTCTATCATGGAAGATCCTCTATTATTAGCTGGCTCAGATTGAGAGGAGCTCATTATTTTTTTATTGGCATATTTAGTTTTAGAGTAGAAATAACATAAAAAGAAACCTTATTTAAAATGGACTCACTAAAAGAACGAATTGACCATTTTCTTGCAAAGAAGGCCTTAGAATTTTAAGCTGTTTTATTCTACTTGCTTCTCTGTCTCTCTTATGAAGAATGTCAATCCTGGTCCTCACCTTATCTCTTTAGGGTTTCTATATAGAAACTGTAATTTCTTACTATGTACCTGAAGGTAATTAATTTTGTCAGGCATCTTTATTCTTAACTGTTTCTTAGATATCCAAGTTGAGGAGTAATAAGAAAAAACACAAGCAAAACAACAAAAAGCTTTACATAGTCTAAATAAAAATCACCTCCTCTCTCAGTGAATAATGTTTCACTTGCAAAACATCCCTAATATCATCATCCTATCAGCTCTCCAGTCATCCAAGAAAATCTGGATCGGAAGAACCTGAACATCTCATACAAAAACCAAAAAGAAAAAGATATTAAAAATTCAAAAAAAACCCCTAGGCCTAGTTTAAACAAACACCAGAAAGCAGCAAAGAAATAAAAACCAAAGATATTCACACCAGGTTTTTTGACCCTTTGGAGGTCATCGCAATAAAGGGAAAGTCTCAACTATGAACAGTGGCGTCTGTTTTGCCCACTATTTCTGTGCACAATTTTCTCTCTTCACTGTAGTGCCTGGCACTTATTAGGGCTGAGATTTTCAAAACTAGGTGCCTCATGTTAGATTCCCCCACTTACACCATCAAGGTCTGATACAGCTTCCAGTAAATTCAATAGACAAAGTCCCTGCAATTCCAAAGAGCGGCCTGATTTTCAAAAGTGCTGACCACGCACTGATCCTACCTCTGAAAAAAAAAAAAATCACATCATTTAGGTGCCAGCCAATGCTTTAGCACATTGCTAAGTATTGGGGTGGGGAGGTGTTCTTTGCCTTCAAAATCTCTTTTCCCATGGCAATGCTACAACGCACATTCCCTTAATGAGGAACTTGGGTGAAAATCAGTTCAAGTGGTTGCCTAGTGAGATGAGGTTAAATCTGCTGTGGCTGTTGGATAGCAGTCCTTGTGTGTAATTAGTGATTGTCTCTCAGTGGTATAAATAGTATTACTAATGACACTGATATATTAATATCATCACTAATGTTATGAGGCTTCATTATGGATACAAATTAGGTTTCTTCAGAATCAGAAAATCATCAACAGAGGAAATTTGTAACGGACTTTTGCTGGTGCCCCAACCACATACAGACCAAAAAATTAAAGTGGCTTTTTAAAATTCAGTCCACATGCTTGCTTTTTTAAGTCTCTCCTTATTAACTCTTTCTTTTCTGGGCTCATGTCATCCTCAAATCTATTGTAAAAACTCCCACTCACCTCAGTAAGAGCCGAACTAAACTTCAGGGTAGGAAAAGATTTATATCTTGGTATCAAGAAAAAACAAAAGTGCTTCAGATTTGCCTTTGTTACAACTAGTTGACAGAGCCTGAGTTTATCCAATAGGATCTACAGCAAGGAACACTGGGAAGAAGGGAAGGGAAGAGTGATCCATCCATCTCTAAGTGTACTTGGTCACTTGAGATTTAAATTTCATTTACTCTAGAGGGCGTGTCTACAGGAGTCACCTGTTGTTACTGCACAGCCATTTAGTACTTGCATAACCATATACTAAATAACTATGCAGTAACCAGCATTATTGCATCATAGCATTGCGGCACAGTTGCCTGATGACACTTACTGCGCAGTAGATCAGTACTTCGTTACTACTGCACAGTACTGTTGTGTCATGGTCTGAGTGCAGTAAACAACAAGCTACTGTGCAGTAAGCATCTTGTTTAGACGCACCCTCTGTGCATTAAATTACTGATCAGATATATTTGATTAAGGGAAAAACAAGATTATTGGCATAGGAAGCTATCACCATTTCTCTTCCTAGCACCTATCCAGACACATAATCATGCTCCTCATATGTGAAAATATGGGTGCTTCTCTCTGCTCCTAAGCTTTCTCCTAAGACTACTGGGAATTTGCCCTTCAAGTTACCCCAGAAATAATTTGCTCTTGCAATATTTCATTATATTTATCACTGCCTGTTTTTGTCCCCAGACAGAATCATGGAATGCAGAAGCAACCACAGAAAGGATTATCAATAAAGAGAGCAGCCTGTAAAATCTGTGCTCAGATTTTGGATGAGGGAGTATGCTGCTGCTTGCTTTGTCACACCAATTTGCTTGCCAAGTCATACCGTATTCTCCTCCCAAAAGTTTGTCCAAAACAGAGTCTGATATTGCAAGGGAACAGTATTTCCTGCAAGACTGGAGACAACCTAAATTTCTACAACCTGGCTTCAATAGGAACAAGAGCTTTCTCAGCAGCTTGAAAGATTAACTAAGAAACAAAGAACTTCCCAAGCCATATGAACACCATTCCATCAAATCGCAGCACAATAAAGAAATTATTAAGAATCGGCAGATGCTGGAGGGGTGAGGTTGCGGGTGTGGGAAACTACACACATTCGAAATGTTATGAACAAATCCAGTTGTGATGTGCAGGGGGTGCACATGCACCCTGAGAGCTCTGGTGCATCCCCTGACAGCCGTGCTCACCGCTTAAGCGATCGGCAAGGGAAGCAGAAGGGAGTGCTAGTGCTGCCTCTGTAAGCGCCGGCCAGGGAGCAGGGCCACCAGGTGAAGCGGCCATGCTCCCAGGTGGTGCACAAGTGCCATCCAGGGAGTGGGGGCCACCAGCAGAAATGGCCGCAGCCACTTCCAGAAGTGAAATCAGTCACAGGACCCCCCTCCCCACCCTGCTTAGTGAGATTGGCTGTGGGGGACTTCCCCCCCCGGTAGCTGACTGGTCACTGGGGGGGCATGTGGCCCACCTGACTCAAGAGGCACCAGTTGCCCATGAACAAATCTCATTAATCTACTCATCTGTAGGAATGCTAGGCCTAT
>NW_017729009.1:23561085-23563402 GCF_001723915.1 Gavialis gangeticus
CAGTAATGACTCCAAGATCCTTTTCTGCCTCTGTACTGACGAGAAGGGAATTGCCCAGCCTGTACTGTAGGTATGCTGCTGGTTCTTCCCCCCCAGGTGCAGTACCTTGCACTTGTCAGTTTTGAAACCCATCCTGTTCTTATCCGCCCACCCCTGTAACCTGTCTAGGTCTGATTGCAGCCTATTCCTCCATTCTAGTGTGCCTACTTCTCCCCACATCTTAGTGTCATCTGCGAATTTGAACAGGGTGCTTTTTACATCCCCGTCGAAGTTGCTGATGAAGATATTGAACAGTGCGGGCCCGAGGACCAAGCCCTGTGGGACCCCACTGCCCACATCCCTCCAGGTCAAATAAGACCCATCCATCACCACTCTCTGGGTGCGGTCCTCCAGCCAACTAGTGTCCCATTTGACTGTGTAGGTGTCGACGCCACAGTCTCCTAGTTTTTTAATGAGAATGGGCTGAGAGACAGTGTTGAAGGCCTTCCTAAAGTCCAGAATGACTACGTCCACTGCTACCCCTGCGTCTAAGGGTTTGGTGACCTGGTCATAGAAGGCCACCAGGTTGGTCTGACAGGACCTGCCTCTAATGAACCTGTGTTGGTTGCCCCTAAGCATAATCTCCCCTGCTGGCCCCTCACAGACATGTGCCAGGATAATTCTCTCAAAAATCCATGCCAGGGGTCCCACAATGACCTCTGCTAATTCCCTCTGCACTCTGGGGTGGAGATTGTCAGGACCAGCTGATTTAAATACCTCCAGTCCCTCCAGAAGTTCCCTGACTAGGTCCTCACTGACCCTAGGCCTGGGTGCACCTCCCCTGGGGTCCATGGGGGTCCCAGTGGGGAGGTGGAGTGACCCAGTCCGTGCTCAGAAAAATGGAGGCAAAGAAGTTGTTAAATAGGTTAGCTTTGCTGTCTGGTGCGACAAGCAGATTTCCTAGCATGTCCTGCAGAGGCCCCACGTTACCCAGTACCTTCTTTTTACCCCCTATGTATTTAAAAAAGGACTTCTTGTCCTTGATCCAGGTAGCTAGTCCCAGTTCCATCTCTGCCTTGGCCATCCTGACTGCCCCCCTGCATCCCCGAGCAACTGAGGTATAGTCCTCCCTGGTGATGTCTCCTCCCTTCTTTTGGGTGTACGCCTCCTTTAATATTAATCACTAATCTGATGTTATTAGTTTCATTAATGTTATCAGCTCTTTTTGCTACTTTATACTTTACTTAATTCATGCTAAACATTAAAACAAAATGGGGAATATGGGTTACGGCTTGGATTCCAGGGAAAGTGTACCATATTTAGTCAAATACAAGCTGAGGTTTTTTCCACCTCCATCAGCATGGGGGAGGGAAGCACCTTGTTTTATATTTGTATAAAAAGAAACAGGCTGAGAAGAAGGGGATCTCCCTTACCAGGTAAATAAATCCACCTGAGCTGAAACCATCATCATGGTGTCTCCCTTGCCATGCATGCTGGTAGGAACCTACCACAAGGATAGGTTAATGCAACTAAACTGAATCAAATATATGGTAGTGCACATTGCATGCAGTCCCCCTTAGTGCCAACTCTTTTACAAGTCATGGTGAGCTACTACATTGCATACATTTCAACTTCCTCTCCACTCCCACAGCTGAGCCTTTCTTTCCCACTTCCAATGATTCCTGTTTCTTCATCTAGCCTTAAATGTCTGGCAAATGGCACCAAATTGGGCCCCATACAGTTCAACAAGAATTCTTCTGTCACCCCCCTCTCAGCCTGTCACATATAATTAGTGTGGGCCTGCCTCCCTGAGATGAAGCCAGACCAGTTGTCCTGCACCTCATCTACACATACATGTTGGAAGATCCCAGGACTCATGCATGACAAGAGCACCCAGTTCCAGTCATGATGGGGGGGACTAATTAGCATACAGATCTTTCATGGGGGGTATGTGGAGCACACACACACGCACGCGCACATGCACATACTGAGCAATGCTGGGCTATGGGGTTACCGTTGACTCAGCTAGGGCCCAGTCCAATGAACTATTGGAGGAGCTGGACAGGGAATTTTCAGGCCAGCTTGCAGAGGCACTAAAAGCAAGGGATGTAGTTGTCATGGGCGATTTTAATTACCCAGACATCTGCTGGGAGGAGCAGTCAGCCGGGACGGACCACTCCAGGAGGTTTCTGGCTGAGATGCAGGACCTCCACTTGATTCAGGAGGTGCACAGTCCCACCAGAGGAGGTGCCCTGTTGGACCTGGTCCTGGCCGCAGGCGACGACCTGGTAAGGGGCCTCCAAGTTCTTGACCACCTGGGCAATAGTGATCATCGCTT
>NW_017729009.1:23564181-23588086 GCF_001723915.1 Gavialis gangeticus
TCCCGCCCTGGCTGGGGGTCGGGCTAGAAGATCTACTAGGTCCCTTCCGACCCTAAATCTATGAAACTATATGGTAAAGCTAAGTCTTTTGGCTTTGGACTAATATCGTGCATAGTTTGTACGCTATATAACTAGGTGCAAAATGCTGGTTAAAAGTGTGTTTATGGGCAACCTGTGGTAAAATTTCCAGTAGTTTCAGAAATCAAGTCTGAATTAACTAAGTCTGTGAGTACCTGTAATAATTTGCCTATATGCAAGTTAGTACAAGGATGTTTATTTTAAGATCATCATTTTCAAATTTGCCTTTCACTTCCATTTTCTCAGAGGAAGCAGGGTCTGACAGTAAGGAGGACCAGAAGGGGCTAGATGGGGAAGAAGTTTGGGGTGGCAGAGGTTAAGGGGGCACCTGACCCCTCCAGACTTCTTTTCCCACTGTAGCAGTGGGAAGGGGATGAATTCAAGGCAAACCTCCAATAATTAGATTCTACACCTGGAAAATTATAACAGATTTATAAATGTTCCATATATAGAATCAAATTATTGGGGGTTGTCTTATATTCAGGGTCAGCTTGTATTTGAGTAAATACAGTATTATAGGAAGCAAACTTTTTATGAAACCAGCAGCTCTGTATTCTCTGATCTAGAGTTAGATATTAGAAATTATCCAGACTTCAGAAGGAGCTGGTCTCTTCTGAAGGCAGATCAGAGAATGGAAAAAATAAGTGCAATAGTGGCTCAGCTCTCCCAATTAAAAGTGTGCATGGCTATTATTTAATTTAGGAGGAACTAAGAAAAAAGGCACATCAGAATAGTGCATCATCAAATAGACTATTTTGCACACTGCAAAAATATTAATCCTAAAACACCAAATCAGAAGGGGACTAAATAGTTCAGGAAGCTGGAAAGTCTTCCACCTTTAGGCTGCTAGCTCAAATTTAGCCCTAACCGTGCATCCAAAAACTTGCCATCTCTTAGCTTTTCAGTGACTCAGGAGTTCCTGCAGACACATACATTTGAATCATTCTATTCAACATTTACAATCATGTACTTAATTGCCATTTGCAAAGACATATTTTGCAGAACAGCAGAGGCTACCTGAAAATTGTCAAGTTCAGAGTATTAACAACACACTCTGCAGTTGGAAATTTGGGGAAAAATGGCTGATGATAATGCCTTGCACCACAAGCACCTCACAGACACTAAAAATGGCCAGACGGATTCATAAAAAAGAAGAGAACTATTATCTTGCATCTCACAACTGAGTTGCCCTTCAAGAAAAATGCCACTGCCAATCATAGCTATTTGTTAACTAACACCTGTGAGTTAGGACTTCGAGACGTGTCGTTCCCTGATTCGATTCGGCCTGATTTGGTGGCCGAATCTCCGAACCTGAATCAAATCGGGAGACCCGTTATTCTCTCTGAATCGAATTGGAACCCTCCACATCGATTCGGAGAGATTGAATGATTTAAACATAGACACAGCTTTAAATGTTTTTTCTACATACCTCAAGGTACCAGGCAGCTCGTGAGTGCTGCAATGGTGGGGCTGATGGAGCATCCCACAGATGCACAGGGTGCTCCCCAGCATGCTCAACAGCAGACCCAGAAGTATTTCCAGTCCACTTCCAGGTTTGCCAGCAAGCATGCAGGCCCCCACCGCACTCCTGTGGGATGCTTCATCCACCCCACCATCACAGCGTTCGTGAGCCGCACCTGCTACCTTGAGGTATGTTAAAAAAAAAGCATTTAAAGCTGTGTCTATGACCAAATCACCGATTCTCTGAATCAGTATCAAATCTTCAGATTCAGCCAAATCGAATCGGGGCAGTGACCCAAATCAACTAATTGATCACTGTCCCTGATTCGGGCCAAATCTGAATCAGAATCAAATGCAGCCCATTTTGCACACCCCTACCGTCGGTACCACAAGAAAAATGAAAGAGGCTTGTTTTTCAAATGTGTAAACCAGCTATTCTTATACCTGTTACTTCCCTTTTTACATGGCTGGGTAAACTTAGCATTCATAAAAGAAAATGCCCAGCTCTGACATAACTATATACATGTAAAAGACTTCAAGCTGTGGCAAATTGCAGGAACTCACGGTATGAATGGTGGGGGTGGGGGTGGGGTTGTCCCGCAGACAGCCTTGTTAGAACACCTTCTTCCCAACTCCCACCATTTCAGTCTCAGAGCTCTCCCTGGAGAAGAAAAGTGTTACATAGATGTACATTATCATCATCTTTTCCATATGTAGGCTACTGCTACACAGCCCGCAGTCTGCCACACTGAGTCATTTGGAAAACATGATCCACAGAAATTAACTGCTGCCTCATTTCTTGCTGCCTTTTCAGAGTTCACACAGCAGCAACCAATATGATGATAAAGGAGGAAGGGCTTTTGTGTTGGACCTGACCTGGAGCAAACTAAGAAGCTGTGATATAGCAAAGGCTCTTGCAGCACACTGCAGGTGCTCCAGTCCTACATACAGCAAGATCAATGGTAGATACAGGGCAGTGACTGGATTAAAGGATACCTCCATACAAATAAGGCATTGGTGGCTGACAGCAATGTGGTGATAGAGAGAGAAACAAGAAATGAAAACAATACACATACCCATTAATGCCACCTACTTGGACTTGGCCAATTACAGCATCTCATGTTAGTTTGCTAAAAATTACTCTGGTATTCCAAAACATGTGAACCAAATCCAGGTGCAGCTTCTAGTACAGCTGATGTGCATTTGAATACAGTCCCATAATTTTAATTCATTTTCTATAAATACTTGCACCACCTCATACAATGTATTGAAATGGGTAATAATCATTCATCAATAACATATGTTTAAAGAACAAATTCAAGCATTCCAGAGCTAGCAAATGCCTGACTTAAGACTGCCCATGTAACTTTAACGCAGCCTCTTTGCATACATGATTTCTGACATCTGTGTCCAAGATCAAATGGGAGGCCTCTGAGAGACCCAGGAATAAAATCCCGCTAGATGTCCTTCCAGTGTCTTCAGCATGAGAGAACGTAATTCCCATTTTAAAAAACATTGCACAGAATGGACAGTGAATGAGACAGTGAACAACAAAGGGTCCTGCAGAACAAATACCATATAAACTTGTAATTAAAGGCACAAGCATGCATAATTAGGATTCCATGGTCTTCATTTCTGGCATTCTGACTTTTGCAAGGTTACCTCTTTAAAAACTGAGTTATCTGATTTTAAAAAATTAAACAGATTTTTTTTTTTTAAAGGCAACCAACAAAAATTCCATCTGGTGGAATCTGGCTGAACAGGCAGTACACATGTATGCTTGTACATACACCCCTGCCCCCAGCAGTACTGGAGACCAAAAGACCTGATCACTCACTTCTACCTTTATTCCATGATAGAGTTACTGGTGAGCCATTGCCATTTATGGCTGCATCTTCCCTAGTTAGGCTACTCCAAAGATAATTTTGATGAAAATAAGGTAGGTTGTACATTCATGCAAACATGGTTTGTTTTTAAGACAAAGCGTTAACTCAGCCGATACCTTGTGTAAACGCTCCAAACACCCTAGGCTTCACTATTAAACCTGAGTGAATAAGTTGACTTCAGTAAGGTAGCTCATAAACACCATTTTCCCCATAATGAGGGCAAGGATTCCATGAACAGTACACTTTGCTAATAACTGACAACCATGTATCTACAAAGGACTGTTTAAAATCCAGAACCCTGATCTTTATTCCCTGTCTTCGAGTATGATGTAGTGGTTAGGCAACACAGGCAAGCCCGCAGATTTGACCTAGAGTTTCTGTGAAAGTCACGGAGGCTAAGAAGACAACACTCACCCAATCCAAGGTGAGTCAAGAATGATGCCTGTTAAATGCAGGAAATTAATCAGGTTTTGTAAATACCAGAATAGATGACTGATACATTAACAGACTAAATATAAAGTAAAATAAATCTTTTAGAGGAAAAAGGGATGGTAGGACATTGTTATGAAAACCAACATTGGACTGAAATTAAAAAAAGGAATTGTATATACTCATTGGCTAAGATAAGCATAAAAGAAGGAAGTTCCTTTCCTTTCCATTCCTACCCCCTCCTCACTCAAAATTTGTCTTCATTTTTGTGGATTCATTTTTATAGGATTTGTTGTTTTGTTCTTTGTCTCAGTATCCAAAAGCCCCAGCTGTAATATTTCTACATGGTTGCTGTCAAGTGAAATTAAACCTGCAAGGATTGGTGTGAGAACTCTCCAAAAATACAGTGTTTTCCCTCCAGATGGGGTTCACTATCTTGAGTTGTGCTCAGGATTTCAAGTTCAAGCAAAACCAGAGCACTAAAAATCAAAGCTTAGTCCAAGCACTTTAATATTAGGATACTGACCAAGTTGCTTTTAACCTTGTAATTGAAGACAAATGTTAGTCCTACTGTGTTCTTTTTCTTATGACCACCACCACTACTATCACTACCACCCCGTTATAATAATGTAACCACCACCAATCACACAGTTCTTAATAGTAAATTCTTCACTATGGAGGGCAGAGTCACCATCATTTTATAAGGGGAAGCTGAGGCACAGACTGGTGAAGTGATTTGCCTTCACTTACCCAGCAAACCAGATGCAGAACCAGGAACAGGGTCCATGTACTCTGTGTGCTCTACCCTCAAAACTGCACCTTTTGGGTATACGTCTATGCTGAAGTTAGGGACGTAAGAGCTAGAGCTAAACTACCTAATTTGGCTACTAGTAGTAGTCCAGTCAAGGCAGCACAAAGGTCATCTTAGACTAACCACAGGGGTATTTACCCAGCTTCTCAAGTGTGTTTTGAAGCTTATACTGAGCAACATGCTGTTACCAGTATCCAAGCCAGCCGTTGTAAGGCTAGCTCCGGGATGCTCAACAGAACAGTTTATTGACTGCAGTGTGAAGATATCCATCTTTGCACACAGGCACATACTAGATTAGTGGCTGAGATTTTAAAATTTCTATTCCAAACATTTTACAAATTTTTGAGCAATGAGAAAGTTAACACATGATCCATTTTAAAAGGGCATTGCAAACTGAAGCCCAAACTGGTAAGGCTCTGCTTTGCTTGCTTTCAGTCAGAGATGAGAGCAGTCTATAGCTAGTAGGAGATATTCAGGTCCTTTAACTGGGTTCTTAAAGTTCCCATCTTTGTTGCCAAATCAGCATTCATAAGTCCTACTTATAGAAGTATTGTTCAGTGACCTTCAATTTTGCCTTCTAATTTGTTTTTTGGTAAAACTTTAGTATCTTTATTTCATTGATTAACCTCAGAAAGTATTCAGTTTTTCTGCACTTTTCTTTCAACAGCTCTATTGATTCATCTAGATACAATATCCTCCTGAAAAGAATATTGCTCATGTTTGAGATCAAATCAGAATATCCAGCCAATTCAATTACCTTTAAAACCCACAGAAGAATTATCGGGCAGGACTCCGTTTGAGAGGTCAAATTGAGCTTAAAAATTTAATGAGGGTTGCATGGGTTGTAACAGACCTGAATTTGGCATTTTAATTTTAAAATTTATCTACAAACCTTGGCCATCTGGCAATATAATAGCAGCAAAATAACATGCATCCCAGCACAAGCACATATGGCATTTAATCTTTTAACACCAGGAATTATCTCCTCAAAGAATAATACTTTGTCTTATTATAAAAGGTCTTAAAGAAGTCAAACAATAATAATAACAACAATAATAATAATATGTTCTTTTGAAGATGAAAACCAACAAAATTCATTTATAATTTTTCTTTTTTATTCATAACAGCTCTTCTTTCCAGGTCCTCATTAGTATGGGTCAAAGCCAAATGGATTGGCCAGTGAGTTCTTCACCCCCACATCCAAATTATTGATAAAGGTGTTGAAAAGCATTTTACCAAGCATGGACCCCTGAGGGACACCACTGACCACTTCTTGCCAGGACGACACAGATCCATTCATTAGAACTCTCTGGGTCCTACTCCGCAGCCAACTTCCTATCCACCTGACTGTTGACCAGTTAGGCCTGCAATCCTCCAATTTTCCTGTGAGAACATCATGGGATACCAAATCAAAGGCCCTTTGGAAGCCTAGGTATATAATTGTTGACCTCCTGTCTCTTATCCAGGTGGTGAGTTTCCTAGTCATAGAAGGACATGAAATTGGTAAGACAAGACCTACCTGCAATGAAGCCATGCTGGCTGCAATTCAGAATCCTACTTTCTGCAAGGGTATCGCACATAGACACCTTGAATAATTTTTCCAGGATTTTCCCTGGGATAGAAGTTAAGCTAACTGGCCTATAGTTGTCCAGGTCCTCTCTCCTCCCCTTCTTGAAAACAGGCACAACACTGGCCCTTTTCCAGTCTTCAGAGACCTCCCCCAAGTGCCACGAATTTTGGAAGAGTTTCACCACAGGTCCCACAATGACTTCAGCCAGCTCCTTCAGCACTCTCGGATGAAGTTCATCCAGTCCTGCTGACTTGTGTCTAACTTTCCTAATTTATCATGCACCAGCTCAACATTAACAGTAGGAAGGTGGGCATTCCCACCATGCCCATTCTGAACCTTATCTAGTATGATTTTCCCCTTAGTCAGAAATACCGAAGCAAAATAGTCATTCAGGAGTTCAGTCTTCTCCTGCATGTCAGCAGTGGTGCCCCCCCCCACTCAGGAGACACCAGTGACCACGTATAAGTGCCCCCCAACTCAGGAGGCACCAGTCGCCCACACGTGTTGGTAACCAGTTGTTAAGCAATGGCCCTTGCCATTACACTTCCATTTGTTTTCCTCCTGTTCCCCACATATCTAAAGAAGGACTTCTTATTGTCCCTGATGTCTGTTGCTTGTTTAAATTCAGCCTTCACCTTAGCCTTTCTAATCTTCTCCCTACAAGTGTGGGCCATTGTTGTATAGTCCTCCTTGGGGACTGTCCCAAGCTTCCATTGTTTGTATGCCTGTTTCTTCTTTTTCAAGAGGACCAGGATATCCCTATTAATCCAAGAGCACTTGCCAGCCCTTCCACTACCTTTCCTCCACATGGGAATGGACTTCTTTTGGGCTTCAAGGATCGTGTCCTTGAGGAACAACCATTCTTCATCCACTCCTTTCACCTTTGGTCCCTGGTCCTGCAGCGCTTCCACTACTATTACCCTAAGCCTCTTGAAATTTGCTTTTTTGAAGTCCAAAAGTTCAACCCTGCTACCTGATTTGCCTGCCTTCCAATGGATAGTAAACATGATGGTTTCATGGTCACTGTCGCCCAGGCTACCCTCTATATTCAAGTCATTCACCAGATCATCTCCTTTGGCCAAGGCCAAGTCTAGGACAGCATTACCTCTGGTTGGCCCATGCACTTCCCGAGTCAGGTAGAGCTCTTCATTACAGGTCATGAAGCAACGCAACCAATCCAACTTAGCCGAGTGTTCCTCCCAAGAGATGTCTGGGTAATTGAAGTCACCCATGACGACCATGTCCTGTGCATGCATAGCCTCTGCCAGTTCTCAAGAGAACTTCAGATTGAGCTCCTCTCCCTGGTTTGGTGGTCTATAGTATACATCTACAGTTAGGTCTCTCTTCCCATGCCCCTCTCTCCCCTCCTCCCACCCTGTAGTTTGACCCAGAAGATCAGACTACCAAAGCTGAGTACATTACAGCAAATAATCAGACTGGATTTATTATTTTTACAGTTTGTTGAAAACTATATCAGTATCTATTACATTGGAAGGAGAGAGTGTTACCTGGAATATATGGTAAATGAAAGGAGACTAATATGGGAAAGTCTGATAATTCACTAAACATACTACTGAATAAGGAAGAAATTCCTGGATTCTCTTTAGAGACTGAATACTGATTTTCTGGGTGACTTTGGGAAAGCCTCTTTGTCACTAATAATAACATCTGTCATACAGCAATAAACACTAGCAACCTCACTCATAGAGAAATATTGGTGCATTTCAGTAATTCATGTTTGCACAGCTTCCTTTGCTGTAAAAAGGAAAGCTCAGATGGAAAGCATTACAGAAAAGCAATGCTAGGTTTAAAAAGGTCGGATGCCAATAGGCACTGCCCAGCTGAGGCAGGGCATGGAACAGAGCCATGAGTGGCTCATTTGGGGGGGGCACGGGGACAGGGGAAGGGTGACTCCCACCACTGCATGCACTCCCAGGCAAGCATGGGGCGGGGGGAGTATGCCCCCTGAATCTGTGTGGGGTGAGGGCAGGCTGCTACTGAGGGCTTTGCCCTGGGTGCCAAACTTCGTTGCTATAGCACTACTTCTCTAAATACTACTTGGATCATAAAATACCTCAGAAACACTCTCCTCTGATTTCACATTGCTTTCACACAACTGTAACAGCATACTTCATTGGGATAATGCCTGATCTACATCAGTATGAGTTCAGATTTGTTCTGTTGTTCAAAGGTTAATCTACAAACAATACTTTATCCAGGCTATACCAAAAATATAAGCACGTGAGTTATATGATAATAAAGGTAACAGCAGATTGTCTGCCTGATATTCCAGGAAAATGGCAATGCATTTCTTTATTCCTTCACGTATGCACAGCTTTAAGTAAGAAAACAAGTTTTAAGTTAAAGAAACAAAGGAGCTCACATGACATGTTCATCTACTTACTAGCTAGTTTAAAATTTATTTCCCCGCTTTTATGTATACAGTAGGTAAACATGACTTATCTTGCTGTACAGAGTGACTCAATGCAGATTTGGGGTTTAAGGCCCATCTCTAATTAAAAAAAACAGAATGTGATCTTTAAAGAGACTAAATTAAGCCTTTATTTTTTTAAACAGTAGGGATAAATTAATGAAGACACCATTAGATATGTTCTTCTTTTTTAAATAACCCATCTGTATTTCCCCTCAATTAAATTTGATCATACTTTCTTGCATAATATGTTCACACAGCTCATTTTGCGTTTTCTGTCAGTTAGACCATTTTAAGAACATTTCCTGATGCATCAGTTACTGGAAGCACCCAGGTCATATCAGTTCACGCTAAACTCTGTAACAGATCATTTAGAATCTGTATACAGGAAGGATGTGCTTGTTTTCACTGGGTTGAGTATATTTGACTACACTGGGTGCATCTACACATTCAATTAATTCAAAACAATAAACACTAGAGCAATTTGAGCCAAAGTAAACTGCACCCAGGTGCAACATCTACACATGTGCCCAGGACAGCAGTAATTTGAGCTGCGACAGGGAAGTTTATGCCAAGGCCACTCCTGCCCTGCTGGAAGGTGGGTCAGGCCCAGGCTCCAGATGGCGACGGTGGGGCTGGCTGGGGCATGAGGGTGCAGAAAGTGTGAAGCTGTATGGCTAGGAAGCAGGCAGGAGTCTGGCTGAGTTGACTGGGTGCAATTTACACCCATGGTTGGGTGTATTAAACCCACATGCATTTAATCACAGTTAATTACCCCGGTGTTAGTTTACTGCAGCCTAATACCATTGCATGCATAGATGGTGACACTTTACTGAAGAGAATGAAACCTTAAGTCCATTACCAATATATTAAGTGCAAAGTGCTAGCATTAAAAAAGGCCATGTGTATGAGATTTCTGAATGTAAGAACATGGGCACTATGAGGTCATAATTTCATAGCTGCTCCACTGTGACCGTCCATGTGCACATTCTTACCCCACATTAAACAAATTTTAATGCATGCTAGCTTGGGCATTGAAGTAACCCATTGTGTCTTCCGTCTTTCATCACACTCCCTGCAGGATAAGGAAGTGTGTTAGGCAGTTACTGCAGTGCAGCTGAGGCCCAGTCTGTCCATCTCTATTATTCCACACCCCATTAATTTTTAGCATAAACATACATGCTATGAGCAAAGGGAATCTCTGTACTTGTCGATCTCACCAAAGCTTTTGATCTTGTCAGCAGAGATGGTTTGTTCTGAATCCTGAAGAAGACTGGCTGCCGTCCTAAGCTCCTGAATATCATCAAGTCCTTCCATGTCAGTATATGTGGAATGGTACAGTTCAATGGGTCACATTCATATGAATTTGAAAATCAAGAGTGATGTCAGACAGGGCTCTGTCCTAGCTCCAACAGTTTTGGGGATTTTCTTGACTGTCGTACTCACATATGTATTCACTGGCTATTCAGAAAGAGTATACCTTTGGACCAGATCCAATGGGAAACTCTTTAACCTTGCTCATCTCAAACCAAAAACCAAAACCTGAAAAATTTTTGTCCATGAAATGCTGTTTACCAATGATGCAACAATTGTTAGTCATTCAGAAGCAGAACTGCAAAGCCTCATGAATAGCCTTTCTCATGCTTGTCGTGATTTTGATCTGACCATTAACCTAAAGAAGATAGTAGTAATGGGTCAACAAGTTGACCACCCTCCCAAAGTTGGAATAAATCATGAAAGCCTGGAAGTGGTTGAGAAATTCACTTACTTGGGATCAACCATCTCACAAAATCTTGGCTTGGAAGCCAAAATTAATGCTTGCATTGGAAACACAAGCAACGCCATGGTTAAACTTCAAAAGAGGGTTTGGAAAAAACAGTGATCACTCTGTCAACCAAGATGTCTGTCTACAGCACTTGTGTACTTAACTCTCTATTGTACAGCAGTGAAACATGGACTTCTTATTCTAAGGAAGAAAGAAAACCAGACAGTTTCCATCTTTGATGTCTCCACCGTATTCCGGGCATAACATGGTATGACAAAATCTCCAACTTTGCTGTTCTGGAATGGGCCAAGATACCCAGTATGTTCATGCTCCTGAGACAGAGATGACTCCATTGGTTAGAACATGTCAATCATATGAGTAATGGCTGAATCCCCAAGGACATACTGTATGGTGAGATGTCCACTGACAAACATTAACTTGAACAGCCCAAGATCCATTTGTTGATGCCTGCAAGAAAAACCTTTGCGCATCAATGGCCAATGCTGGGAATCAATCACTTTGGATTGCTGCAAAAAGAAAGCCACCATGAAGCTGGGCCTATACTGCTTCGAGATGGAGAGGGTCAATGATGACCTAGAGAAGAGGTGTCAGAGGCAGGCAAGACAAAATGGTACTCGGCATGCTAGGTGCAAGCTCAACCAAGTTTGTATGAGCAACTTGCCAGAGGATCTGCTTGCCATGCATTGGATTCCACAGACACTCAAGAAGCTGTGGTGGTACCCAGTAACCCAAAGATGCAATCTCCATGGTCTCCCAAGGCCAATACTGCCAATGAATGAAACATCCAAAGGGGCCACTGTGCTGGATGTTGCAGACCCACATAGCAGGAGATTCCTATTTTCCCAAAGAACTTAAAATCCAAATAGACAAGAAAGAGTAGATGAAAGGAAAAGCAAATATCTGTCCTCATTTTACAGACTGATAACAAAGGCATTGTAATCAAAGGCCTCTCTTAAGTGAGTACTTACACACTTTTTTAATTTTAAGGAAATGCCGACAGTGATATCTGTGGCGCTACTGGCATGTTTAAAGGTAGGTACATGATAAGTACCTTACTCTTTCAGGGCTTTAGTGATTTGGCTCAAGATCAGAGATTCAGTTTGTGGCAGGGGAGTGATCCCGTGTACCATGTTCGTGCCTTAACTTCATGGCTTCCCTTCTCTTCTATTTTGACTTCCGTTATAAGACCTTGCCTTCCTGTGTGAAAGGTTCTGAAAGAACAACCAGTAGTGACTTAGTCTCACAGCACTCTTGGAAAACAGACAAGAGTTATTCATGGATTTTAAATAGTAATGCAGTCTGTTCACTTTCTGTCCATAATACACAACAGTTTTTGTTACCATCTACTTCAGAGATCAGGATGAGGAGACAGACAGAGGCATTAAATGACTTGCTAACACTTCACACACAGGGTGTAATAACAGCCCTTTTAAAAGTAGCTGTGACTTTTTTTTTTTAAAGAGTGAAAAAGGCTGTTACAATTCCTCCATGTCCTACAAATGAAGTGCCGTTTGGCTCCAAGTTGATCACAATTCCCACTGATCTCCTCAGATGCTCTTGTTCCATAATGTTGGCATTTACAAGCAGTTGGACACATAAGCAATGGGCAACAGAATATGGCTAAGAAAAAGTCTCTCTTTTACAGATCCTTGGTACTAAAGCTAGACCCCAAGAGAGAGTGTGGTTCAGTGATGACATTCATTCCTTTCCATCGGCATTCTCTTCATTGCGTGCATCTTTCTCGCTCTCTTTCTCCCACCAAAAAAATTGCTATTTGCACATAAAGTTGAATGCTTCAAAGCCATAAATGCAGAGTTAAATAACTGAAAAGAAGAAAAGACTTACTTGGGAAGAGAAATGTGAAAGTCAATACTTATAGCTGCAAAAATGAATCCAAAGAAATGTACCCTGAAGTTTGGTATCCCACCCTGCTGAGTGTAATTATGCCTAATTTCTATTTTATGCTCTCATATTGCACTCATCTGAAAATTATGCAAATCACATCCCCCTCAAGCAATCAGACCAGAAAATTTTATGGGTCACAAAATGTACAGCATCTGTGTGCTCTCACTGGCCACAGCAATTCGATGATTTACTGTAATATCCATTAACAATTTCTTTTGCGGCTGAGCAGGAGAAAGGAGTCAGGGATCGTGGCTTCTACGTGCTGTTCTGCTCCTGATTAACAGCATTCAAACATTTTTGTTAAGTTTGACCAGCTGTCTGTTTTAAGGGGGTGAAGGGCAAAATCAAATATCTTATTTCTGCAAACCATGGATTTCTGCATAAGAAAGGTGGATTTTGATAAGGTTAGAACAATTGTCATGACTTGTATGGATCAAAAAACCCCGTATAACCTGAAGGGCATAAAAATCTTGTCACTCTCCCTACTTATGCCTTTGAGGCAAAATCAATTTAGTTTATTGACAAAATTAAGTTTTTTACTCCACTTAGGATGGAGAAATCTATAATAGAAGAAGAAAAATGACCTAATTCTTTTCTGCATAACACTGTAGCAACACCATAGCCTGCGACGTTCGGCGTGCAGGTTCATTGCTGGCAGGGAGGTTACATGAAACAGAATGAATGCATGTTGAATTCCAGGCAGCAAGCTAAGCCAAAAGGCAAAGAAAATACAGGGCAAAAATTTTGTTTTGACTTGTAAATTGAGCAAATGTGATATCAAAGTGATGCCTAGAGAATATGAAGCACAACCCCAGGGTGTCTCATTGTAGACTGTGTTCTAACTATGGTTAGTTTTTTAAAGGGTGTGTATATATAATTGCAGTTTTTTAAAACAGTTAAAGCAATTTTATGTACAATTAGAACTTTGAGAGAGAAAAAAAAGGTCTTGAAAGAAAATCATTTGGAATAAAGGAAATCCTCATAGCCTTAGATTTCTGTTCTGTGATTAGAAACCAGAGATGGGAAACAGGTCTCATTTCTAAGACATCAGGGACTGTTTTCAAAACTGTCTGATATTGTGGGGTTGCACTTGAAAACACTTATAAAGGGCCTAATTTTCAAAAACGGATACTAAAAAAAACAAGGCTTCTTCAGGACGGATATCCCAAATCATTAATGGTTTTGAAAGCGTGCCTACACATGCAACACCATAAACTACTTGTATTAATAACCCTAATTTCATATTCTAGCTATGCTGATTTACATTCACAACTACCTGAACTGTACATATAAATTAAACTGTGTGCACAAATTGGGCTCAGAATTGCTCATCCAACAAATTTAAAAATCTGATGCAGACAGTCAAGATTACTAGTAGTGATGACATGGGAGGAAAACCCTGAAACTTTCTTCAAAATGATGCTCAGCAAACCACCTCTCTGGGTTTTGCTCAACAGAATGTAATGAGAAAAAAAATGGATTGACATCTTGGGTTTATTTACCCTAAAGAGCCTCCAACACTGAACACTAGTAGGAGGGGTTAAGCCAAAATACATGGGTCCAGAAAAGGTTTTCCCAAACCTCCAAGTTGTTTATAGATATTAAGGCTATTTTATCTTCTTTTATGATTTCCATTGAAGCAAAGACTAAAGAACCTACCCAGTAATATCTACCTCAGGTCTGTAACTCCTTTCAGTACTGTACATCTTTTATGAAGAAATCTATCGTTAAGTTTAAAATAAAGACTTGAAGTGCTAAAAAAAAACTATCATCTCGGTGGTTAATCACCTTCACTGTTAAAAGTCACATCCTGATTCTCCCTTTGCCAACCTCTCACACACCTAATCTCTATAAGCTTATTAGCCTGTTGCTAACATTCAAATGAAACTAGGTACTTTTGTTCCATCTGTGGCAGCAAACACCAAATGTGGTTGATCTTGTCATGAAGACCCCACAATGGAACTCAAGGATTTAAGGACCAATATTTTTATCCCTTGAAAGAAACCTGTTTAAACTGATACTTTGGCCTGATGTTAATCTAAGGTAGCAGGCAGGTAGCAGACCAGTTTAGGAGATCCCAGGGTATTTTGCCCTCCATTAGCATTTCAGGTCCTTGACAGTCAGAAGGCATTTAAGAGGAAGGATCTCTTTGTAGGATCTGATTCTTTCCCCTACCTCCTCAGTGTATCCCCAGGTATTAAAACTCCTGCTTGTTGTAAATTCCACAAGTATGCTTTCTGCTATGTCTGTGTCAGTCTCTGTAGCAGGTAGGAACATTTTAATGCTTTAAATGTCAGTGTAATGGAAAACAGATGAGTCTTTTATGACAGCAATTTTTCACTCACTCTTCCTCCTTAAGCTTTTAACAGGAATAAGTATGTAGAGTACACAGTTTAAATCAGACACTGCACCACTATTCACTGCATTTGCCATGTGAGGCATGTAAACTCTATTAAGGTATCAACTTCCTTTCAGATTGCTCCAATATAAGCAGAAGTTGTGAAACTGCCTAGCAGTTGCTCGTTAGCACTGCATAACCTTTTCTGCTAGTCATGGCTTATTTATATGCTTAATTGTTTGGGGCCATTACATGCCAGAATGCTCTTTGTTCATTGCTCAGGCATGTGACATAAGCAACACTATATAAGCACATTCTAACACAGCACAGGTGCAAAGCAGTTTGATAGGTAAGCACATTTTACCCTCTTCTTCCCACCCAGATCCCTCGAATCTATCCTATGATTTTGTACATGACTTGCAGAAAAAGTCAACATCTCTGCAATGTAAGCATCTGCAAATGAAACAAAGAAATTGCAGACATAGACAATCACAGATTCCAAATCACATATTTGCACTGAATAGACCAGGAGGCTTTCCTATATTCAGACAAGCCATCAACACTAAAACTTCCCTCCCAAAATCTTTATGAATCTATATGTCTCCAAAGATGGGAAGCCCAAGGTCTCCAAGAACCCACCCTCCAAGGATCCAGTATTATTACGTGTACAACTGAATGGAGTACTGGCAAATTTTGAGATGTTTATGCAACCTCCTCCAAAATAGTTACTGGCAGCATGAGACAACAGAAACTAAAATTAAAAAAAAATAAAATAAAAATCAAATTGTTCCATACGTATTAGGCAGGAATATAAATTCTGCAAAATGAGACCTGATGATCTCTGTGAATAAACAAAGCAAAACAACTATTAAAAATACTGTAACACAAACCTCTATCTGTATATCATCAAGTTTCCCTGTTGATCCCTCCAGGCAGAAATCAAGGCCTTCGTTCTCCACAGTTGGCATGTCTACATGTTCATTAACATGCTTTTCCTAATGCACATTAAATGTAGTACCCCTAATGTGAGGTACTAAATAAATGCACACTAGGCTGCCCCAATGTGCAGTAGCAAAAGTGCATGTTTTTAGTGATGATTAATGTACAATAGCCTATTTTTACTGTGCATTACTGTATTAGCACAGTTTTTTACACAATGCTTTAATGCGCAGTAAAATAGGCTACTGCATATAAAAGCACATGTGTAGACAGGCCCAGTAAAATTATGCATGCCCTTTGCTTGACACATGAGCAAAAAAAACGCCAAGAAAACCCCCAAAATAAAGCTTTATTCATGAAGATCTTTGTATGTACATTTGGTGTTCAGGTGTATATCAGTCATACATAAATTTGCACTCACTAAAGCATAGTCCTTGCACTCAGATTTCTAGTTACTACTGACATTCAAAATGTGAGGTTTTCCAATCCAGCTACACATATGTTTTACTGTGGTTGCATGAGCAAATAAGAAAAAGAAATGATTTCTTTAAGCCACCTTCTGAAAGTACTTTTCAAAGGTATTCACCAAAGTGTGACACTGGGATAAAAATCACAGGCGGGTGAAGAGTTCCAGCACCTCTTCTAGGGACAGGGTGGAAGATTTTTAACAACATACTACCCTCTCTCCCAGCTCCCCAAACAGCTTAGCAGCTGAATTCAAAGTAAAAAGCTCTAAAACATGGTGTCAGTGACCTTCTTCTGGTCAGAAGTTCATGAAACAAACAGCTGCCTCCTTGATGAAACAGAAGCAGCTGCAATGCTTTGTTCTCTCTTCTGGATGGACTAAGGTTCACTCTTGACAGCCTGGAGAGCTATTGACTGCTGGGAAGTGCCCCAAGGGAAAGCAACAGACCCTCTTTCCCTTTCATGTCAGAAGGCAGTTCACATTTTTCATTAGAAGTGAGACACAGAATTAGAGCTGTCAGTATTTTTGCACCATAAACCTGTAAGCCTATTTCATTACCTTACAAATGAAGCCCTGGATAGTTCGATTCATTTTCAGGAAGAGTGAGAACTGGCTTCTTTTTCACTTCATCCTTTAAAGGAAAAGCCTATAATCATAATTTCTAGATGCCCAACATATCTACACTGGTACTAAGCCAGTGCATGCACTTTGGTTGCTTTTGGCAAAGGTGGGCCAGAAGGCCCGGTTTAAAAAAAAAAAGTGTTGAATTTAAAACAAATCTGAGTCAATGAAAATTGTCTGCTTCTTACTACAGATGCCTGGCATGAGCTGTGATTCTCTAAGTTGCTGAGCATCTTCTGCTTCTACTGGATGAATCTGAAGGGGCTCAATACCTCCAGAAGCTGTTGAACTAGAGTGGCCATCATAAATGATATTCCAGTTTTCTGGTACTCTGCCCTCTGTCCTCTATTGGTACGAAACCTGATGCCTGTATGTCCTCCATTTTTCTCATGAAGAGAAAAATAGAGGACATAAAGGTGTCGGGTTTTGTATCAATAGAAGACAGAGGACAACCGGACTGTCCTCTATGATGGCCACCCTATTATATCAGCACCTTTCAGAATTGGAACCGAACTGGTCTTAGGCAGTTTTGTGCCAGCCATGTGGGTTTGGTCTGAAGAGACTGATGTGTTTAAACCATTTTAGACAATATCTAGATTACAACGTGCAATGCAGAGTCTTATTATATGGGAAGAGAACCGCTTGTGTCAATCCAGCTCTCACTTTGAAGATACCCCCAGAGGAGGTCCATTATGAATCCCATCAGCTCTTCGGGGCAGGGATTATATATGTATAACACGTAACTCTGCACTTCGGTCAGGCCTCCTAGTTTTTAACACAAAGTTACAAAAAGGGTCCAATAGGTTCACATAATTACCCCAGCTCCAATCCACCTAGAATTTTTGGATCTATAAAGCTGGAGGAGTAATCATGTGAGCTGATATACTCCCATGAGGCAAATGGGATTTTTACATCAGAACAGTATTCTGGCACCTTTGATCCCAAGAGTGCTCTGGGGTCTATCCAGGCTTATGCACAGTGATTGGGGTGGAGCTGACGTGCTGCAAGTACCTGGCTATTTCTACATTAAGATAATTTATTTGTCCATACCTAAGAATACTGTAAGGCATTATAAGGACTTAGATGGCTATTTTAAATAGATGGACATAGATACACCATGTGGTTCTCTCCAGACTCCCTAGCTAACCTAATTAAAATAGTAACACTTGAAACTACTAGGGCCCTCCTCAGCCCTGCCTAAGTGGGACTAAAACAACCATGCCATTGTGGATGGGGGTGACTGCTAACACTGCGCTCCTGTCCTCTGTGACCTGCCCTCTATAAAATGTTTAATCAGTTACCAAACAATGCATATTTTTCTTTGCTCTGCTTGTTACAAGCTAACAAGAACATTTTGTGATGCAATTTAATCCCTTAGCTAATCACCCAGTTTAAATGTAATGCAGATACTCATGTTAACTGAATGAAACAGCAACAGGATTTCTTGTTTGTTTCTGGGGAAACAGAAATCCCTCGATAGTGCTATGGTTTATGTTGGCCAACAAACGAATGCCAGAAAGTCGAACAGATGAGCTATCAGGCTAACAAAGTTTTAATTTACCCTGCCTTGTTTATGTATAAATTCTTTACAGTGACAGCCCTCCAAAGGAGATTCATTATTTCAGTGCACAATTGGAACAAAAACAGCAAATGGAGCTCAAATTAATTCGGTATAAAACCAGAACAAATTGTGTTGTTTGCAATGCAAATGTGATTTCAAGCTTCATTAGCATTTTCTTTGAAGTCTAGTTCCTCAGTAGTAGGATAGAATGATGCTTCCCCAAATACCTAGAAATGTTTGCCAAGCACCTGGGTCCATTTCTTAGTAACAAAGGGCCAGTGAATAGATTATAAATTGACTCAGTAAGCATTCAGCATGCTGTGCAGTAATGTAAGTTCTTGTTTATTTCAATTTATTCCATTCTCACTCTGGCAAATTCTACTTGACCCAAACCCTGGTCTTTATTTGGTCCTTCCTCAAACAGACCTTCCTTTGAAGTGAATGGGATTTTGTCTAAATTTACTCAAAAGCCAAAGATTGGATTCTCCTATCAGTGGTGAGACTCAAAATAGGTCCTAAGTAAAAGCAAGTAAACCATGAAACAAATAGAGTAAAGGTTTCAGGTTTTGGGTCCTTTTTGGAACACACGGTCAAATGCATTCACTCCTATCTATACTATGACTATGCCACAAAGACTGAAGCCTGCTCTCTATTATAATACTCCATTGTTTCTCAACCAGCAGGGTCAAAGAAAGCAGCCAGGAGAGTAACAAGCCATTCAAAATGTTATTACAATGTAAAGCAAAAGAAATGTGTTGCCCCACATCCTGCAAAATGCATCCTTCAAGGTCAAATAATCTTTTGCCAACCTCTCATACACCTCGTCTTTATAAGCTTATTACTATAACTGACACTTGTTTAGTAAATATAAATATAAATGGGGTATCAACATTTTTAGTTGCAATATCATTGCTCAACCTGAAACACTTGACAGTCAGACGTAAAATTATCAGTGCAAGTCCACACTAAACACAGCTAACTCAATGTATATCTATTTATATGCCCTCTAAATAAGCCAAAAGCAGTCTAGCTTCAGTAGAACAGAGTTCCTCAGCAAGGTAAATCAGCGTTTGCAGAGCTTCAGATTATTTCTGGTGCCTGCTTTAGCTTGTTGAAAGTTAGCTTTGGTTTCTCTATACTGCACGTGGAGTGTGCTGCATAGGCATACACCAACTGTGTGACTTCAGAGTTATGCCAGTAACGTATTTCTCAGTGTTTTTACAGACTATTAAAAAAAAGTGTCTATACATCTGTATGGACGTATCTTTAGAATCATGTACGACTCCTAATTTATCCTGATGCAACTGATACGCTGGTAATTAGATCAAATAAAAATGCAAGCTCAGCTCAGGTTTAAACAGGGAACTTAGTTTTAATTTGTGTTAGCATTTCCATTTTTTTCTCAACCAGTGGGGAAACATGGGATTGAATTCAGGCTCCTCACCAAAGTTAAAACCTAACAGTGAAGACAAAGCAGCTTTTATTTTAAGCCAAGTTAACTACCATATTGTTCTGATTATAAGGAAACCATGCATATAAATTGACCCCAAATTTTCAGGTTCAATTTTAAGAAAAACAGCTCCCTCCCACCCTGCCAGTATATGTTGAAAATTCCAGATCAAGACCATAAACTCACCTTGCCTTTACAAAAACTGACACAAGGATCAAATAACCAAAGGGTTTATGCACTAAAAATACTAAAATAAAAACTGCACAGAAAAAGATACCCGAGTTGTTTTTTTTACCACATGCACAACAATACTGCAAATACTGCAGAAATCAAGAATGCAGGATTCTGATTATAGGTCACCCTGCATATAAGCTGAGTGCAACTTTTATGGTTCTTTGAGAGGGCAGAAAAGAAAGCAACCTTACAATCAGCATACTACAGTAAGCAGCTAACTTAAGCAGCCTGCATTAAGAAACCACTTCTCATCCCTTTTTGCAGCATAAACACACACACAAAGAACATAATTTAACTCAAATAATTTTTAAAATATTCTCTTTCCACAGAGCCTAGATCGGTTGTTTTATGCTCTAAACCTTCAGTACTTCTAGGCTTATAGAAGAATGATTTATTTTCAATATTTTGATAACACATCATCTAGCTACAGCTTACTGTATATCCAGGCCTTCTAGTTGTTGTGAAACTCTGATGCCTGCTAATTTTCTCATCAGTCTAGTGTCTTTTTGATGGTTTGAAAACACGATGCTATATTTTGCTATCTGGCATTAAAAACACAAAACCCTGAGTACAAGCTGCAAAAGTAGGTAAAGCAAGCAGTTTAATAGATAAGAATGGCTGCTATACCAATCAGCAAAGCACCGCTGCATACTAATGATCTTTTTTGTTAGAAATAATGACACGCTGAATCTGAATACTGTAAGAACAAGTGAAAATATATGTGCTTTTTAATTCACAAATAAAAATGATGAGCTGAAGAAGGCTCTCATGGGAATTTGGAAAGCAATGAACCGAGTACATTTACCTACAAAGGATCGATCTAGCTGAGATAAAAAGATTGGATGAAGACATGATAACTATCAAAGAGTCTTTTCAAAGGGCACCAAAATAAGTTCATGTTAATTAAGACAGAAAATAAAATGGATGTAAGATTAAACAGAGAAAGAAAAGTTTCATTATTACTAAATAAAGGTTTCAATGTTACTTGTTTTTAAAAACCGTAGGGTACTGAGACAATCTGCAATGGAGTTTCTGGAATCACCACAGTTAAAAGGCTTTTCTGCGCAGAAGAGCTCCACCAGTATTGGCTAAGGTGTGAATTTAACAGATAGTTATTTGGGCTGTGCAAAACGGCACCGTTTCATTTTGACTTCCATTTTGACAGGATAGTGTTTCGTTTTGAGTTTTGTTTAGCTTCAAAGTGCTGTTCCGTTTTGTTTCGTCGAAACCGTTTTGCTGTTGTGATGCTGTTTTGACATTTCACTCAAAGGCTATAATGGGGACACATGAAACTGCCTATAACTTTGTCATTTCTTGGCAGATTTGGATGAAAACAGCAGAGATGGTAGCCCCTGCTGAGGGCATGAAGCCTGACATGTTTCAAGGAGATAGGTGCAAGGGTTTCTGGAAAAATGCACCTCAAACTGTTCAGAGCAAAACACGTGGCACGTGTGACACTGTGTGCGCTAAGGCACAGCGGGGTGAAAACTGCAGGCATGCTAGCTCCTGCTGAGGCCATGAAGCCTGCCAAGTTTCACTGCAGGGGTTTCTGGGAAACTGCACCTCAAACTGCTGACAAGCAAAACTTGTGACGTGTGACTGTGTGTGTAAAGGCGCAACTATTTTTCCATCTCTCCCCCAGAGCACTGAGATTGGAAGGGACCTCAGGGAAGGATCACAGTCACTGGCCAGCTACATAGTCAATATGAGAGCAGTCCTTCCCCCACCTTTCCTTAGTTCCGGTTTCCCAGCAAGTGAGCCCAGCTTCGAAACTCAAAACATTTTGAAACTTTCAAAACCTTTTGACTGCCCTCGTTTCATTTTGAGGCTGTTTCAAAGCCTTTCGTTTAATTTCGATTTTGCTGTTTCGAGCTGGAAATGAGTTGAAATGGTGTCGAAATGAAACACAGCCCTAATAATTATATCACCATAACACTCCACATGGATTCTTTTATTAGTTCACCTCTAAGATGTCACCCTCTCCTGTCTTCTGTTCTGATAAGAACAGGGTTTTTTTGGTTTAGCTTATGTTTCTTTGGAAGGCATTTAAATTAAAACATATAGGCCATTTCTATTCTGAAACAAGAATATCCTCATAGGAAGTACACCAGTATAACTACAGTGGTTTAAATATACAGACATAATTTTACCCATATAACGTTTCCATGAAGACAAGCCCTCAGGACGTGCTATTCTTTTCTCAGGATGGATTAAGGATAATAAAAGTAATCATGTCCAAGCATGGACAAAGAGGCCCACTAGAGGTCCCTCTCAACTCAAAATAATGGGAGTCTGATTTTCTGAACTTGCCTTCAGCTGTATGTGCTAAAGTACAGGGGAACATATGCAATGAATCTGCCCGTACAATTGCTGTGATTGCCCAAAGTCAGGTACCTGTGCAGTCCAATGGCCAGAATGTCAAACATACAGCCTAATGTCCAGCTAGTGGGTATAATCAACTTAGCTGCATGGACAGCATTTAGAAAATCAGGTCCCAGCATTCAGAAATCTGAATCCATGGTGATATTCTATGTTGTCAATTCAGATCTTAATTCACATTCACCGAGTGGTTCACTAAAGTTCAGAATGGAACTGATAGGAACTATCTGGCATTCGTTCACAATGCATGAAAGGAGATGTAAATAGAAGTCTAACAGGAGCCAGATATTAGGGGAGAAAGAAGTGAGAATGGGGCTATATGCTCATATAAAAAGGTTAATACCAACTGTTATTTAGCCAAAAGCCAAAAGGTATCTGCAGTGATAAAAGCCCTCAAGTAAAAAAGCAGCAGCATACAATGCTGGAAAAATTCTTTGAACAGAGGAAAAAAAAACACTTCTAATGAGGAAACTACTGCATTATGTGAAAAGACAAATATTTTTCCCTAGGATGGTCCATAAATCTTGACCCACAGGACTGGTGCTCAATCTGTGTATAAGCCAACACACATCCATTTGAAATCATCTGTTAATTATCTGAGAGCCAAGAATTCTTGTGGGTAATATCTTTTATTGGACTGACTGCATGGTCAAATTATTAACATTTATTATCCTCATTCCTACAGTATCCATCACTGGAGCATCTTACATCATGGGAGAAAACAAAGGTCTTCTGTAGGGATTTAACTGGTCTTAAAGCTGAAAGCTATCAACAACCCATTTTTTGGAGGGTTGATCCTTTCTTTACATTGATTTTCATGGGAAACAGTGGAAAGCCAAGAGAACAACTGCAGAGTGATGGAGAAGACCTAGGCCCACAGCAAATGCATTGTGGTCAGTCACTTGGTGCTCTATCAAGGTTAACTAAGTTGTGCTCTGTTCAGCACAGGGGAGCTGATACAGCTGCTGGAACAGGAAGACACATTTGATTCTTCTTTGTGCATCATCACCAAGATTGCCAGTTAAATTCCAGATACTGGAGTCTTGTATTGTAGAACAAAGGGGTGTTGGTTATTTAAAAAAGAAAAAAAATCCCCTGCTGCATGTTTTGGGCTTGATTTCACAAACCTTCCTTATGCAAATGAAATCAGTGGATGTACCCTGCCCAGATAAGGTGAGCAAGACTTTTAATACCAACAGGAAGATCAGAACCCGGATATTATAGAGGGTGTAAATGTGCAACTTCATAAGGTGCCAGACCCTGAAGTCCTCAACCCTTTGGTTGATTTAATGCATCCTAGTGAAGTGAGTGAGAGTTTTGCCAGTATACGAATGGAGCAAAAAACTGATAGAGGCTCCCCAGATTCAATCCAATGTCATTTCCAAAGCTTGACATCTTTACAAAGCCAATCCCAGGAAAGCTCCAAAGGAAAGGCTGAGAACGACAACCAGGGTTCTGGTATCACATTGGTAGGGACCTACCGAATTCACAATGAAGTAGAGCGCACACAGCAGCACCTTTAATTTTGCAGGTTCCCCCATATGCACCTTGCACCTTGCC
>NW_017729009.1:23593086-23611914 GCF_001723915.1 Gavialis gangeticus
GTCCAGGGCCCCTCAGCCAATCAGTGGCAGGAGGCAAAAACAGCACCATATTTAAAACTGTAGTTTTCACCTCCCTGCTGATCAGGAGTGAGCCACTAGTGGGGGGGAACCTGTAAAATTAAAGAAACCACAGTGTACCCCATCTCCAGCATGAATTCGGTAGGTCCCTACATATTGCTACCCTCTGACACTAGAAATCTGCAAAAGAGCCAAGCTAACCCATTCACCCAGAAGGAACAGTTCTTTGTTACAGATGTACCATGTTCACTATGAAAACAGCTCTCTGCCCCCATTTCTGTGTACAGGGTGCAAAGGAATTGAAAGAGACATTTAAGCTATATAATCCAGCCATTAAACTCTACCTACATGTACCACCCTAAGAGGCTGGCTCCAGCTCTCTTCCCCACCTACTCATTCCAAACGGCAGCTCCCTTTCTCACGCTTTAATCATATCTGTGGCAATTTAGCAAATAATGAGTTCTGAAAAAGACAGCAAAGTTCAGAAAAAAATCTTAATTGAAAAGTAGCTAATGAGCTAGTCTTTTGATCAGAGCAGAGCAGGCATGAACCAATAAATCAATGGCTCAGGAGATGCCAGTTTTATTAAGTTAACCTTTTTGTTCTCTTTACCTGCATTGGTTTTCCATTTCACTCACTGAAAAGCATTGTGCAGGATCCCTCAGATTCAGGCCGTGGGCCGCTTCCTAAACCCTGTCTAATCCAGTTAATCAGAGCCAAACAGTGTAGTCAATTAAACCAAGTTTCCCAACAATAGAGTCCTCTGAGGTTACACACAATTTACTCTTCTTAAAAACTTTTAATCATTGTATTATGTCTGAAAGATGGATACAAGACATGAGCCATGAGGTAATAGCTAAACAGGGCTTTTCTAATTAACTAGACATTGCATCACTACAGTTTGTTATTTATAAAGTACTCAAAGGGCACCGGGCATTTTACAAAATTAAAGTCCCATTTCCAGCCAAGCTAGGCTCGGCCTAGGTAGGAAGAAGTCTGAAGATAGACAGGAAAAGTGGTATTTAGGGATAGTTGAAAAATTTCCAACAGAAAATTGGGATTGAATTCAAACTAGAACTTTTGGCAGAAAATGTCTGGCTTCCTTGAAAATTACACAACCAAACCCAAAGAAAAATATTGTCTAAAAAACTGGGTGCTGGGGTGGGTGGGGCACGGTGAGGCAAGAGTACTTCTTCTTCCCAGACTTGTCAGGGCTGTTCTAACACACACTAAGTGGTCCATGATCTCTCAGGACATTTGTATCAGCTGTGGTGCTCTGGCAATCACCCTTTTTCTCAGATATGATCCTTTCTCCAACGGGTATACTGTCTCCAAGGAAATCTCTGACATGTTTTACATGTAGCCATCTCCATCACATCTTCCCCTGGAGAAGCTACTCTTCAAAAACCACAAAAGCAGGTTCATTGCCATTATGTTCCTTGAGGCTAGTATGAGTCCGTATTACTCCCTACAATCTCCTGGAGCTCCTACCCAGGTACTGTAGCACTGTGCCTTAGAAGCAAAGCCAAAGAAATAAGGGGAACTGAGAAAAGCAAGAACCAGAAATGTATCAGCTTGCAGCTTTGTCTGGAAAATTGCAATAACTCAAGGAGGAGGAATGTCATGGGGGGAGAGAATTCTATTAAACTGAGATGACCTGATCACACTCAGCATCTATATATGGAGGATGATAAAATAACAGACTGGAAGGAGTAAGTTGTTCAATACCAGAACCATATGCTTGGATCTACTGAGATCAAATGAAACTGCTGGATGGATTTTGTACTCAAGAAATACTGAAGATGTGACACAAGCAATCAATTCAAAGATGTTCTCAGGATCGAGCCTTTAGGAAGGAATTTGGCTAGTGTACCAGTAGTAACTCATGTTATCCTTCCATACAGTACCTTGGGATCAGGGCAGGATACTACTGTCAGATCTCATCTGAAAGGCATGATGTGCACATTTATTTATATAGTTCCCATCACCATAGTGACTTATCTGTCTATTAATATTATCTGATATCTTCCTTGACAGCTAAAATACAATTTTCTATTATAAACATTTGAGGTTAATGCATCATTTTCATGACCGATTTAAAGCGTGCATCACAGCTTGTTGATTTCACTCCTACTAACAATAGTTTGTGCTGATTTTTTTGGCATTGCATTGTGGCTATGAAAGGAAGCTCCTCTCAGATGGGATGTCAGAAATAGGATAGTACTAGAGCTCAAAAAAGAGCAATATTAGTTCTTACATTACGTTCCATTTCATGCCAAGTTCAATTGCTCTAAATATTTAATTCTTTTCTCTTAGTGCTCCAAAAAAAAATAAGGAAGCGGGGGGGAGGAATTGAGTCCAAGAAGAGGCAGTGGGTATCGTCTACTGCATGTAATCATTGCAATCTGGAACAGAGAAGTCTGTAAAATATATTTCTGATTATGTTTGACTTCTTCTTTATTAAGAATGTACTTCAGCTGATTCATAGTTCTGCTAAAATCAACTGACACGCAATTACCATCCCAGCACAAGCAGTTTGTGATGCGAGTTCTCAGATTGCCAGAAAGAAATACTGCTGTATTTCTAGAGTGCTAACTTTCCCCAATGGGAAGTATAACTCACTTGCTTATTCAGTTTGGGGGTTTCATACAAAACCTCCTATAACCAAAAATGTTACTAATATTCATACAGGGTTCAAGTTAGACACTAGAGTTTGATTTTTCTTCCAGAGAACATTGGATATTGACCATGGCATCTACATTACAGAATCACTGATGTGTATATTTTAAGGGTTCAGTTTACCTATCCTGAGAAAAATCCAGAGGAGAAAGTTAAACATGGGGAGGTCACCACATGCCTTTCCTCACAGAGATCTCTGCAACCTTTCAGTCAGGGGGTTGCGTTTCCTCCTCTGGCTTCTTGCAGTAGAAAAGGCTGCAGGGTCCACCCACAGACTACCTATGCCGATTCCATGTGCTCATGGCCTTCCCTTAACACTTAAGCAGCCCAGTTTTGATAGCAACACTAGTGCACAGGCAGCCGTGTTTCTGTAACACAACCCAGGGGAACTGCGTGACATTTCTGGCAAGAGCTCAACATGCCCAGTGTAGGCATTGATGCCTGTCACGCTGGCCTCAACCCAGCCCCATTATTTCTGTCTTGGAACTCCACTCTAGTGAACTGGGAAATATTATTTTTATTAACACTGTACACAACTTGCCATGTTTTGTTAGACCTAATTCCATAGATACCCACCAAAGAGTGCTATTAAAGGGAACCAAGTAGAAAAAGCAATATGCCACTCCCTCACAGGCTAATAGCTGTGAAAAGGCAACTCCTCAGCCCCAGTGTTACCCTTTATTACAGAATTTTATTGACATAGATATATTAGCTAGGAACATGGGATGTGAAAAGATTGCCGCTCCCAGCCAAAGTAGTTCTATTGGCAGCCCAACTGCACCCGCATCTCCACACCAGTCTGGATGCAGCCAAACCAACAGAGGAAGGCTGCTGCCCACTTCATTTCTATTGTTCCTTGAGGTGGCAAAGCCAACAGGAAAACCCACCTGCTGCCGTATGGCCACTAAAAGGTTCAGCCACCATAGCTATGCCAGCAAAGCTAGGATGGCAGGAGCCTCATAATATAAATAAGGCCTTAACGGCATAGCTGTTGTCCTACTCTTAAATTCTGGTGATCAAAAGATACTAGTCAGTTAATACAGACACCCCACAGAAAGAGAATCCATCAGCTACGGCATACTGTCAAATCAAGATCTGACACCCCAACAGAATAGTAAGCACCTAGATATATCCTATCAACCTCATGGCTTGAAGGAAATGCCATACCATTATGCCACAGTTTGTGTGAAGGTCTCTTATTGTTTTGAACCCATTTCAATCAGTGCTGCCCATATTTTGGCAAAATCATACTTCATTCTGAAGAAATTGCTGTCAGTTTATCGCATGCAATTACTTTGCAGAGGCTCACAAAGCCCACTGGGCATGCGAGATATCAAGGTGGGTTATCAAAGGAGTCCAGCCTTGTCACTGGTTGGATTATGGGATCCCATCTCAAAGATTAGTGGAGGCACAGGTCTGTCACTTAAAAGGAATGCACTTACATGATTGAAAGATGGTCTACCCTAGGGACCATGACAGCCTTTCTGTGTGCCTTCTGTGTCTAATGATGATAAATAATTCAGCATACAGTGGTTCTACTCTGGGCTTTGGGCACATAATAATGACCAGTATTTTAAAAAGGGATTCAAGACAGCTGAAGCATGTGTGTTAACATTTCTTTTGGTTAAGGAGTGAGGAGGCTGGATACAGCTTATTTTAGAGTAAGACCCTTAGCTATCATTTTCCAACTGTGTTCATCAAATCCCAAATCCCTTCAGGTTGCACTGCAAGACTCGTTTGTGCTACCAAGCTTATTCTTCAGGTATATGAGAAGACATACAGTTGAAGAATAGCTGTGAGGTGGGCAACAAAATGCATTAGGATGTGACAGGATTTGGGGAATAAAAGTGCATTGCCCTGTAGCAGCAGTTTGGATTGATATGAAAAGTCTCTACACACCGAGCCTGAAAATAAGAAATATTTAGGTGAAAATGTGACCTTTGCAAACCCTCTATAAGAAGGCTTCTCACACTGCATGAGATTGTTTTGGACCACAGCAGTTGCAGGTGGAAATCAGAAGCCAAGAGCAGTACTCTGCCTCTTTCTGTAGACAGGGCTTACCTGAAAATTTAAATATGCTAAAACATGATGGGCAAAGATGGGCAATAGGTGATCATTTCCATTGAAAGCATGGGGAAAGCGGCAGAATGTGCAAATCAGGTTAGAAAGAATTGGAGACCAGAGTAAGAACCATAGCCACTCTCCCTGTGTTTTGGCCCTCTTTGGAGTCTGTCAGTGAAGTCATAGTCGCCATTGGCAACATCACAATCATCTCCACAGCAACCAATCGTGATGCTGAAGAGTACTGGAGATGTCTATTTTTAAAAAGGTAGGAGGAAAAAAAACACATATTGGGGAGCATGCAGGGGTATAATAGCCACACAAATATAATGGCTTTAATGGGATGAGCAAAACGAGCATGAAAAATAATCCATGAAGAAGGAACTATATAAAAAAGGCTTTTGAAATTTTTTCTTAAATACAAATCAACTTCACTCAGCACAGAACAAAAAAGCATGCTCTATCCCTAATGAAACATAAAGACGATGCAGATCAGATAGAAACCCTCACTTATTTTTTTTAGAATCGAGCTTGACTGTTGGTTGTTGATCATCATGCAGGACAAAGAGACACAGGTATCTGAAGAGATATTGTGTAAGTGTGCAAATGAAAAGCAATGTTTAGATCGCATGGTATGTGAATGGCAAATGATTCAGAATATGGAAAAATGTTCTACACCGTTTGCTGAGATCCAAATATTTTTCTGATGAGAAGTGTGCACTCCCTCCAAACAATTCAACGTAAGTATGTACAGCCAAAAAAATTCCCCTACAAGATGAAAAGCAAAGGCAATCTATTTTTGAGGTTTAATTCAGATGTGGCCAGAATTTTGTGAAAATTACCTCTCTTGGGGGACTTTGGCTCTTAATAAAAATCCTCAGTAAACTGCCAAATTTTGTTAGATTTCTGCCATTCCAAGTAATGAAAAGTCTCATGAAGTCAGCTGAACCTACAGCATTTTTTGATATCCTGGGGTGAAACCTTTTGAGGTACTTGCAAGATTTTATTTCATGAGTTTACAGTCTCACTGACTCTGCCTTTCACCTGAACCCTCTTCTCCAAGCCCAGACTGGATCAAGCAACTTCTTCTCAGTATTAGGAAAAGGTACACATAAAACAAGAGATAATTTCTTTTTATCACTGACAAAATAATCTTGGCTTCAAATGTAAAACATAGGTAAAAGGAATGTGATGATCACCATGCTGCTGTGTGATCAGACAATATGATGCTTTCTTTGCAAAATGCTGCTGCACTTTTACACTTCTAAAAGTCCTATCTACTTATTAAGCATTTTATTGTCAGAGCCAGTATGGCCTGTTACACAACAAAGAGAGACATACAGGAATTGGGCATTTGTTCTTGCTTGTTTTGTAGCTGTAAGCTAAATAAAGAATGCATAAAGAAAAAAGTGATCATCATAAAGATCAGCGTGCATAAAGTGACTATTAACCTAGAACTGCTTACATGCCACAAATCACCTATGCGATATGACAGCCTTTTCTCAGGAGAACAGGTCAGTCGCTCCAACAGCAACACCAGACTGGAAAAGGAACGGACTGAGAAAGCGAAAGAAGATCTGTAGCGCCTCTGAATCCTTTATATCCAATTCTAAGCAATGTTTCTACTTCGCACATTTATAAGCTGCAAATTACATCCCAAATTTATGCAAAAAAGAATTTAAAAAGATTAAAAAGCTCTGTTTAAAATTTAGATGGGAAATGTAGTGCTATAAATATTTTTAATTAGTACAATAAATTACGTTTGTTTTATCCTGCTTGGGCTATGCACTTTATATGGTTTAAGATCGGTAGTTCTGCTTTGAAACTGGACCATGATTCACATCAAATGCAGGCTAATGAGAGTCGTAAAATGAAGGCATAATAAATCCTGTAGAATAAATGGAAATATTTCTCACCTTGGTAGACATAAATTTCCCAAAATCATGGGTTTCTTGCATTCAGTGGCTTGAATAATGTAATTATTTGGTTGTGTCTTCAAATTACCCAAACCTCTTGAGCCTGAAAAATCAATTTAGAAGTTTGTAAGAATGGGCTTCCTAGCCAAATTTCACATATTTTTAATAAAACAGATCACAGTTTTTTGATAAACTATCTATGCCAGGCAATATTAATTTATTAAAACTGAGCTATTTCATGGAAACTTGTGAATTTCAACATGACTTTCACCTGGAAGATTTTTCATATGGAGGGTAAAGTTTCTGATCAAAACCACAAAAGTGGGGAAGGGGAAGAGATCCCTGCCTGGAGGCTAGGGCACTTGCCTGGTAATTCTGAAACCTGGGTACATATCCTCACTGTCACTGATTTAGAGCAAGACTTGAATTTGGATCTCTCACATTTATCCTGGGGGAGTTCCCTGAACACTGCATTATCGGCTATTCTGAGAGTAATAGTTCTCGCCAAAGATTCAGAAAGATCTCTACAACAATCTTCTGAAATCTTGTAAATGTTCACAGGTTGGGAATATCATTTTGTGCCCAGTTAAATTTTTAACTTCAGGTCAAAACAAAATTTTCTAACAACAAATTCCTTCATGATCTTTAAAGATCCTTTCCTTCCACATGCTGCTATTCAGATATATAAATGAGAAACCATAAAGAAAAGGAAAAGCTTCTGCCTGGATGTGCATGTCAAGTGCTAACGCATGTCACTCCTTTTGCTCTGGATCAGTGGATGCTCAGCGAGTTGTTAAATACATTAAATTCTCTTGCTCTGGGTGACATGATTCCTGACAGGAAAAATCTTTGGTAGCTTTTAACAAATGCCAAAGAGCCCAAGCTGCTCAGATACAATCCAACCCACTCTGCATGTTTAACAAGCACTGGTGTTTGGTCCCGTATAGAGAATACCCCTGCACATATATGCAGGGCCAGAAAAACCTTTATAAAGATGATACTATTGAACTTATACATATTGAGCCCTGGGTTAATTTAGAACACCTTTTACATTGTGTCTTTAAAAGGTGTTGTGTATGTGCTAATGAGTGCAGCCAACTTTGGCTTGAGGTCTTGAACAGTCAAACTCCTACCTACCAGACAGATGCAGAGTATTCCCTTGAGTTGCCAACAAGCAGCCAGATGCATCTGATAATTTACAATGATCTTTTCCACAAAGATGCCAGCTTTACTTTCATTATTTAAAGTATATGTCCCTCTTTAAAATCTGTCCCTGCTGTGAAGCTTGGGAAATCCCTCCCAGCTAGCACTGGGTAATGAAAATGATGAGCAGCCACTTCTCCTTTCCTGGTGCACTCCATTTGTTTTATCTTCTCACCTTCCTGACCTCAACTCATTTGTCAGCACTCTCTGCCTGTTGCCTCCCATCTATGTACACTAAGAGCTCTGAAGGGGTAAGGACTATCATCTTTATTACATATCTATACAGTGCCTAGGCCTAATGGAGCCTTGAACCTGAACAAACAAGTGCAGCCTTTCATATCACAGCAACACTTAATTATTCAGATGACACGGAAGCAACCATATAAACAAATATCTAAATGGTGGTCAATATAGGCATGTTTTTGTGCAAAGTATCTTTCAAAGGTTTCAGCAAAGATTGGAAGCCCATTGTGGTGGGCACATGCTAACTGAGCAGATGCAAGTCCACCACAGAGAACTTACGTTGTAAGAGATACGAGATAGAGGAAGGAGGTAAAACACAAAGTGGTAATGCGCTCTTGTGGCCAGGAATCAGGAGCTTGGGTTCTATATCAGGGGCGGGCAATTATTTTGGGTGGAGGGCCACTTACTGAGTTTTGGCAAGCCATCAAAGGCCACATGCCAGGCAGCCAGGGGCATATATATTAATTTTCTAAATAGTTTAGGGGCCCTGAGGTCTGGATAGAATGGCCTGGTGGGCCACATCCGGCCCGCGGGCTGCATTTTGCCCACCCCTGTTCTATCTCCACCTCTGCATTTTTCTTTGTGTGACCTTGGGAATCTTTTGACAGCTCTACTAGCAAGTGCAACCTTAATTTGTTCTCTATTTAAGCTAAACTGAGGTAGGAATCCTCTCTCTGTGTAACTGCATAGCATCCAAGACTGCAGTCTCAGCTGAGGCCTTTAGTTGTGTCCACAACACAAAGAAGACATAATTACAGCCACTTTCTGAGAACAGGTGATCGGTGAGCACCTCTTATACATAATACAAACTTTTGAGAGAGAGACTCACGGTAGAAAGGTCACAACTCAACTCAGGAAACAAGGTTGTAATCCCTCAGCTGCACACACTGAAGCTGGTTTACAAAACTGTGAGATTATCTTTCCTTTGCAGGCTTCTTTCATTCTGAGACAGCTTTTCTTCCCGGTGAAAATTATGACTTCTTTATGTCAAAGGCTCAACCCTTTCTTACTGATAAAGCTTAAAATAAAAACCAAAAAACTTTGAGCTCGAGAAAAAAATGTGACAAAAATAAAAGTAATCCCCAGACCATGCAGGAAAGATGAGACTCCTTGATACAGAACTACTAATCAGTCAGGGATAAAAGCTGACCTTATATTTTATGATAACTAATCAGCTAAATTAATAAACACCATGCAAATTAATGCATTTGCTCACTGGCACTGGATGATTGTTGCAAAAGGAAGTCCAATGCGTCTTCATTTCAGTCCTTCTTGAATATAAAAGGCAGAAGTATATGGAAATCTAAGCACTATTCTGTTATTAAACCAAGAGTTAGAGCATGGGACACTTCTCTGCCATCTTTGTTTATGACAAAACAGATGGGCTCCTCCCACCTTGCACTTATGTCTATAAACAAGCCAAATACCAACCAACCACATTGGATGCTGTTGGCAACTTCAGTCCTGTTCTACCACCATCTGTGGAATACTCCAACCTATGTAAAGCTTTGTTTTAATTATTATTGCCCTCCAAATGAGACTATATTGTATTTATTAGTGGAAGGGTAACATTTTCCATTCCACAAAAGCTTTCATTTTTTTCTAAATGTCTTGTAGAAGATATATTGTAGCTCTAGTAATACACCTTAGGGATTTAGACATACAAACACACACACATAAACACACACACACACACACACACACACACACACACACAGACTCAGTGTACTACAGGATGGACACTAAGGGCACACCCAAAAGAGCATGCACATGCACTTCCCTGGGGACAAACAGCAGTGGCACTGTTGTACCACAACTACCTGTCCCTGGGGAATACGGGTGCACATGCATTGTGGTGCATGACAAGCTGTCCCAGGTGGGGTAGAAGAGGCTGAGGCCAGCACCTGGGCTGGCCCCAGAAGCCTTACCTGTGGTGCTGGGGCTCTTTAGTGGCTGCAGCCACAGCAATCCAGCAGCAGGAGGCCTGGCTGGCAGCTGGGGTATGGCTCCTGCCAACCAGGCTCTGGTTGCAGGTGGCACACGCTGCCACTACATGCACCACTCCAATTTTTTTAGGCACAGGTTCTTCTGACACCAGGATCTCCTGGTATCAACACCCCTCCCACCCCCCACACTTCAAATTAGCAGTGTGGAGAAAGCCTGCATGTGTGATGTATGTGGTGTGCAGCACTGCAGACAGGTGTGTGGTGCTGTATACTGCACATGTGTGTTCATCTGGCTGGGCCCTAACAGTCTAATAAAATGAATAATAAAATGCTGTATTACAACAAGTCTATTTCCACATTTGCAATGCAGAGTCATCTCCCAAGTTCCTTACACAGAACCTAACCAAGCAAGTGTCTCACTGAAGTCAGCAGAATTTTGCCTCAAGAAAGGAATGTGAAGGCTTTTTGCAGTGTTACAAATATATGCAAGACACAATCAGTTTCAAACAATATCAAGTATAGTAAATCATATATTTTTGGTTAATGACTTTATCCTGTTTAACTGCAAAACCACGGATATCATACTAAAGTATGCTTCTGAAACACCATTAAAATGGGAGCCAGTGAAGCTAAGCCAGGAACACGCTAAAAAAATGCCCGAGGGGAATTTTTTTTGACCAGCCCTACTCAGCCTTGACCAGCCCTACTCAGCCTTGTTCAAAGCGCAATGAATGCAAAGAAGGGCATGCAAATCTGAATGCTGGAGATAACACTTGACCCTGCTTGGTACCATACGTACATAATGACACCTTTGCAGGATTCTAAGTGAACATATGTTACTTTACAGCAAGCGTAGTTAAACTTTGAAAAGAAGTATTCCTTCCAAAAGATGTTAAATAATATACAAATCTACGAGAGCCTCCTATCTGAATCTTCCTGTGGGTTGTCTAGAAGCAAATCACATACCTTTCCTACAACACACAGCATGAAATATTATGACACATCCATTCTGTGTTGGCACTGATACATTATAGTCATGATTTGAAGTGATAAAATGTCCCTGATGCCTACATTTTATTGGTTCCATAAATCAAATTCCCAATGGTATTATATTTGTGTAACCTACCATGAAAGATCTCTCTCGTTAGATGTAACTATTTCTATGTATAATGCATTGTGCTCCTACCATAGTATGCAAAAAATGCACTGTCAAAAAAAATGCCTTGTCGCTTTGAGATTTCGAACCGTCTCTGAAAAGAACAACCAGATAAGCTGGCATTTTCCAAAGCACCAATCATTTGTAGGGATCCAAGGTCACATTCCTTCCCCTTTTAGCTCCTGATCAGGTTAAGCTAGGGATGGTTTCTTTGAAAGTGTCGATACACATTTCACATCACGAAATCCAGGAATGCCTGAAAGTCTTAGATTTCAAATATGCTTGCCTCAAAAATGATGGATTCTTTCAGATCTCAGAGTTTGGCTCAGGCACATCATTACTTACACCTACTGAATCAGATACTGACATTAGCTCTGTACCACAAAACACACATAAATAACAATGCAGTTTCACTGAGATAACCCTTGGATCAAATCTGTCTTTCTACTTACCGTCTGGTACCATACATTTTGTTCACGTGTAGGGGGTAAGCCATATGAGACGAGACATATGTGCTACTTCTAAAGCATCATGCTCCTCTTTGGAGCTTAATAAAATGTTTAGCAGCAGCAGCACAAAATGGCCCAGTCTTTAAAGTTTCCCCAATATAACTATTTGTCAAGGGGGTCCGTCCACGAGAAGCAACTTGGGCCACCTGTGTCTGCAAACATGGATGGAAATCACATGAGACCAGGTTTCCTGCTCAGATTATTTGGATTTGCTGCTTACAGCCACACCAGGAACATGCTCCAGCCCACTATGCCCCTTTTATGACCATTCACAAGCACTACCTAGCTTTAAATAGGCAAGTACTAGAAGAAAGGTCTCTAAAGACCTTGGTATGCTTTGTGCTTGATTACTACTACACTGTCTTGCATTGCTGTTAAGGTCCCACCATGCAAGAGTTTTATACTTCCCAAATTTCCTTCAGTACATCTGCCATCAAAACAGCCAAACAGAAGGGAACTGTGACAAGTTTATATCTCTGTTTGGCTGCAGGAGAGACAGCATGCGGTAGAAACTTATAACTCTACTCTATTGAGGCCTAAGATGGTCTAGTCACCATCCCAACTGCAGCTCTTGTAAAATATGTTGAAACCCTTGTTTCGCTGACCAGAAACTCCAGCTGCCTCCCCCATGCTCTGTGCCAGCTCAGCCTGGATGATTCGTTCCATGTCAGCGTGGGCAGTGCCCCAGTGAAGCCAGCAGTGATGGAGACAGGCTCCAGCCCTCTGGTAAGGGAACGGTGCGAGTGGGCTTGCTGTCTCCCCTCTCCCTTTCACCCTGTTACAAGACCATGAGGCAGAAATGCCAGAGCTACACATGCTTTATATATTATCTTAATGGGTATTAATACATGTCCCAGCAACCAATTAATCATAAGATTTAGTAACAAATGTGTGGCTCCCAAAAGCAGGAAACATTATATTATTCCTATTCATCACTTGAAGCAGTTCAATTGATTTATCTTTAGCTACTTCTTTAGGGCTTTGCAATGTTGTATATCCCTCAGATGTCATTTAAATGCCAGATATAGATCACACCGCTCTTTCTTTTTGAGAGAAAAAGTCTCAGCTGATCTTTGCATGCATTGTTCTTCTTCCCTTTCATTTTCTTCCTCTGTGAGGGCTGAGGAATTGAGCACCTGAAAACAGCTGAGGGCCCAATTTGCAAAAAGTCCACTGAATAAATGTTCATGTAAAATACGTGCACATAAATTTGCACATGCAGCTTCTGTGACTGCATGCAAATGAGGTATCTACAAGGGCAATGAACCAGTTGTCTCCACTAAAGGGTTAGAGCATCCATAAAAAATCCATTTGCATGTAATCATAGTAGCTACTTGTGTGAAGTGGCCATATACATGAACTGACACTTGAAGAAATAGCCATAGCTATAATTTTAATGCATATTTTTGTTGCCTATGCTTCTAAAAATTCAGCTCCCTGTTTTTATGCTGCAAGGGAATGGAAATTTCCCAAGAAGAATAAAAACTTTTTCCTGAATTATGGTAGATTTCACCATCTTGAACAGTAATTCTGAACTAAAAGTAATTTTCAGGAATAGGTAGACTAAATGAGCCTTTGGGGGCCTGCAGAGAAACAAAATGGTCTCATTCAGTATTGCAATTCAGCCATTAATTCATCACCACCATCCAGTAATCTTGGGAATTTCATTAACTACAACAGTAACACCTACTTCTGGCACAGTGCTGTTCATTTGTAGATCTCAAAGAACTTTACAAAGGCAAAAGCAATCATACCATTATGCCCACGGGGGAAGTAAGGGACAAGGGGGTGAATGTGTTGGAAGTGGTACTTCAGAAAAATTAAAGAGAAGGAAAGAAGGTTTATTTTATTTGTTTGCTTTGTTTTGTGAGGGTAGCAGTGAGCAATTATGGCAAAGCATTGCGCACCTGTGTGTAATTAGACTCACTCTGGCATGAGAGTGGTAAAAACAATTTGCCACAAAGTTAAAATACATAGATATATTCAAAAGTAACTGGGAATAGTATTGATTCAAAACTAGACAAAGCACTAAATGCTGCACAGACTGTGGTGGAATAGGCAACATGACCTAATATTTTCTTGCATTGTTAATTGTTAGGATTGTGTTATCTTAGGGAATGAGTCTCATCAGTTGCAGCCTATTTGCTCGTATTTGTTCGACAGAGAAGTGCTACTTTATTTGCAACAGAAAACCCATGACTTTACAACAGCACTGCAGAGGATAAGATATAATGCAATGTTTTTATGTTTTGTTTAAAAAAAATTAAAAAAAAGCAGTTTACAAAAGTCTTTCTGAATGCAACCTAAAATGAAAAAGGGAAGAAGGGAGGGGGAAATCACACATCTACCTTTTCTCTTCCCCCACGCTCCTCCCAACACACAAAGCTAATCAGCCAAACCCAGCTACTGGAATATCACGTTACTATTCAGATTCCATGTAGTCTTGCAGCATTTAACAAAGCCTTTTCCTGATAAAATTACAACATGGCAATGCTCAGAGCCACATATATGAATATATGCATTACTCACATGTTCATCTGATATGCAAGGCTGTCAAAATGGCATAATGATGGCACAAGCCATTGATGCACCATGTTAGACACTTAGCGCATGCTCATATACTGCCAGGTTGTGTAATTCTGCATCCAGTGGTTTAAAAAAAAGGAATAAAGTATGAGAGTCAGATATGAGAGGGAGAGAGAAAAAGTGAGTGCAGACATTGAGAAAGACCAGGAAACTCTCAACTAGGCCAAAAGATACTGATCTCTTAAGGATATTTTTTTAAAAGCAGCAAGTCCTTGGGGTGCTTTTAAGAGTTCTAACACACTATGGCTACATAGACACTGATAGTTAAAGTCAAAGTTAATCTTAAAGTTAACCCTAAATCCATACATGCCAACCATCTGAACTGCAAACCCTATGGCAGTCCAGTCCAAGCCTGAACGCTCAGATGAACTTTTGAGTAAAAAGTCAAACCTGCCACTTCTCCTTCCTGGCTCACCTTCTTCTGCACTGCATTTGGAAGGCTCTGCGTATCTCAAGTATAGGAAGTCCACCAGCAGCAATCCCAGAATTCCCTTTTCCGGTCTTCAAGGCTTTCTGCACCCCCTTCCACTCTTTCATGATTTAGGCTGATTAAGGATGAACTCAAGGGTGAACACAAATACCAATACAGGTATATCCTTTGTGATTTAAGACTATCAACAATCTACAACACCGAGGCCCACCACAGTAAGGCCAGAGGACCATCTATACACAAACAGAGCATCCATAAGAAAACTCCAAAATAACTTCCCAGGTCTGTTTCACCAGTGGGTAGACCAAATTAGTCAATTCAATCACTTCTCTTGAGTAAGAAACACAAACACCAGCAACCATATACTTTCAGGAGTGGAAATGGATTTCCAATAAAAGATTTAAAAACAGCACCACACACCAATGCAGGGAAGTACCATTACACAATACCACCTACAAACTGAGCCCATTTGTATGTGACCCTAAAAGATGTGCTGCTGAATAGTGAGGGGGGCCAAACAGAACACAGTTTGGTAACTTGGGGACTGGAACTACATATTACAGCACAGTTCAACTTTGTTCTGATTCATCCTTCACCACAACTATTCAAGTTATACATCATAATGTCCACCTTGACCACAGCAGAGACTGAAACAACAATCTGCAGGACTGGAAGCATGATCCTCTTACCACTTGAGCTAAACACCTATGGCCTGTAGCATGCTTTAAATGTTACAAAACAGGTTCAATTAGAATAGACATGAAATATGGTGAAGAGCAGGTTATACAGCTCTTACTGAGATGGAATAAGCACTAATCAGGAGCTCCAGCACCATACAGGGTGCCAGGAACAAAAAGTAGTATGTTGAGAGAATAAGTGCATAAAAGATCTGTAGGCTTCAAACGATGCAAAAACTGCTTCTTTGTAACTTTAAAATTTCTTACAGCGATTGTCCTTAAAAGCAGATTTTGGGTTTCATCTTCAAAGTGAATGAAGGAAAAAAATAAATCCGTCAATGAGAGAGACACACACACATGCCTAATTAGCATTTCAATAAAACCCCTGAAATGTCCCAGATAGGCTCTAAAACCAAAGAAGAAACATGGCAAAAAAAGTAAGAAAACACCCTGAAAATGGTGTGTTAATAGAATCATCACAACAGGGAGGTGATACCTGGAAGAAGAATATTATTTTAGAAAACTGTAGTTTTCAAAGCAGGAGTCAAACAGTCTCTCTCACCTCAGCACCACCAGCCTTGCAATAGAGATGTTTCAGTGGGTAAGCCATTGCAATAAACAAACTTTAATTGAAATATTTCCCATTGCTTAAGGCATCAAAACACTAACTTGTTTTGTCTAAAGCACCAAGTGTCAATGTTTCCTAGTGCACTTAATCCTGATTACTATGGCTGACACTGGCTACTTGATACCAACACACAAACACCAGGTATGGTTGCAAGGAAGGCTTGTGTCAGGAGCCATGAGATGTAGACAGTGAATGGGGGGTGGGGGGAAGTAGCAGCATTTGTCTAATGTCACTGTAGCAGTAGCACACCCATTGCAGCTGCAAATACTTCTTTGACTGATTGGGTTGAGGCCCAAGCCATGGAATCTGGATCTCTCTCTCTCAATGCCTCTGCATAGCACAGTAACCTCTTCAGACTTCAGAAGCATCTTGGATATAGAATTCTGGTTCACCCCATTAGAGACGTGGGATATCTGTCAAGTTTGGCTCTTTCTGAAAAAAACATCTGATCTCGGCCCAGCTTTTTAAATTAGTTTTATTTCCAATGTAAATAGGTCTTTTTTCCCCAAAATTTCAAATTTGTTTTCCAAAGAAAAAAACATATTCATTTTAAAACACCTAGGGAAAACATCTGGAAGCTGTTACTCACCTCCCTTTCTAAACCGTCACAAAATAGATTATTTTGAGGATAAAATATTTTATGTTAAAAATAACAGGCAAGTTTGCTTGACTTCCTGAGCCAGTTTTGAGGAAGCAGGGGAGCACCTGCGTGGTTCCAAAAGGATCACAACCCACAGCTTGACTTCACCCTTTCAGACATCAGAAAGCAGCTTCTTTCCCCGTATACCTAATCCTCAGCCATTTGAAAGCAATATCTTCTATGATGCCTCACTATATATAATCGCTGTACTGCAAGATCCAGTGCTTGCCTCATAACTCATCCCTGGTCCCGGTGGACTTAGACAACCCAGTACATTCATCTACAGCGACGTTTGGTCTCTAATTATGTATCAGTTAATTAAAAACCACAGGACTGGTCTTACAGCATTGTTATAGATGGAGCACATTTGTAGAATTCCTAACCTTTAATAAAACAAAGATGTGAAGACGGCTCTAATAATTACAAGACTAGACTAGCCACTTTGATGGATAATTTGCAGTGGCTTTTACCGCAGCCTGCTGTCACAATTTGTATTGATGGGCCTTTTGAAGTTTCCTGTTGAACAAGTATTTAAAATGCCACGTAGTAGGGGTACAGCCACTTCCCCTGTACATGAAAGCTGGCAATTACGCAGCTGCAAGCAACATAAAAAGGCTTTTAAAAAATTACATATATACTTTAATAACACCTCTGCCTTCTTGCTGTTTTGTGTGCCACGTGTTATTTGAAAGGCTCTGCTTCTGGAGGGCCAGATCTCAATAATGGTGAGGGGCTGGCGAGTGCTGATGGAAGGGATGGCGCTAAATCCTCTCTCTGCCTAGTTATTACACTCAGGATATTATAGAGCAAGACAAGCACGTCAGGGCTGTTCCCTGTGCAAAGTAACTGCTGCCTCCTGAAATTCTCACTCCTCTCTAAGAAATCTAATTATCGAAAGACAGAGCTGCAGGGGACCTACGAACATGTACATGTTCTTGCAGCTCTTAACAACTGCTGTGCAGTTCCTGTTAATTAACATTCATGATTTGCATTTACACTGGGCCTAACTTGATTACACACTTTGTTCCATCATCAGGGGAATGTTTAATTCCTCTGGTCAGACTGCAGGGATGGATGCATTAGACTCTACTGATCACAGCGATATAATTCCAGTATTGTACAGCCAATGATAAATGATTGTCAGGCCAATGATAAATGACTTTAGTAATCCTGTGCCATGCTTCTTTTCTGTAGTACATTAACCACAAGAGACCAGAAGATTTCCATGCATTTTCCTCCCTTCTTCCTTCCCTCACCCCTCTCTACTCACTGAGTCCCTGTTGGTGGTTGAGAAAAGTATTACTGAGAAACTGGAATGAAAATCTCTAAGTTAATAAAAGGGTCTTGGTTTTTACAGAAAATACATTTCAAACACATTTTTCATAAAAATACTAAAACAGTAGTTAGCACCTCTATAGATGTTTTGTGTCCATATTCCCCAAAGAATTTACAAAAGTGGTAAGCATGCTTATGCACATACTGAAAACACCCACAAAAGAGAGATCACGGTCTGAACCTGCACCTACTAATATCAAAGACAGTATTGTCATTACCTCTAATGAGCACAAGTTATAAATGAAGTTGTTAAGGTTCAGAGAGGCAATATCGTCTGGGTTCGAAACATGCCAATACTTTGGGGGTGATAGGATCATGGTTTTGAGTCAGCATAAATACAGGGTTCAAGTACAGTATAAAAAAAGAGATCGGTTACAAAATGTACTCCTATGGGACCCTATAAGACCATGCTATTAAAAAATTGCCATAGTATGTAGCTCTTCAGTTTCACAATAGAGGTGGGGACAACTCTTTTTTTCCAGGTAAGTACAATTGTTCTCATTTCACTTCTACTCTATGCAATATATTATACGTACTGTTCATATTAGGATCTGGCAAGCATCACAGCCCAGCCCCTGGCACGGATCTTTGAAAACTCCTGGCGCTCTGGTGAAGTGCCCAAACACTGGAAGAAGACCAATGTGGTGCCTATCTTCAAGAAAGGGAGGAAAGTGGATCCAGCTAACTATAGGCCCATCAGCCTGACTTCTATCCTGGGGAAGGTCTTAGAAAAGTTTATTAAAGAGGCCATCCTTAATGGATTGGCCGACGCCAACATCCTAAGGGATAGCCAGCACCGGT
>NW_017729009.1:23616914-23628404 GCF_001723915.1 Gavialis gangeticus
GGCCTTGGTGAGGCCGCAGCTGGAGTACTGCATCCAGTTTTGGGCTCCACAATTCAAAAAGGATGTGGAGAAGCTTGAGAGAGTCCAGAGAAGAGCCACGCGCATGATCAGAGGTCAGGAAAACAGACCTTACAACAACAGGCTGAGAGCCATGGGGCTCTTTCGCCTGGAAAAGCGCAGGCTTAGGGGTGATCTGATGGCCACCTATAAGTTTATCAGGGGTGACCACCAGGATCTGGGGGAACGTTTGTTCACCAGAACGCCCCAAGGAATGACGAGGTCAAACGGTCATAAACTACTAGGAGACCATTTCAGGCTGGACATAAGGAAGAATTTCTTTACTGTCTGGGTCCCCAAGGTCTGGAACAGCCTGCCACTGGAGGTGGTTTAAGCACCTACATTGAACACCTTCAAGAGCAAACTGGATGCTTATCTTGCTGGGATCCTATGACCCCAGCTGACTTCCTGCCCTTTGGGCGGGAGGCTGGACTTGATGATCCTCCAAGGTCCCTTCCAGTCCTGATGTCTATGAAATCTATGAAATATTACAGGGAGGCATACAGCTCAAGTTCAATGCGTATTTCTTTGTAATAGTTTGTCTACTCAAATTAGAATTTCCACGTTTCCTAGAGAAAGCAATCACTTTTTAACTGTTCTTCAATTACTAGTTAATGGTTAAAATAATCTTAGAGCACAATCTCAGATTTCACTAGAGATGTATCCAACCCACCTGTGGATTTGAATTTGGTTGTGCAATCAGGAAATTTCAATTAGAAATTCTGCCATGGTGCCATGTACCCTTTTGAACCAGGCTCTTCTGCTGGACTATTTACTTCATAATTCACTTCAGCAATTTAGCAAGCGAAGAGAACAGGATGTGTCACAGGAGATGGGAGTCCAGACCAAATAAGAGAACGGGAACACAGGGCACCTGAACAATGGCAGCATATTGAACTGTTGTGTTCCGAGTTTCCAGCTGACATCTCAGTATTTGACTGTTTGGTTCCTCAATGAAATATTTAAAAAATCTGCTAAAAAGAACCTCTAATGTCTGATAAGGGCTTCTCTATACTGTAGCATGGGGCAATATAGACATATGCAAGTTTCCTCAAATTTTATAGTCCAGTGATGATAACATGGACTTCCAATTTACTATCAGGGTAAAACAGGGCATGCCAAGTTCGTATTACCATGCCTAGGCTTCTCTGGTACCTGAGCTAGATTATTTAGAACCATTTTGAACACCCTACCTCCGTTGTTTCTCAATGGGTGTGTCTATACATTAGGGCTGTGAGAAACGGCACCATTCCGTTTCACCTTGAATTTTGAGGTTTCGACAGAACAGCATTTCATGTCAAATTTCATTTTGATTCGAAACAGATGTTCCGTTTTGCTTTGTTGAAACAGTGAGGCTGTTTCAACTCTGTTTCAATGTTTTGCTAGGCCGGGGCTGGTGAGTCAGCCCAGCTGGGCTGATTTCCCATCCCCACGCAAGATCCGGCTGGGGACAGGGATTCAGCCCAGCTAAGCTGACTTCCCATCCCTGGCGCTAGATCCCATCCCCAGCACTATGGTCAAAATGTTTCGACTAGCCTCATTTTGTTTTGAGGCTGTTTCAAAGCTGTTTGTTTCATTTCAATTTTGCTGTTTCAACCTCAAAATGATTCAAAACAGTGTCAAAATGAAATAGCCGGCTAAATTTCTCACAGCCCTACTATATATGTATTTATGCCAGCTTAAATTTACTACCCAATAAATACTGTACAGTAAGCAGGAATAGAGTAGCGTCTACAGGTGCCAGTGCTAATGCACATTAACTCTTGTGGACTGAGTTGGAACTAAAGTTAGCTACCACGTAGTAAGGCATCTATATATGTGTTACTGCACAATAACTAATCTGTATGATGCAGGTATCAAATTTACGCTCAAGTTGGCATAAGTTACCATATTTACTGTGCAATACGGGCATGCATGTGTAGACGTGTGCCTGTACTGCACAGTAATTTTGGTTACTACGCAGTAAATGCACGTGTGTATACACGCCCAGCGAGAACTGACTAACTCTTAGCTGTTTCTGAAAAACCTTATCCTAATTTGTTATGAGTTGGTGCAGTTTGTAAAAGAGGCAAGCACTTTTTCTGAAGCCTTGGAATTTTTTCAGGGCTTGCTCTGCTTACTTGTCAAGTTTTTTGACAAAGACCCCCTTCAGACTGACTTCATTAAAACATAATTAAGCCCCACTATGTAACCTATTTCCCCATTGTTAAGCTCTGAAGAGTCATTGTGCATCCCACAAACCAAGCCTGTCACTGCATTATTGGGCATATTTCAGAACTAGCCAGGCCTATGACTGTTTAGTTGGAAACTGGAAACACAGTAAGACAGATTCATTGTTATGCTTATTAATGTCCATGCAGCCAGCCACCCAAGCAACCAACACTTTCTGGTGATAAATGACTCACTTCCCCACCTACCAAATCAGCTGGAACTCTAGCTGGTTAGTTCTGCAGCACTTGTCCCAGCAAGAGCAGTGCACTTTCTTCTATTCAGCTGGAATGTGTTGTTTCAGTTGATTAACTCAGACTAGCTCTATAAAGAGTTTTTAAAATTACATTTTGAAACAAAGGATATTGTGTTCACATTCGAGCAGCAAGAGAGATCAGTTTACCAGTTATTACTGAAAAGACTGGAATTTCAAACATTATACTCAAGGTCATTCATGTAAGTGTGTAGGGCCCAAGTACTGCAGCTGTTACTCTCTTGAGAAGCTCCACCAGAACCAATGTAATTTCATGTGATTAAGAAATGCAGTGTCTAAATCCATTCCAAGATGCTAACTCATAACTCCTTCCACTTCTGTCAGCCCAGATTTCATGCAATGTTTATAGACAAATAATGTGCTTCTCTCATCTAACATGTATGAAAAATAAAATCAGCATTTAACAAGATTACTCTTGCATAATAGATATAGGGCAGGGATGGCCAACCTGAGTGGTGCCACAAGTGGCATGGGCAGCCTGTGTGTGGCATGCAGCAGACTGGGGAAGGGACAGGCAGCACAGCTGTGGAAAGTGCAGGGAATGAAAAGCAACATATCAGATCAGGCAGGGAGCAAAAGGGAAAGGGATCAAAGTGGCACTCAGGGAGGGTGCTGGGGTAATTTGTGGCACACCTGCCCAAAAGGTTGGCCCCCAACGGTATAGAGAACCTATCACAAATATCTTGTTCTACATCCTTTTGACATACATGAAAGGCTTGCTTCTCTGCTACCAGCTCAGCTAGATTGTGATACGCAGAATGAAAATTGTGCCAGATAATCTTAAAATGGAACTTTCAAATAGTCAAAATTCGATTTGCTTTCATTTTGATGGGAGGAGAGACAGTGAGGTTTATTTGTTGTCAATACAGCTGTTGTCGTGGAGAGAACAAGGGTATTTGTGTCCAATGTGCCTTCCTTCCAAAATGAAAAATATAAATATTTCCTTTTCATCTGTGCCTCATTGTGAAGAGACCAGAGAATCACTGTAGCAAGTTATAAATGTCAGTTTTAAAACTCCTGCCCAGTAAACGGAGGGAGAATCCTCACAGCACTGCGCAATCATAGCTGCGCAGTGGTATTTGCTCTCAACTTCTACCCAGATAGCCAAAACAGACCAAACACAGGGCCATTTTATAAGCATTCTCAGTCTAGCTCCTTATTGACCTGTTTCTCCCCTCAGATGGGTGCACTGCATCTCACATGCACCTATCTATATCGACATACATCTAATTTTGCACAGATGCCAACAGCTAATGCAATGTTTAAGGTAGTAGACATCTCCCTCTGCCCCACCAATTCTGATAACGTAGTTCCTGAACTCAAGACAGAAATAGAGATAGTCAGGGGCTATGAGCCACTGTCGCCAATGCCCACATTCTGGATCCTGCAGAAGGTCTGTGTGGTGTAAATCTTAGCTTAAGACCCACAAAGGGATCTCAGAAAGAGACTGAGAAGCAGACAGAACCTGGAGCACAGCCAGCACCCTCTCCCACCCCTAATCACGCTCCTTCCCTTCCCAACATCTCTTCAGAGGCTACTGGAAAGGGATCGTCCCTACTTCCTTCATTCCACCAGAGCACCACAAAGGAGCCTGAGTAACCTCTTTAATTGAGGGTAATATCAGCTCCCACATCAAGGACTTCACTGAGAGCTTCTGTTTCTAGCCCTTTCCAGCCACAGGACTGGCCTCATTAACAATTAAAAATAAATTGGTCAACATGGGCCAATTCCTTTTGTGTTTAATAAGAGCAGGGCTAGATCCCATACAGTACAGCTAGCATAGAGTTATCTTACCGGTGCTCCCACCCCCACCGCAGACCCGCTAGAACAGAAGAATCAACAACACTGAACTTGTAGTTACAAGCGTATCTGGGAGCACAGTTTGTAACTGCAGCCCACAGCATACCCACGCAGGCCGCCCATTTGTTCAGAGTTTAACTGATAAGCAAATGTCACATTTGTTTGTTTTTTCATCATTGCTCTGCTCAAGCAACTCAAAAATCCTGAGAGCATAAGAAACAGGAGCTACCAGTGAAGGAAAAAGGGCAACTTCAGGTGCTTGTAATAATTTTGGATAGGCCTTTCTGCAATAAGCATACTAGAGATAAAAGATGTCTGTGCAGGGCATGAGTATGTCTCTCTCCTGGAAACAAGCAGAAAAAACAGTTTATGAGTTGATACATTTCCATCAATTTAGAGTAGGGTCGGAGTTGATAAAAATCACCAAAAGAATCGTCCTGCAGGAATCATGGGACGCAGATGAAGGTTTACTTGTTTGCTAGGGGTTTTTTTGGTGTGATGAATGATTTAATGTCTAGAGGGAAGGTGAGACTGGTCAAACCTTGAAGAAACAATGGTATCTAATCAAGGGACCTTTCCTAAAAAGCATAATCAACCAGTGCAGAACAAAACAATATCATGGTGGGTCTCCTTCTGTCTCTCCTAATCACAAGCTTAATCATAGCAATCTTATGTTTACAGAGTGCTCTTTGTCCAAGAGGATGTTAAAACGCAAGGCAAACTTCATGGAGATATTTGCAAATTATACAAGAATCACTTTAAGTGAAATGCAGTCACTGATAGCATGAAGCAGAGAAGCTATTAACAGCATGCAGCTGCTGCGTCTTTGCTCTCTATGTAGCATTAATAATATGATGAAACCTACAGACACAGTGGGGTTCCAAATAATCATGTTAACGATCATCAGTTAAGCTAAGCCTTGCTGACACTGGTAGGTTTAACCACCACCTTTTGCTTAAGATAGCTGCAGGAGATAGTTAAGTACATATGCTGCCCAAAACAACAGCAAATGCTAGGCTGTCCAGGAATTTGAATCAGCTGGGTGGAAGAGCTTTGCTGAGTATTGTTTTGGGAAGCCAGGGCAGTGTGTGGGTGGACCAGAGACAGCTCTGGCAGAAACATGGACAGGCAGACAAGGAAATTTAATACAGCTTGAGTGGCCCTGATGCACAGCCCTGAGAGAAGCCAAGAGAGCAATCTTCTGGATTTGGATTTGGATGTGGATGTGGAGCTATGAATGAGGAAACTGAATTCTTCCTGTGCTCAGGAAAACAGGACTTTGGATTTTCTTGTAAACAAACAGAACTGCATCAGAGACACCCAATTCCATTTCCGATTTCTTCTCCCACGTGAAATTATACGTAAATGTCCCATCTTTTGGGTAGGTGCTCAGGCTAAGTGGTTAATATTGCTACATCCTTTTAAATGTACAAGACCCAGTACAGGAGTAGGCAACATTTTTGGCCAGAATGCTGAAAAAGTTGCAATGTCTACCTTGTACAGTGCTGGAGTGCTGGCATGCCAGAAAAATAAAACCAGGGTGGGGAGTACATGGCAGGACACACAGCATATTAATATAGTTAATAATCATAAATGTTGCTTTTGTACAGTAAATACCAGGTTTATTAAACATTCTAAACCTGGTGACAGTAAATAAAACTTCATATACTACCTTACTTCTTGTGTATACTTTTTTGTTAAGCATGTTGTGATGAGACAGAAAAAAAGAGAAAGAGAGAAAAAAGAGAAAGAGAAAGAGGAAAAAGAAGAGAAAAAAGAAAGAGAAGAGCAGAGAAAGAAAAAAGACTAAAGATAAAAGAGGAGAGAAAGAAGACAAAGAAAAAGGAGAGAAAAAAGGGGAGAAGAGAGAGAGAAAGAGAAAAAAGAAAAACAGGGAAAGAGAAAAGGGAAAAGAAAAAAGAGAAGAAGGTGACAAAAGAGGAGGGAGAGATAAAAATGAGAAAAGGAGAGGAGAGGTAAGAGAGAAAGAGAAAGGAAAGAAAGAAAGAAGGAGAGAAAAAAGAAAAAAGAGGTGAGAGGAGAAGAAAAAGAAGAAAAGAAAGAGAGAAAGGAGAGAGAGAAAGAAAAGGAAGAGAGAAAAAAAGGAAAAAGAGAAAGAGGGTGTGTCCCTTGTCTCCCACCACTACCAGCTGCAGGTCTGGCCCACTGGTCCAGGGCAGTGTCCCACAGAGGGAGGCAGCAACACCCCGGCAGTATCCATCAGGGCTGGGGCACTCAGGCCTCCCCAATGGTCCTGGAGCAGGGAAAGCCCAGGCTCAGAGCTGGGATGGAGGGCCTGGCTGGAGCTCAGGGAGAAGAATGCCCTGTCCCACCCCAGGCCAGGCATTTGGGGCAGGGTCCGAGTGGCGCAGGGAGAAGCAGGCATTGGGGGAGGCATGGGAGATGCCATGGGTAGGCTGGCCCAACCGGCCCCTTGGGAAGGCTGCAGCAAGAGGAGAACAGAGGCTGCCCAGGGCCTCTGCACACTCAAGCTGCAGCAGGCAGGCAGGGGCATCCAGCAGCACCCAATGCGGGACTTGGCCGACCCAGCCTGTGCAGCTCCATGGGGATGGGCCACAGCCACACTGCTCATGAGGCGACACTACCAGGCCGAGGCAAGACGATGGGCTCACAGGATCGCCAAGGTCTCAGCTTGGCCTCCCTGCACACTGAGCACAGCACAAGTGGAGTGGAGCTGCCCCCAGTCCAGGGACCCAGCTGTCGGAGCCAGCTGGGAGCCTGCAGTACAGTGGCCTTGGCCTCTGGAGGGGAGCTGCAGATGGGCAAGGCCAGGGCCTGGACAGGCCAGAGCAGCCACAGTGGCTGTTTCTGGGGCCCAGGGGACTTGCACAGCCAGGCCCTCATACTAGGGGTGGCTCTGCCCCTCTCGCACTATACCCAGCACACAGGGAGGCTGAACCCAGAGCCAGGAACCCTGAGCCCAGCATCCTGCCAGGCAGTGTCCCCTCATGGGCAGGGAGCTGTGCCCCATCCCTGCTGAGCTGCATGGGCTGGGCCCCAACTCGGATGCCACTGGGTGCCCCTGCCCACCATGACCCAAACCTGCAAAACCCCAGGGCAGCTCACACATCCTGCCCGGTCCCCACCTTCCCAAGATGGCAGCTGGGCTGGGCTGGGCTGGGCTGGGCTGGGCTGGGCTGGGCTGCCTGCAGCACCTCCACCCACATCTGCTTCTCTCCATGCTGTCTGGACCCTGCCTCAAGTACACAGCCTGTCCCCACCTGGGGGGACCCTGCGTCAAGCACCCAGTGCTGCCCCCGTCCGGGTGGGAGGGAGTGTCCATCTGCCTGCGCCGCGGCCGGGCCCAGGCTCACCCACCCACTGGGAGCCTCCAGCACAGTGCAACACATGCCCGGACCTTGGCCCTGCCCACCCAGAGCTCCCCTCCAGGGGCCCAGCCAGACTGGAGGGTGCAGCCTGGGGAGAGGGGCTGGGTGAGGAGAACACAGACAGCATCCCTGCCTGTGCTCTCTTGAATCCGCCCCCAGTGCCTGCCTCAATGCTGGGACCCACAGCTGCTCTGGAGAGCCCAGAGCAGCAACTTAAAAAAAAAAATGTTTAAGCAATTTCCTCTCTCGCCTCCTGGCATGCCTAGGAACACGTCTCTGCATGTCACTAACTGGCACACATGCCAGGGGTTGCCTATCCCTGGCCTAGTACATATGTTATACACTGTTGCTCTTTTAAGTTAAGCACAGTCAAAAAGCCCAAGGCTAAATCGATTCAGGCCAGTCTAAGCTTCATAGATTGAAATAAGCAAGTGAACAGACATTCGCTTTTAATTCTGGAAACATAGGCACATGCCTGCAGTGGCCCAGGCCAGAAACTGGGGGGTACTAGAGCACACCTCCCTGCTCATTTGGAATAGGCAGCTTGGGCCAAGGCTAGCCCACCCACTCTGCAAGGGTGTTGTGCGGGAGTTGTGCAAAGCATCCTGGGATGCTGGAGGACTGAGAGTTAACTTGAATCTGGAGGGGATGTGGGACAGAAGTTCAATAAATAAATTTAACCTAAATCAGTTAAGTCTGATACTACATTCATTCAGGTTTATCTTAAACCAGTTTTGGCCACTTTGAAAGTGGTTTATGTGCACTGAACTTCTGTTCTGTTACAAATTTGAACCAGGTTCCAATTACTTATGCCAGTTTATATGCAACTTCTGTCCCTACCCTTAGCATTTAAGATCACTAATGGGTTCCCCAACTATTTATAGGCATCTTATCCAATTCCTGTAAACTACAAACAATAACACTACCAAAGGTTCAAGGAGAAAATAAGGCATGCCTTATTTCACATCAGATTACAGAAAGAGTAATAGGTAAGCCAGATATATTTACGTTCACTGGAATTTTAATGAGATTAACTACAAGCCTCTATGAAAACAGTAAGAAGTTTCCACTTAATTTTATATAATTTTGAGCTAGTTCACAGTTTCTCCATTGGCAAAATAACTATTTTGGAAAGAAAAGAGATTTTGAATATTCACGTCTACAGTATGCTATGCTCACCATCCCAAAGTTTTTTTTAAACCTGAGCTAAATTGTCCTTAAAAGCAGATTTTGGACTTCATCTTCAAAGTGAATGAAGGAAAAATATGTCAATGAGAGAGACATAGGTATACGAGACAGACACAAGCAATGAGAGAAACATGTAGGTTCTTTTTTATGATGAAACACAAAAATAACTTCACCCTTTGAAATAGCGGTAGTTATATGTTACTTGCTGCAGCTAGTCCCAAAAATGACATTTGAAAAAGAAAAACCTGCCAACAACCAGTGATCAGAACTTCAGCATTACCTCTCTCCCAAAAGGATGTCAGCAGCAGCACAGTATGCCAGAACGCCCTGCTGTGGCAATGATCCAACACTGAGTCAAAGAGAAAATTATTGACCACATGAAAAGAATGCAGTTTTTCATGTGAAAAAGGAGGCAGATAATTCATAAAGAGAGGAAACATAAATATCAAATGATTCAGAATGAGCTTGTGTAGCCAGCCAAATGGATTTCTACAGACTTTAAAACATCCACACACACAAAAAATCAATACCTTTTTTCTTTATTATGATGCCAATAGAACATAAACAAATTGAATAAGGATTCTGAATGTTGCTTGAATCCTAACTTTGATTCCTAATGTTGCTTGAATCCTAACACAGATGATTAGAAAATACTACTTGCTTTTAGAACATGTCTTCAACACACACACACATTTTAGGTTAAATACTTGGTTTAATTTATGTCTGAAAATAAAGTCTTCTCTCCCTAGTAGTATTAAACAAGTTCTTTGCTTTCCATTCATACATGTCATTTTGGGCCTGGACTCAGAAAAATTCACAGTTAACAGCTGGGCTCCTAAATTCTGAAATCAACAATAGAAAGAAAGGGAAAAACAGAGAAAAGGTGCAATGTAATGGAAGATAGAGGGCTCAGCACTTTTATCAGAGTTTGATTAATGAAGCTCTGAAATAGCAAAACAGGAAATGTGGGTCAAAGCCAAAAGCACCAAGAGCAAACAGTAAAAGGCATTTGAGCAGAAGACTATTACAGAGTAGTAGTTCAGACAATACCATTAGTTCACAGCCCCTTTAAAATGCCTATATCAGTGTGAACTTTGTTTTTACACAGTTATGCTTCACCAAATCATCTATTTCAAATTAATAGAAGCTTTTGTATTGTGCTCTGAGTTGCACAAAGCACATCCTGGTTTTAATCTCATCTCTGGGAACAGACAGAAAATATGGAAATCAAATGGTTTCTCAGGGTCTTTTTATCCCACATATCACTGCTGACAATCATAGAAGCAATAATATCGTAGCATTTAAGAGTGTTCAGTATTCTGGGTTTCTCTGGCAGAGAGATAAGAAAGTGAAGCAGAAAAGAAAAATGAAAATGCAAATGAAAAGCAAGATTTTAAAAACTTTAAGGCTGGTGTAAGGCTTATGACCTGGTTTAACTCAGCAAATCCAAAACAGTCAATTGGTTTTTACAATCTTCCAGGGGACTTAAGTTTATCCGCTGTATCCCTGTTACTTGGCCCTCCTTCCACTGACCTTCCTCTACCACATTACCCAAGCACTGCTATAGCAAGTCTTCTACACTGTACCGCCACCATCTCAAGCCACTTCCTTTTAGCCATCTCATTCCCAGCTGCCACCGAACATACAGCTGCTGTCTTTTCCTGCTGTTTTTTCTCTTTGGCTAGGGAGAGAACTTACACATAAACCAGTATAAGTGATTGAAAACCAGTTCAAATCTGTAACACACCAGAAGTGCACATAAACCACTTTCAAAATGGCCAAAACTGGTTTAAGATAAACCTGGATAGATGTGTTATCAGACTTAACTGATTTAGTTTAAATCAGTTCATTGAACTTCTGTCCCAGATCCCCTCCCGATTCAAGTTAACTTACAATCCCAGAATGCTTTGCAACTCCCTCACAAACCCCACCCCCCCTCACGGGCCCAAATTGTCTGCTCCAGCAGAGCAGGGAGGCATGCTCTAGCACCCCCTGGCTTCTGGCTTGGGCCACTGCAGGCATGTGGCTACATTTCTGGAAACAAACATGAATGTCTGTTCAGTTGCTTATTGGTTCAATCTACGCAGTTTAGACTAACCTGTGAAAATTGAATAGATTAGGTCTTGGGCTTTTTGACTGTCTGTACTTGGCTTAAGTGTTTTGAGAGAAAGTTTGTATATAAAAATATACATATATTCCAAATACAGACGTACTATGGGGGGAGGGGAGCAGTTCTAACCAACTAATTAACCCCCCTGGTTTTTGAAAACATGCAGGCATCTTAAATCAATAAAACTGACATGGACATTTAGCACATTGGCCCATACTGCTATATGCAATGAAGTGATAAGCTGAATTGGGACTGGGATAAACATCAAGAAATAAGGACGGCTTTTACAGGGCTTGCTCCAGAGACGTTCTGAGCACCCAAGGGGACGTTCTGGGAAAGTCACAGCCACTTAGACTTACTGGGATCTGACACCCACAAAATGAACTAGTGATTCCAGAGGGGCTGAGTTACAGGTGTCGCCAAAGTGCTCCTCAAAGAGCACTGAATTTTCAAGCAAGTAAACTCTTCCAAGGTCCCTTCCAACCCTAATGTCTATGAAATCT
>NW_017729009.1:23628415-23633895 GCF_001723915.1 Gavialis gangeticus
TCCCTTCCAACCCTAATGTCTATGAAATCTATGAAACTAGTCTCATGTATCAGTCCTGAGAACAAGCTATTAAGTGTTTCTGTTTCCTCTTCCAGATGGTTCATCCCCATAGCTGGTATGGCTTGGGGTGGCAGTTACTGCCAGTAAAATGAAAGGCTCAACTCCCACTTGCCCGCACCATATAGTTCTTTGCACTTGCAGGACTGGGATAATGAGTGGAGTGTTTTTTTGGTTTAGAGTTGAGTGAGTAAACGGCATGCCTATTCATTATTTATCTACCTTCACATCTTCCTGAATACCTCCAGTGATAATTACCTAATTTCTATCAATTTCTAGATAACCTTCACACAGAAATACACTGTAAGTAGCAGCACAATTCAATATTTATGAAGTGGAAATTTTCTACGAATATATAAAGACTCAGTAATTACAAATGGAGCTATTCTTTCCAATTTCAAAGTGAAGACATATTGAATAGATATAATGTTGCCTTGTGATTTTGAGAAGTTATACAACCAAGTGAAAACACTGTAATTACAAAGGAAAGAACACAACAGATGTTGTTTTATTGTCCCCTGCAGACTGCCCAGCTGGGATTCACGTCACTACATGGAATGAGTTTTACAGAAGAGGTCTCTCCACCAAGAAAGTTTCAGCACTACCCAGTTTGTAATAGTCACTTCCACAAACCAATAGCAACAGTGCCCAGTTGAGCTACCTTCTGGGATCAGATGAGACAGAGCTCCCTCCCACATCCTAGTCTCAAGCTAGCTAAGACTTTAAAACATGACAGTCAAGACCTTCAGCTGCATCCAAATTTGAATGGATCACAGGGTCAGAGTGCGAAGAACTGTTTATATCAGTCCATCTAAGTGGAGAGGCATTTTGGATTAGCTGATGACCTTCATGGGTATGCCTACACAGAGCTCATTCCAGTGTCCATGCTTGAGGTGACAAATGCTCAATAACTGTTGGATCTCTGATTAGGCCACACTTGAATGCAATGTGTTCAATGTTTTGAATCATACCACTCCACATCGCCAGCTACGGCTTTGAAAATATAGCCATTTGGGTTGAATGCTCAGGGCAGGGTCTAGAAAAAGCTGAAGAATCATGCACTTCAATATGTAGAAAATGTCTATAAAATGTAAAGCCATGGTCTTCTATCTTCATAGTGTTTATTTTTTTATAAATAATTGCCTATGCTTTAAATCAGAAACTTCTATCCCTATTAATTTCTACAGTATGGTGTACACATTGTCCATCATATTCTATCGGTTTCAGATTAGCTTCTAGGGACCTCTATTGATTTCACATCCCCATTACATTCTAGGCAGCTTTTCCCTATGAGGCTATTTAACAAGTCAATATGATTTTGAATGCCTTTGTAAAGTTAAGGGCAATAGTTGAAGCAACAGTTCTGACTGCATTAACTGATAACAAGGTCAAAGCATGATGATAAAAAAACTGATGGAACAACAGGAATTGGTAGACAAACGCCAATGAGCCAAAAATGGTACAGAAGACTCAAGGAAGAGTAGCATTTTATAACTGCAGTAATTAAAAAAGCCACAAGTTTTGAATAAAAACATCACAAAATTCTATGGCTTCATATTTGTTTATGATCCCACTTCAGTTTTGTCACTCACTCACCTGCTATCATTGCTACTTATCATACTCATTTAGGATTTCACCAGCATTATTTCACATGCCAGTATTTTTTAACAGACCTAGACCGCTGCAATTTCAATGTAAGCTTGGAGTTTATACTGCTCTTGACTAAGGTGTTAGATAAAAAGACCACAATAAAAGAATCAAGTAACTAGTCCACCCAAAAAATGGAAAGAATCCAGCTTTCTTTTTTTAGAGCTGGATGAGAGGAAGGTATCCAAAATCAGTCCTGTGCAGAAACATGGGGGAGCATAGAGTCAGCACTTCAGTCAAAACAGTTAGGGGCATTTTAATTTCCTTAGAGCAGTCACAACTCAACAGATACTCTACCTGCAGAACTCCTTTGCAAAGCCAATGGCAGTTCCAGGCACATGGAGAAGTTTTAGACAGAAATTTAAATGTATAATTCCTGGATAAGGAGCAAAGTGAGACTATCTGAAACCCACCGAATGCCCCAGGTTTTCTGTTTGAAACCTCAGATCCAAAACCATTGCCCACTGAATTTGAAGATACAAGGGAATCATAACATTTTTTTAATTCTGAAGAGACACTGGGAAACAGCTGGACTTAAACAATTGTGGTATAGCTTATTGCTGAAATTTCATAAGAATGGCATTTTGATTAGGTTAAATTTGAACTCGTGGTTCAGCCTCTAACCCCAAGTACAAGTTACCAGACAGTGGGTGCCTTTACACATCGCCCTATGGCAAGGTAACAATGCTCAATGTCACCGCATGGTGTGCTACAGTGACGTAGCAATCACATGTGTTTACACAGGATGACCAGCTACACCACCATTTTGGTGCACTCCCCAGGTATAGCACGCCATTTCCGTGATGTAGCTGCAAAATGTAACCATGCACCGTGCTTTAGTACTTCCGAAAGGAAGTACTAAATTATAGCACCGTAGCAACGTTGCCATACGGTGATTTGCAGATGCACCCAGTTTAGCCCAAAGATTCCTTCTCCTCAGAGCTTCTACTCACTGTATCATCCCAGCTGCTGCCTAACCCAACTTAATCTGTGCTAGAGACCAGCATGAACCAAACAGTAGAGTAGTTCTTTACTCTCATGTAGCCTGGTAGTTTGTCCTCGTACAGGAGAGGAGGAGGAAGAGGAAAGTGACCAATTCAAGAAGTCAAAAGTGAGTGCAGGTAACTTTTTCTCTTTTCAATGAACCAGAACGCATCTTAGAGCAAAGGGAAACTCAGATGCCACTGAGTACCAAAACAGAGCTTAAGAAACTTGGATCCTGGCGTTTCCTCTGACCTGCTCCACTACAGCAACATCCATGATACGTTTCAAAATGTGGTTGCCCTAATCACATGAATAAGAGGCAATATTAGCAGAAGGGGTGAAAAGAAGAAGTGATGACACTACTGCTGTTAAGGCACCAGCACGTTATTTCATGAACAGATTATTTCTCCCTACATAGTACTTTGCACTCCCGTATTGACACTCCGCAGTCTTTCTGAGTAAGGGCCACAAACGTAATCTCAGACATGCAGATACCAAAATGAAGCTGATTAGAAATGAGGGTGATGAGTGTAGCAGAAGAACGTGACTAGAACTCACTAGACTCACAGGTAGAACTATTGCTGTTAGCTTCTCTCTCTATATATTAGAAGCCAGTAACATTAGGAAACCAACTATAGTCCCGATGAGGCTTCACTCCCTTCTGCTTCCTTGAGCTTGTTATTGCAGGAATGAGGCCTTCCTTTCTCAAAGACATTTGTGTCAGAAAAATAGCAGTGTCCAACTGCAGTTCCTCAGTGTCAAAACCTTGGGTGGCTGAGAGCCAGCTCTCTGACTGGATATAAATGGTAGCTATTAGCAAGAGAAATGAACTGGGAAATAGCTATAATAAGCACATGACCAAAAATAAAATATAAAAAGGATATTCTCTCCCAAAGAAAGTGCAGACAGAGAGCACGGTGTCTCACTTCCTTGAAGAGATCTGGAGAAAGCACAGTCTGAACCGCAGTGAATTTGTACATGGCTTCCTTGTATCAAAAGCAACAATAGGAAACATCCAAAAGGTTCAGTCTGAGGACTCATCTGTCCCTTTCCCTTTTCCTGGTGCCCATAACAATCCCAGCCACAATCTTCACGGCACCCGATAAGTACTGGAACTGCAATTCTCTTGCCCTTGATGAAGTAGCAAAGCTATTGTGTCTCTCAATCATCTGCTTCCTTTACAGTCCAGTGCTGAGAGGTGCCAAGTGTTTTTGATTTTCACAGACTTGTTCATACCACAACCTGATCTGTCCTGTTGGGCAGGTTAGTCTTTGCCTTCTTCACCAAAGGATTTCCAAGTCTACTAGGGTTTTCCATGCTAAGGGGTATAGTCTTCTGCCTCAAACTGGCACCAAAGTGAGTGGTGGTTCGGAGCTGCAGAAAAGCAGACTACACCATTTTAGCAACTGGAGAAGGAAGATGCAGAGAGCCAGAGTTAAAGCAGTTCTCCTTGTTCCAAGGGAAAGGCATGATACAAGCACAGCTCCAGGTGAAAGAAGGAACAGGAACTAGTAGAACTGAGGGGCCTTGGGGGCAGATGTCATACAAAAAAAGGCAAAGAAAGGTCTCAAGAGCGAGTGTATCTATAATTAACTCCCCACTTCTCTAAAATCCCTTTTCAGTATAACAGGCATCAAGTGCTCAGAAGGAGCCATGCCCAAAGGCTTGATGTTGCATTGACAAGCTATGTTCAAGTGCTTGGCTCTACCATTCTTACGGGTGTTTGAACTGAAGTGATCAGAGAAGCTCAGAGTCAGCAGGTGCAGCACCTACACTCGCTGTTCAATGAGCACACACGCAAAAGGTACTGGTCATTGTTCCCATAACAACCATAAGAAAGGCCCATAAATAGAACATCTTCAGCCAAGAGGAAATCAAACTGGCAGAGGTTTAGGGTCCAGTTTGTTACAATGTGTCTGTTCCTTCAGATCCAACTAGCACAGGAGCAATATACCTACAGCCCCGTAAGACTCCGTGATTGACCATGGTCACTCTTTGTGGTAACATTGCAGCAACTTTGTGGCAACACTGGGAACTTGTCCGAGGAATTCAGATGACTGCTTCAAAAGCAGAGGCCCCAAATATTTGAACTACAGAAGAAATGCTTCAGACTACAGGCTATAACCTACAGATGAGCTAGCCAATCTAACTCCATCCAGTAGAAGGCAAGTGTGCACCCAATGTTTCCTGTGTCCCAACATCCAGCAGGATGGAGGGATAGGGGCATCCTATTTATTTGTAAGCAAGAGTAAATCATTCAGCTGAAGTATAGTACCTCCAGTAAGAAAATGGGAAGAGATTGCCGGGAGTCAAAGCTTCCTATATGATACATCCAGGTCCCAAGGCGAGGGATGGGTAATGTTCTGTTTGTAAGAGTGGAGGGAAATAAAGAAAAGATGTGTATTTACTTTCCTTCTAGATACCTAAGTGAATATTGCAACGGTAAATTTTTTCTGACTTGTGCCACGACAGTCCACCCGTCCCCCCACCCGAACCCTAATCCCCCATCATAACTGTGGGAAATTCAACACAAATCTTCCACCACTCAAGACCACTCCAGGATATACATTGGTGACTAGGGTATTGTCCTAGAAGTTGGGAGATGTGGGTTTGACCCTCCCCTCCACCCCCAAATCAGGCTTAAAAGAGAAATGAGTGATTGTTTCCTGGGTGGCCAGTGGCCAAGTCACAAATAGAATATAGATATCTTGAGCCTTAGTTCAGTGCTCTATCTACTAGACCAGGGGCAGGCAATTATTTTGGGCGGAGGGCCTCTTACCCAGTTTTGGCAG
>NW_017729009.1:23634032-23641373 GCF_001723915.1 Gavialis gangeticus
GCTGGCAGGGGTCTATGGAGCCAGGCTAGGCTGCACCAGCAGGGAGGGGGGGAGTGGTCTGCAGGTGCTGCAGTGTGGGGTGCTGGCCATGGGGTGGGTAAGGGGCCACTTTTCCTCATGCTCAGCACCAGCTTGTAACCTGCCCCACTGCCAGCCTGTCAGTGGGGCCGGGTTACAAGGTGGTGCTGAGCGTGGCTGCGGGGGAAAGCAGCCCCTCCCTGCGCCATGCTCAGTGCTCCACGCTGCAGCTGCTTGCAGCCTGCCTGGAGCTGCCTGTGCCCACACCTGACAGCCTCATGCAGGCTGTGAGTGCCTGCAGTGCGGGGTGCCGGCCATGGGGTGGGTGAGGGGCTGTTTTTCTACACGCAGGGAAGGAGCCCAGGGAAAAGCTGAGTGTGTAGGGGGAAGTGGCCCCTCCTCTGCCCCATGCCTGGTGCCCCGCACTGCAGGCGCTCACAGCCCACGTGGGACAGGCAGCCACATGCAGGTTGCACGCAGCTTCAGCATGGGACACCGGACGTGGGCAGGGAGGGGCTGCTTCCCCCCACATGCTCCTTCCTTGCCTGGGGTCTACCCCCCCCACTTACCTGAGCTTCCCGCACCAGGGCAGCCATGTGCTCCCAGCCTAGAAACCCCGGCTGGGGCTTCTGGCTGGAGGTCAGGGCCAGGTGGACCACACTGTTGTTGGAGCCCACCAGGCTTTCCCTGGGTCCTACTGTCCTTGGTTCCTGTCATTTTTTTACAGGAACCAGGGGCAGAGAAATATTAATTTTCTACATCTTTTTAGGGGCCCCGCGGGCTGGATAGAATGGCCTTGTGGGCTGGATCCGGCCTGTGAGCCATATTTTGCCCACCCCTGTACTAGACCATATTGCCTCCCACTAGGGCTGTGTGAAATTTCAGCAGCCACTTCATTTCAGAGGTGTTTCGGGCTGTTTCAGCACCTGAAACACCAAAGCTGAATCAACACGGAAGGCTCAGAAACATCTTCAAAACCAAACGAGGCATCCAAAACATTTCAAAAAAATGTTTCAGAGAGGTTTCATAAAATTTTGGAGTTTCAGAGCCAGACTTGCAGGGAACAGCTGTACGCTGCTGCCCAGCCATGCAACTCGGCTCCACAGGGAGCAGAGATCCACGCTGGGGGTCTCCTTGCTGCCGCTGCCCACCCCCTGCTGCCCTGGTGATGCAGGGCTGCATGGGGCAGGCAGCGGTGGTGAGGAGACCCTGGTGCAGATCTCTGCTCTCTGTGGAGCCAGGTCATGGGGCAGGACAGTGATGGTCCCTGCTGCGTGACCTGGCTCGGCAGGAAGCAGAGATCCAGGGCTGCATGGGGTGGGCAGCAGCGGGGAGGAGACCCTGGTATGGATCTCTGTTCTCTGCAGAGCTAGGCTGTGCAGGCAGAGCAATGCTGGTCCCTGCCACGTGACCTGGCTTCACAAGGAGCTGAGATCTGGGGCTGCACAAGGTGGGTAGTGGCTGCAAGGAGACTCCCAGCATGGATCTCTGCTCCCTGAGGAGCTAGGTCTCATGGCAGGGCAATGCTGGTCCCTGCAACACAGCCTGGCTCCACAGGGATTAGAGATCTGCGTGGGTGTCTCCTCACCTGCACGGAGGGCAGCGCCCCTTCTCCTCCCCCAGACAAGCCATCCACGGCCCCACCCTGCTCCCTACTAGGGCCCTGCAGCCCCCAGCTCCAAGTCCTGCCCAGCTGAGCTTCAAAACAGATTCAGAGGAGATTTGGCAGAGCAAATCTCCGAAACAGATTCAGCCAAAATTTAACAGGACAGTGATCTGAAACACCAAAACAAATTGCTGTCCTCTGAAACGGCTGAATCCAAAACCAAATCAAAACAGAGTCACTTCACACAGCCCTACCTCTCACCCCCTAATTGGGGCTTCTGTTACTATAATCATCTTCCCCAGAATCTGTTCCTCAGCAACAGTCACATCTTCAAATAAGGGTATTCAGGAAAAGAACATAAAAATGGACACTTTACTATTATTCTTGGACTCCCACGACTACATTTTGATTCCAAGTTAACTTGACATACAATATGGTGCATTTTCCACTGTCATTAACTGAATTGTCTAATTACATTTACTTAATCACTGATAAAACCCTACAGCAGAAGTTCTGTGACCAGGTGAATTCTTGCTTTCTCTCTCCAAAACACTCTACTTACTTGGCATCTCTGACTATGTTTTTCATTCTCAATAATCCTTTTATTCTCTGAAATCTATACTGATTTCATTTCAAACTGTGCTCTTAATCTCAGCTAATAACGTGCATGCTTGTTAAACCATTTCTGAGTTCAGTTGTTTGGAAAGTTGACAAACAAAGATTTTTTTATCTCAATTTATTTCTTAAATTGTATTATCAACTTTTGTTCCTTTGTCATAAGTCTAAATAAATGTGTTGCATAAGAACAGCCTGTGCTGAACTCCAAGCTACAATGAACTATTTAAAGAAACATGTTGGGCCTAATTTTGGCCCCAAGATATGCAAATACATGAGCAAAACAGACGTATGATTATGGGCCTGATTTGTGTGTGCAATTCCTGTGGGTGTTTCTTAGAATCTAATTTTAAATTTCTATGCAAAATTACCCTATTTGCACATACAGTTCTGTTAACTGTGCTTGCCAATTAGCCATATGATTGTGGATACATTTTACTCACCTAATTGCACTAATAATGTGTTAAAAAAAATCACATTCTCTCTGTCTACTGAGCAAGCACTAGAACACTCCTGGACAACATGAACCAAGGCAATGCTTTCCATGCAAGGTAGCAAAAGTTGTACATAGGCCTAACTTTTCAGTTACACAAATCCAGCTGAAGTCAACAGGGTTGAAAAGATGCAAGTAACAACAGAACTTGCTTTCTAAATCCTCAAATGATCATGATAATGATGTTCATCTGAAAGGATCCTGAAGTGCTTTTACAAACATGCAGTGTGGGATCACACAAACTATCTCCAGGGTGAAATTTGGTAAGTGTACTCAAACCATCATGAGAAAAGACTTATTGGGAATTCGAAAGAATATTTTACCCCTTTAAGCTAAATGAGGTATTTGATTAGGATTTCACATTAATGTAACAGTTTATGTGAAAAGTGCAATAAGTCATAGACAGACAGACATAGTAGTTAAAGTAGTTAAAGTTTCAGTCCTTAATGCCACCCAAAAAAGCGCATCACCAGAACCACATGGGAGTGTTTGTTCAGTGCTGGCAAGAAGAGTTAACTGCAGTGTCATTCAGGAGTCCCTACAGATCTGAAACAGAAGCACTGACCTGACCCTTCTTACTTCTAATAATTAATACAACTTCATCATCTATTGAGAAAGAGGTCAAAACTTAGCTGGGTGGCAAGACACTGAGAAAATAATGGGACTGAGATAAGTAATAACCTTGCTCAATTTCCTATCACAGTAAATTTGACTTATTTAATATAACTCTTGTAGAGTGAGATTTAAATGTAAGGACTGACACAGATTAAACTGTACTTGAGCAGCATGAGTGGTAGAATTAAAAGCTGCTGCTCTCCAATAGCTGCGTTGGCTGAATCAACTAGAGGACCATCAAACCAGAATAAGCAGTTTAGCTAAGTGGCCCCCTCGCGACAATAGAGCACAAACCCACTCCAGGGCTAAGTACAGACAATGAAAAAGCCCAAGGCTGAATTGATTCAGTCTTTGCAGGTTAGTCTAAATTGGAGAGATGAAACTGAGAAACAACTGGATACACATTTACTTTTGATGCAGGAAATGCAACCACATGCCTGCAGTGGCTCAGGCCAAAGGCTGGGGAGCACTAAAGCACACCTCTCTAACATGTAGCCAGCATGGGCTGTGTGTTTGCTTCCTCTTCCTGCTGACCCTGAGATCGTTGAGATTTGCAGTCCAGAATCACAACAGCAGGACTCTGCAGGGTTGCTCATCACTTCCTCTTCCTGCCTCCAGGTACCTCTGGGATTTGTAGTCCATAGTCACAGCCAGCAGTAAGTTTCAGTAAGTTTAGCAGCAGGGCAGCTCTGTACTTGAGAGAAGGTGTGTTTAACCCCCTCTCTGGCCCCAGACACCTGCCCAGGTTTGCCTGGGGATTCAGTCCCTGCCTCCCCCACAACCTGTCTGCTGGAGCAGACAGCACAGCCCAGCCCAGAGCTGGAAAGCATGCTGAGATGCTGGGGGGGGTGGGGGGTGGCAGCTATGATTTAATTGAATCAGGAAGGGGTCTGGACAGAAGTTTCATAAACTGGTTTGACCCAAATCAGTTAAATCTGATACTACATTCAACCAGCTTTATCTCAAACCAGTTTCAGCCATTTTGAAACAGGTTTATGTGCACTGAGCTGCTGTTCTGTTACAGGTTTAAACCAGTTTCTGATGACTTAAACCAGTTTATGCCTAACTTCTGTCCCTAGCCCTGTAGATCCAATCCTGAAACAAAACTTGTGCCGTAAACCTACTTCTGCAATGTATCTCCCACATTAGAAATGAACCCTTGTTTCCACTGTGGCAATCTGTTTACTGCTTTCAAATGCCTCTGAGCTCACTTGTAGACCTTAGATCACACTTAAGTTGACTAGACAGATGAAAGGCAAAGCTGAAAGTAGCTAATATTGGAGCATATGTTATGCACATCAAACCCTAGAGGGAAATCAACATATTTAATAACTAATGTCTAAAACATGGAAAATGTTTGGGGCTGGAGAAAACAAATTAATTGTCCAGGCCTCTTCTCCTAACTAGACAAATGACCCCTGAGCAACTATGAACACACAAATCAGAAAAAAGTTATCAAAGAACAATCTGGATAAATACTAACAAGCAAACAAATGATAAACTGCAGCCCACAGATAGTCAGTCACAAGAATAAAGTCTAAGACCTACTGCTTTATAGCTTTAGGACCTAATGTATCTCCTCCAAAACTCAAAAGGACTTGGTATGACCATCTAACTGTAATCAGTACAATTATAATTTACCTCAACTGCAATACCATACTTTAAACCAACCACCCCACTTATGGTGGCTTTCACATTACAATTTGAGAAATGATGCCACTGGGGAAATATGCTGACACAAAGCACAGTAAGCTCCACCCTTGATACCACATAGTCCCATATGCACCAAGCATCTGGGTATATCTAGGAGTTACAAATCTCCCAGTCTGACACTTGGTGGGAATCAGGGGAACCAACAGAAACGTTACCCTTTTTTAGCAATATGAGAGCACAAAGGATTCATAACCTGGAAGACAGTTATTTCAAGATACAGTCTCTTCAGATCACAGCTAAAACAGAACAATGTCACAGTGTCATGAAGCCTATACTGGGATTGCCTACACTACATCAGTATATAACTGAAGGCTCCAGTCTCCAAGGCTGTCAACCCAGCACATTTAACACGCTCTGAACTCAAAAGATTGTTATATTCCTTTTAAAAGTTTATCCTGTGAAATGAGAATATCCTCGTAGCACATGGCCTGTTGCAGGTGTTTCACAGTTTTAATAGCTCTTTACAGATGTTCTTTGAAGATTTTCCTAAGGTATCTTTCCCCGCAAAGGGATTTAGTTCTGTAAATTGCTTAAGAGAATTTTGCAGTTCTGCAAGAATTGATCTGCTGCTTAGAGGAACTAACTACAATTAAGAAGAGATGCTTATTTCCATCACATGTAGCTACACCAGCATAGTCCACTGTAATTTAATTAGCAGTTACAGCAGACTAGAAGATTTGTGGTTTATTTGGTAGACTGGAATTTTAGGAGCCGTTAGCAGAGGTCTAGATATGATGTCTTGAAATTGAGAGAGGATGAGGGCAGGAACTGGGGATGGAGAGAGACAGAATTGGACAAAAGATTTCTAGTAAAGCCACAGGAAGCTCTATTCCAGTGGTTCTCAAACTTTGTGCACTCAAGCCACCCTTCACTGGACTCGAGGCACCCCTCCATAACTTCTGTAAATGGGGTGGCACCCCATTTCAGAATATGATGAATATAACAGTGGTGGCCAGAGTTACTCACTCTGGGAGCCACATCCCATCCTCCACCAAAGTTCAATAGCTGGAGAGCAGGGGGGTGCTGAACAACCCAGAGTGGAGATGACCATGCCCTCCCGGCCCCACCGAGCTGCTCCAGCTTTCCCATGGGGAGCACGGCCTGGGGTAAGCAGCAGCCCGGCACCTAAGCCAGCAGTCCTGGAGGGAGGACGGCGGGCTCAGGGCGTGCTGCCCACGGGGAAAGCCGGAGTGGTAGGAGGTGCGCTGTCCCCCAGCGCTGCCTCCGGGAGAAGTGGGCAGGGTTTGGACAATTTCCGGAGAGCCACAAGTACTGTGCCAGTGAGCCACATGAGGCGTGAGCGCCACAGTTTGGCCACTGTGGGTATATAATTACAGTGCTTACCTCCTTGGAGAGGAGCTGGGCGGTGGGAGTGGTAGGATTGTTCAGAGAGGGACAAGCCTGAGCCTGTGATTACCTGTTTATCTCTTCACACCTCACAGCATCCTTCAAAGGATCTGGAGACACTCCAGGGTGCTGGAGCACGCTGATTGAAAAAAACTTTGCTCTAGTCTCTATGGCCAAACACTGAGTGGTGGCAATTTCTTCTTCATTAAGATTCACCAACATGACTTGGAAAATCCAAATGCCCTCAACACGCCATTGCTATTACCAGTTCTCCAGACTATTACATGACATTTCTGAGAGTATATTTCTAATGAAACTGTGTGGGAGGTACTTTTTGAGAAATACAAACAGCAGGAGGTGTACTTAATCAAGTTTAATTCCAAAAAATCAGGAAAGGCTGTGAATTCTTTGGAAAACGTAAATGAAAGCTTGAATGGCCAAATATGCCTGTGGTGGCTGGTAAAATTATTTAGAGGAGGAACAAAATAACAAGTCAAATAAACATTAACTGAATATTAAACCACCCCCAAAAGAAAAATGTTCCATACAGCTATTAGTATAGTATTTATGCTCAGGGTAAATCTTAAGAATATTTTTGAGAAACAAAATGCCTCATAAGCTACAAAAAAATGTACTTATCAACGCCATCTCAAATACAACTGCCTAAATCAAGACAGAAGCTGAAGGAATGTTTTAAGCAACAAATTCAAAAGGACCGTATATGCGAGTATTTGCACATGCAAACAGACAGTTTCACTGGCCTCGCTTTTATTTTGTATAGTCATGTTACTAGGTGATGGTATACTAAATTCTAAAATCCAAATCGTGGCACTCCTCATACACAATGCTCTAGGACAGGGATACTCACCCCCTGGCCCATGGGCCAGATCCAGCCTGCACAGCCATGCCACCTGGCCTGCAGACTGTCTCCATA
>NW_017729009.1:23646373-23648959 GCF_001723915.1 Gavialis gangeticus
CGTGGCACTCCTCATACACAATGCTCTAGGACAGGGATACTCAACCCCTGGCCCATGGGCCAGATCCAGCCTGCACAGCCATGCCACCTGGCCTGCAGACTGTCTCCGTGCCACTCATCCAGTCCTTGGCATCTCCCTGGGGGGGGCTATGTGGGCCTCAGGGAGATGGTGCAGGACCCCAACAAGGAGGTACAGGTCCTGATCCTGAAGCACAGGGCTCAGATTCAGCTGACAGTGCAAGGCCAAGAGAGGCAGTGTGGCCCTGCACCAGGCATCCAGTCCATGGCACCAAAAGGTTGAGCCCCCCTTCCCTAGGATAATAGCCACCTTACAGAACTAGGGTTAGACCAAAGTTCTCATGCAGCCTGCCGAGTCTTTCAGCAAAATAGCCAAGCACAGTTTCTGCTGAAAGCTGGACCTTTTGAACCCACAGAGAGGACACTACTGCCCTGCAGAGCAGGAGACCAAAATGTTCAGAACTGTTTTTATGCATTACTGTGTGCAGAATGTAATCCTAGCTATTGAAGGGACCCTCTGTTTAAAGCAAAGCTGACTGTTCCCCCACAAAAATTACTGTACTAGTGTTAGAATCTTTTTCTAAAAGGTGCAAGATCTTTCATTATCCGTACACATTTTTAAATGATACTATATGTAAAAAAAATCCTTTTCTTTTACTATGACATACATAGAAAGATCAGGCAAAATCTTAACAGTAGAAGCTTAACTATAGATGCTGAAATGCAGGCAATCCATGTTGCTGCCATATTTGATTGTTTTCTACAGCTTGATTGTATAAATGGAGAGTGAATTTAAGTGCTAAAATGTCTGACAAAATGGCACATGCAGAACAATAAGGAAGCAAATAAAATGATTCATGTGAAATTTTGAAATCTCAAAATATGTCAGCCGCCAGATGCCATGAACTTGCAAGTGCTGAAGCACTGAAATGACAGAAGGGCAAGGGTCTGGCAACTGAACACATTACAACGGAGCAATTGAGGAACATTTCTCTATAAACCATCACAAAGCTGGAGCTGGAATCTTGGGAAAAAAAATACACTTAAGACATAAAACAAACATACTGATTTTCTACACGATCATCCAAAGCACAAGTAACATTTTTAGAGACCTGCAGAAAGAAAATGTGAGGAATTTGTACACAAGGTCATATTCTACTTCACATAGACAAAATTATGGCCAACAGCTGAACTGTATTTTCCCCTTAAATATTCCGCAACATTAAGCAATTTTAGTATGAAGGGCAACACTACCCACATTATTTATTTTGATTTATATATATTTAAAAAGGAAGTGTATCCATATCCTCAGAGATAACATGAAAATACCTATAGCAAATATAACCCTCAGCATAACTAAGGGGTAGCAGTACGTTGCTGCGCCTGTATACACGTGAGTGATGCATGCACACAGAATACACCAGAGTTAATTTACATGGTGTTTTAATGATTATCTGCATGGTTTTAGTTTAAGAATGAGCATTATAAACAGAAATGTTGACATTTGATCCTTAACTCTTGCTCTGCAAAAATAGTTTTGGGTCCTGACTGCAATAAACCATTGATATGCCAGTTACAATCATGACTGGATTTCAGACACCATAAAATGTGCTTCTCAGCCAGAACAGCAATGCCAATCAGGGAGCTTCCTAAGGAGGAAGACATTTCAGTGGCCATGGGAAGGCGGGAACATGATTTACTAGCATTCTGGAGTCTGAACGCATCATTCGCTGCAATAAATAACTCCATTTGTCTTTAATAAAAAAATAGCTCCTCACGCTGCAGAAACCAGAAACTGATTGAGCTCATCTTTACAATCCATAACTGCATGCAAGAGTCTATAAATTACTTTTTCTCAAGGAACTAGCAGATTATAACCTGTGGTGACTTCTCCTCAGACTCAATTACTTTTTACTTTACTGTATTTTCCTTTCAAGAGTTATCAGGAAATGCAGAACTAGAACCTAGAGCTGTCAGCTGCCTGAACAAAAAAAATCACACACTTATCTTGCTGGGATCCTTTGACCTTAGCTGACTTCCTGCCCCTGGGGCAGGGAGCTGGACTTGATGATCTTTTGAGGTCCCTTCCAGTCCTAATGTCTATGAAATCACCCCTTCCTTCTGCCATAAGTGATTAAACCAGTAATTAAGCCAATCTCATATAACCCATGTAAGACAAATGTTCTGCCCCATCCTGATTGCACTGGAGAACACCGCTTCCCAGGCCTGTGAGAAGTGGCTAGTATTCACTTCGGATTTGGATTCAGCTGATTCTGGGGACAGTGATTCGATTTGGTGATTTCAATCACTGTCCCAAATCGATTTGGCTGAATCTGATTCCGCCTAATCTCCAAATCGGCCAGGCCCATCCCACCCACCCCAGCAATGGTGGCCCCGCCTGCCCCAGCTCCTGGCTGTTTGGGGAAAAAAAAGTCCCGACTCAGCAGGTGCTGCCAGACAGGGGGGGTGATCCACACTACCCCACACTGCATGGGGGGCTTTACCACGAGCCCCCTCAACCCTGCCCACACTGTCCCAGCCCCCCCCCCCCCCCCCGCCGGCCCCCCCC
>NW_017729009.1:23649024-23651518 GCF_001723915.1 Gavialis gangeticus
CCCCCCCCCCCCCCATGGCTGTCCCACCTGCCACGGCTCAGGCCCTTTAAGAAAAAAAAAAATGAGAAAAACCCTGGACTCATGGCTCCTGCCAGAGGGGGGCGATCTCCGCTGCCCCACACCACATGGGAAGCTCTGCATGAGCCCCGCGAAGCCCTGAGGTTGTTGCAGGAGCGGAGAGTCCCAGGGCTTTTCTCCATTTTTTTTTTTCTTCTTAAAGGGCTGGAGTCGCAGTGAGCGGGGCAGCCATGTAGGGGCAGCTCTGGGGGGCTCATGCAGCGTGGAGCAGTGGGGGGCAGCAGGGATCACTCCCCACCCAGCAGAGGTCCCCCCATGGACCCCTCCCCCCTCCCCTATGTACCAGCTCCGAGCCCAGCTGCAGCTCCCTGCTGCAGCCACCGGGGACTGTCCAAATCATCAAAGCTGTCCGAATCTTTTCTGAAGATTCGGAGAACTTTGAATCTATTCGGACCTGTTAACTGGTCCCCTGATTCGATGCGGATTCAGAGATTCAGCCACCGAACCTCCTCCAAATTGAATCACCACCCGAAGCTTCACACAGCCTTACTGCTTCCCTGGGAAGTGCTGAGGAGTTAAGAGGAAGGGCAAAGTTTGGAGTAACATTGGTTTCTCCATCAGAAAACTGTCTGAAGAGCTGACATTACCACTTATTTGCTGCTGCTGCATCAATATTAAGAGCCAAACTTTTGCTAGGTTGTATACAAACATATCATGATAATCATGAAAGAAAAAGCAAGTTGTATGCATATCAGACTACATGAATTTCTAGAAATTTAGGAGGTGTCACAAAATAGAGTCTCACTGAAGTGAAGTACTAAACAAACAGCGTTTCTGACATATCCCCTTTTACCAGCAGTATTGAACATAACCAGGCCAGGCTGGGGCAAGTCCCATCAGCTTGAGACTTTACAGTAGTGAATGATGGAAGGCCTGGAAACACACAAAAGTTGGTCTGAGCAGGTAGCCTGGTAGAAAGCAAGATCCCAGTTCAGCAAAAGCTCAAGCCTCTTTAAGAGAGTGTTATAGGAACAGGGTGACCATTTGGGACAATCTGAAATCTGAGACATTGCCACTCCTTCCCCCCACCCCTGCTGCTGCAGGCAAGGGCAGGTGCAGGGCACCACTAGTATTATGATGCAGGCAGCTAAGGACCTTGACTTGTTGAAGTACATACTCTCTCACCTATCTTAAGCATAAGAGTCTAGTATTCAAAATGCAAGCCAACCATATAAGACTATTTGTTTTCTTCTGCATGAAAATACAATGATAAAAACATGGTGTCCCTAATTCAGAGCAGCTGGTGACACACTGAAGGAAAATACTGCGATGCAGTTTCCAGTCAGATGGCCCTACTGGCTTCAAAATAACAATCTATTCTGTCCTCTCCAGCAGAATAATACCTAATGGAGCTAAAACTGTACCAAGAAAAACAGCCTGTTAAGTTTCCTATTCCTCTAGGCACTTTGGTCTATTTTTAAATATTCTGAACCACAAACCTTAGCCAACTGGGGGTGGCAGCCTGCAAACTGGTAATAATTCATTTGAATTAATTTACGTGTCCCAGAGCCCAGGGGTGGCCATGATGCCCCGGCAACTCCGTGACCATGCAAGCTCCGTCCCGAAGGCGGCCTCTGTTCTCACCTGCCACATCTTGTTGGTACAATAAATTGGGAGGCTGCCCCTGGTCCTTCGTTTGGTCCCAGTCCACTGAACCTCACTCAGGCTCACAGGTCTTTGAGCCCTTTGCTGAGTCTCTCTTCACTACTGTGCTGCACAGGGCACCTCAGGCCCTATGGGCCAACTGCATGGCTCCAACCTCCGCTTTACCACACCCCATTCCTCACAGCTGTTACACAGCTGTTATACCGTCCATTGGGGCCTCAGTCTACTCAGTGTCCTGCCTTTTACTATAGCTAGGCCTACTATCCTGGACCCACTGTGTTGGACCTGGCTTTGAGACACTAACTCTCAATCTCCACTTGTCACCAGGCCCCTGGCCCCTGTCTGCTGCACCCTTCTGGTGCTGGGCTTCCTAGCCCCTGTAACTGCATCCCTCTGGTTCTGGGGCTCTATGCAATTATGTGCCTCCCCTCTGGGCACTAATGTGGCCTCCACCTCCCCTTACAGCCTCATTCTGAACCACTGGTACCAACAATAAAACAAACATAAAACCCTGGGCTATAACATAACAACAACTGTGTAGGCAGCACTCAGACAAAAAACACTGTTTGCACTGTTTAAGAGGCAAACTTCCACCCTTAGGATAGCCCCCCCCCAGCCCTGGGTACCGTTTGAGCTCCTGGAGTCTTACTGCACTTGGATGTAGTAAGATAGGCAGCAAAATGTCACAGGGCAGCTCTCTTGTGCAGGAGCTCCTTCCCCTGGAAGTTGCCAGAGAAAAGTGAACCCTGCCAGCCCAGCCCAAACATTGTACTCAAAGGTCTACAGGTTTACATGTTCCCTTGGCTCTGCC
>NW_017729009.1:23656518-23659763 GCF_001723915.1 Gavialis gangeticus
CCTTAGGATAGCCCCCCCCCAGCCCTGGGGACCGTTTGAGCTCCTGGAGTCTTACTGCACTTGGATGTAGTAAGATAGGCAGCAAAATGTCACAGGGCAGCTCTCTTGTGCAGGAGCTCCTTCCCCTGGAAGTTGCCAGAGAAAAGTGAACCCTGCCAGCCCAGCCCAAACATTGTACTCAAAGGTCTACAGGTTTACATGTTCCCTTGGCTCTGCCTCCTTCCTGTAAGCTGACCACCTGCAGGTGCCAGCTGGATACCTTATTATCCTGTTACTCAACCTGCAGCTGTAGAGCTCTGCCTAGCCTGCAGAGCTCCTTTGCTAGACTACTCCTGTCCTTGAAGAAGCAGGCACACCTTAGTGGCCTGCAATAGTACCCAGTGAAATCCAGCAGCCAAACTGCACCATTATCAGCATTGGGACACCAGTAGTTGGCTTATCTCAGGAGACAGGCTCCCTCTTCCCTCCTCCAGCATTCGGCAAGATGTTTTTTGTCTGTTGTACACAAGGCAGGCAAAGCACAGGCTAGAACAGGACAAGATTCCCATGCTCCCCAGGTCCCTGCTGAGATACTTTATTCCTGATGACTTGGGAAAGCTAGATGAAGTGGTGAGAAGATGGCTCCGTTTTTGGGTCCACCATCAGGATTTACTAGCAGCAGTGGTGGTTGGCAATGGTTGCTTTGATATATTAACTCTGGCTTACTGGGAAGGGGACAGAAACCGTCTCCCTTCAAACATACAACAGTTTAGCAGTGGGTCAGGAAATGTTGGGGGCCAGAACCTCGATCTGGAAGCAGCTTTGCTTTACACACAGCAGCCTTTAACCTGGCACTAGTCAGCAGAGGATACTGTCAGCTTAAGACCACCACACCAGCTCTAATATGACATCCCTTTCACCTCCTAACATAGGGTGCTCAGCCAGTGCCTCTGACAGACAGATGAAGCCCTCCTTTTCACTTGTCTATCTTTGAATCCAATATTATACCAGTGCTCAGATGCAACATAAGATTTGTGCTGCTGCCTCTTGAATGGACCTGAGTCACATGTGAATCAGTGGTTTTGAAACGAGAGGCTCTTTGACACGCTCCCAGGGCAGGTTCCTCACTAAGTCTTAAGCAAATGTACCCTCTACCATTCTGTCCATCAGTTCTACTCTAAGTATTTTTAAGAAAATAGAAGTGAATTAAATGTAGGCTGCTGCCTCTAGCTTTATTCATCGCATTGATCACTCAGGAGATGAGTGGGTGTAATTATTCTGAAATTGTTCATTCTAAAATGTGTGTGTGGAAGGGGGCTAAGTGTAATGCAAAGTGAAGAATATCAGATAGAAGTGGGAAAAGACTGAATCATGAACAGGAAAAGAAAGGGAACAAGATTTATGTCACCATTAAGACCATTTCAGCTATCAACTCTAACAGAGAGATTGCTGGAAAAACCAACAGCCTCCTGAAGGACCATTCCTAGTACTGACGCAGGCTCACTGCTTTTTACATTGCAGACGACCTTGTGGAATGAGAGGAACCTCGATGAGGATTCTCAGAGACTTTTCCACTGTTTCTTTTAATATCCAGGAGAAAGGTGCTGGATGGAGGCCTTGTACCTCTGCACTGGTTCTGTTCCTGGGAGTGTGGCTCCAGTACAGACATGCTGCCACAACCTGATCCCCCTCAGGTCCAGGGCTCTAATGACAAAAAAAAATATTTCCATTATTTTCTATTCAAAGAGGGTGTAACCTGTATTCCCTCCAAGAGGGGTCATCTCCAATGCCTGGAGCAAAGAGGGTGAGCAAGGCCAGGACTAACCATGCCTATATATTCTGGACAATTCGGCTGCACCGAGTACATTTCAGTGTAGTTGATGAACTTCAAGGACTGAGTCGAGGGAAACAAAATATGACATACATCCTCATAAGCCTTCCAAACAGGACTTAACCCAATTTTTTAGCAATGTTGACTTTATGTACATTAGTGCCCTCTATAAGTCGAGTGAGACACCCCAAAATTCTTTTTTTCCCCATTTTCCTTAATATGCAAAATGTATGCAATACAGTCAGAATCTAAAAAGGTGGAAATGGGACTCCATAAATATTATCCATCCAACCACCTGGAGATCAGGAAACCAATAACTAAAAATCTATCTGCAAGATAAAATCAAGGTATTATGTGGTAGGGTTAGGTTTTATCAAGACCTGTAGACCTTTGAATACAATGTCTCTCTCATACATATAAAAAACCAAGATAATTTATGTCATTCATATTATTTTGTTGTTTTAAAATCCAAAGCATGTTTAAACAGCTAGGGAAGATTCATAAATCAGGATATTCTGGTGTGACATTTTGGTGATTTTTCACTGGCAGGGAATGCAAAGGCAGTTTGGTCTGGGGTTTTTTCAGCCCCCACTGGGGAGTGAGGCAGGTGTACTGGACCCCCTTCCCGAGGTGGGAGGGTTCCACTTCACCCACCCCATGCTCCAGTGCTGGCTGGGGAACGCCTAGAATGAGCTTCCTCTACTCCTTTTCCTCTTCTCATTCTGAAACAGGTACAGCCTGGGAGAAAGGAAGGCCTGTTGCTAGGGGAAATTGGCTGCAGGCTCACAAGCATCGTCTAGTTTCCCGTCTCCTCTGGAACCAACAGTGAACTTCTGTTTGGTCCTGGGGATTGTTGTAACTCAGAACATGTCCTGCAAATTGTTCTCAGTTACAGCAGGGGGCTGCACTTTCTGCACACATTGGCTCTCTGTAGGCTGAAGAGGCCCTGGTTTTCCAGTCTCAGTTTTCTCCTTAAAAGGACTTTAAAATGATTTTTAGACCAGAGCCAAAATGTGTAAGATTAACTGCCTGATTGAATGATTTTGCATAAAGGAGATTATTTGGAGGTCATACTTTTGATCTGATGATATCTAGAAAATGTTCCATAGATCTTTCCAGTTCTATACTCTGCCAGAAGTTTAAGCATGGAAGAAACAGAGCTTCTCTCCTTCATCATCCACATTGAAGATCTATGAATTCCTACCAGCATTAGGGAATAGCAAGGGGTCTGAGCAAAGTATTCAGAGTTTTAATATTAAATGTGTCAAGTGATGGCACTATCCAATATACTTTCTTTCCTAGGCAAGAAGAAAAATTCTTTACACTGCAATAGCACATGTTCCCTCATAGCTTTTCCTACTTAATCCTCCTAAGATTCATCCAGAGCCAACATTGGACCTTGATTTAGTTCTTAGGCTCCTGGCAGATGTTCAGA
>NW_017729009.1:23664763-23704260 GCF_001723915.1 Gavialis gangeticus
CCTGATATCCCACGATCACCTCTTAACAAAACTGGCTAACTGCGGCCTCAGCCTCCCCACGATCCACTGGCTGGGGAACTGGCTAGAACCCAGAGGGTGGTAATTGACGGAAGTCAAGTGTCATGGTGCACAGTGCCAGTGGGGTCCTCCAAGGCTCTGTCCTATTCAACATCTTCCTCAATGATGTGGACATTGGTATCAAAAGTGAACTGGCCAAGTCCCTGACAACACCAAACTCTGGGGTAAAGCGTCCACACATGAGGATGGGGGGTGATCTAGGCAGACCTTGACAGGCTCAGGAAATGGGCGACAAGAACCTGATGGTGTTTAACACCAAAAAATGCAAGGTTCTCCACCTTGGGAGGAAAAACCTGCAGCATCCTTATAGGCTTAGCAGTGCTATGCTGGCTAGCACTATGGGCAAAAGGGACTTGGGGGTCATGATTGACCACAAGATGAACATGAGCCTGCAATGTGATGCTGCAGCTAGTAAAGCGACAAAAACGCTGGCTTGCATCCATAGACGCTTCTCAAGCAAATCCCAGGATGTCCTTCTCCCATTGTACTCGGCCTTGGTGAAGGCCAAAGCTGGAGTACTGCGTCCAGTTTTGGGCTCCACGATTCAAAAAGGATGTGGAGAAGCTTGAGAAAGTGCAGAGGAGAGCCATGTGCATGATCAAAGGTCAGGAAAACAAACCTTATGATGAAAGGCTGAGGGGCCATGGGGCTCTTCAGCCTGGAAAAGCGCAGGCTCAGGGGTGATCTGGTAGCCACCTATAAGTTTATCGGGGTGCTCACTAGGATCTGGGGGAACCTCTGTTCACCAGAGCCCCCCAAGGGATGACAAGGTCAAACAGTCACAAACTCCTCCGTGACCATTTCAGGCTGGACATAAGGAAGAACTTCTTTACTGTCCGAGCCCCCAAGGTTTGGAATAGACTGCCACCGGAGGTGGTTCAAGCACCCACTTTGAACATCTTCAAGAGACATTTGGTTGCTTATCTTGCTGGGATTCCATGATCCCTGCTGACTTCCTGCCCCTGGGGCAGGGGGCTGGACTCAATGATCCTCCGGGGTCCCTTCCAGCCCTAATGTCTATGAAATCTATGAAATACTTTGTGGACTTAAAAATATGCCTTCCAATCATGTTCAACCTTATTTTTTGGTGTAGCAGTTCATACAATTTCTGTTACATCACCTCATATTAATGAAAGATTTTTTGCTTGCTATCATTTAAAAGAATAAGGAAATAAATTTTGAATAAATCTTACAAAAGCAAAGTATTAAAAAGTGCATTTGAAAAAAAGCCATGTGGTGTGCAAAATGCAGTCCCTTTTGTACATCCCAGTTGCTTATTCTGGCTCAAAGGAATCTAGAGTCATTGGATAATACTGAATCAAATACAGAATGGGGAGATACTGGAGATATCCATTCACCCACACAGCAGGGGAGGTGGCATCTTTTCAGGAAAATTAACATTTAAATGAGTACTCATTTTTTGTGTTGTTACTCAACTATTTTTTGCTTTACTAGAAGACAGCAAATAGCAGTTTCTCCTGTGAAGTTCCTTTCAATGTGACATATCTTTTGCCAACTAGGTAAATCTTTCCATAAAAAGATGACTAACATCAGAAGCATGAGACTTATCAAGCCATTTCTACTGCATTTATAGCAGTGGTTATCTAAAGATAACTAGGTGTGGGATCTGGTAAGCAGAGTATTTATTTATTTATTACATCATTTTATAAGGGGGAAATTATGAGATATGTAAGTACCTTGGATAAAGATTCAGACGCAGACAGTTACATATACAAAAAGAAAGACTGCAAACAGACAGTCGCGTATGCCGTCAAGCAAGAGAACTCCAAGTGGAGGCTATGTGCAGGATCAGACCCCCAGCACATGACAACCATCATCTTAACCAACATACCTGGGCATGAACCAGGGACCTCACAAGGTAAAAGTATGAGATGCTGCAGCATGAAATACAGCCCGGGCTCTCAAATTTTGGCTGTAAAGTTCTCATCTTCCATGGAACTGGCACACAGGAAAAGCTTTAGTGCACACTCAGCTCTTATGAAAAATTGACAGATTACGAAAAATTACCTTGCATTCTTGCCCTTAAAAACTAACAGCTAGGTGGTTCCCATCCTATCTACCAAAAAAACCTTTTTCTTAGCAGCAGGACAATGTTAATGAACATGAGCCACTAAAGAAAAAAGAAAAGGAAAAAGAGAAGATCTTATCATAGCTCCTGTACTACCACTGTTATCCTACAGTCCAACAGGTCTGAGAGGTGGGAAATCCTGTTTTTTTTTCTTGGGATGGAAACAGAAGGAAGGTGATGATTGCTGATATTCAGCCTAAAAATCTCTTCTGCTTAGTGTCATCCAATAACTAAAACACCCTTCACAACTCCTGTCTTTCTTTTCAGTTCAAACACTTCAGTTACTCATAGAAAGAACTTGAAGAAAGTTTCTGAAATATGATCAGCCTGCATATTAAGGGACTAATTCTACAAAAACATTAATCACATTAAGTTTGAGTAAAGTCAACAATAACCATTCAGCCTTGAGACACCTTCAGCTAGTAGTATAGAAATTGTCTTTCCTCAACTTCCAACCTTGTACACTACCCACTGGACAACACCCCCCCTCTCCTCTCTCTCAGCAGTTGATGAAATCCTGTGACTAAAGGCTTTGCTGATATTTCTTGAGCCCTGGCCAGCCTCCCTAATACCACCTGGTTATTCTACAATGTTATTCTCTGTCGTACTGAGAAGTTTGCTGCACTTTTTATAACCATAGTTGAGTAGAAACCATTTTCTAGACCTCTGAATGCATCACAAACAAACATTCAGATCCCAAGATGATGACAGCATTAACTGGGAGCACTTGCAAGCGAAACTGTACATTCTCTCTCTCACACGTTTAGGTTCCCTGCTGTATCCATCTTTTTTTTTCTAATGGAAAATGTCTCTTAGTCCCTTTTGCCCTCTAGATTCAGAACACGAAAACAGTCCCCACGGGACACTTGGCTATTGTGAAAAGGACTGAACACATTTTCTCATGGGGAAGACACATTTTAGAGTTCTGCTTGGCTGCTTAAATTACTAAATTAATGTCAAATAATGACTGCAAACCCAGGACTTCCAGCTGCTGATTACCAGTAAAGAGCCCTTCACCTTACTGTAAAACAAAAAAGGAAAGGGGGGATGAAGTAAAGGATAAATCTCTAAACCATATTACAGTGGAAGAAAACAAGGTGACTTTCCCATGTACAGCAAATGGCATTAGCTTCCCATCTGGATCACTTAAAATGCATTTGACTAACCAGAAAAGATGTGGTGCCTCAACCACAAGTTTGCTCATACAGCATACACTGCACAGCTACTTCAGAGATTCTTCATTGCCCAGTGATAGAGTTTAAATCAAAGCTCATCTGAAAGTGCCCCAGCACTGCAGAGCCACTTTCTCCCCTGCCTGCAGTCCAGCTACTTCATTCAGTGGAAAAGACAGCGGCTCCAAACTAACTGTTTGGCAAGATCTAAAAACAAATCACTGCCTAAAACCATTTTCTGTGACCTCTCAGACCCAGATTAAGAGGAGAACCAAGAAGTGTATTTCACAGGTCTTCCTATCGAAACAGGAAGCTGACTGGAAGAAGGTTTGCTTTCTTCAGCTTTGCTCTCCTGAGAAAAAACCTTGATTCAGGTGAAAGACAAATAGAGCACAAATGCCTCTCAGCTCTCTAAATGTGCACTTCAGAGTTAGCTCTTCTCACTTCTATCATAATGTATTTTCTACAGAGCAGCAAAGTCCTTGGAATGGCCGAAGGACTTAAATCAGTAGAAGGTCATTTCATTTGATGACTCTGACACAATGGACCTCAATTCCCCAAAGCCTTCAGAAGCTGAGTGTAAAGTGATTGTAAAAATCTGCCAGGTCAAAACACCATTTCATAACAGAAGGGAACAACTCCCCAGGGCACAAGACAATAGAGGTTTAAGCCCATTAGAGACTAGAAACCTATTCTAAAATTGGAGTTTTCCCAATGGAAAATGTCATTCTTTTCCAGCAGAAATGCTGCCTGCATGCCTCATGCTCCCATTCTCCCCTGTGGACTGAGCTCCTCTGCTTCAACTACATACGCGTGAGCCATGACAACCTTCCTTCTAGGAGACAAGAGGTGTTGTATGATGGGAATCTTTGATCAAGATGCATCCTGGGATATATGGTCCACCCGGGAGAGAACAGAGACTCAAGGTAAGTGAACTACAGCTCCCATGAGGCATTGCTGCAATGTATCCAAATTAAAATAGTTGGGGTGGGGGTTGGGTTTGGGTTTGGGGGTGGAGGAGGGTTGGGTTTTTTTTGCAAAACCAAAGTATTCCAGCTGGAATGACTGACAAAATGCTCTTCAGAAAGTACAAAATATTGTTTAACTGGGAAAAAAAATAATTTTCCAAACAAAAAAACAACAGATTATTTTGACCAATTCTAATTCTGTATTACTATACAATGTGACTTAATGTACCAGAGTAACAGAAATGTTAATAGCTTCTGCAGCAGTCTCTCACCTTTATATCATCCTTTCCTTCCCCTTTGACCTGTCTCTAAAGGATAAATTTATGACTGTTCAACAGTGTATCATAAAGCCTATGCTACTAAGAACTAATTCAGAACCTTGTGTAATTCAGGTTATAGGAGCCTGTACTTAGGAAAATAAGATGTAAGCTCTACTTCCTTCATCCCTTTGGCAGCCCTGTTGTATAGCATAGTCTTTGTACCTTTACATGAGAATAACTTTAGTGATTGCACTGTACAAGTGTGCTTAGTTTATAAAAAAAAAAAAAAAAAAGGGAGAGAGAGATTTGCAAGGATGAAGTTCTGTACAGTTCCAGAAATAGTCTCTTCTCCCTCCACTTCTGCAGTTAGGTTTGATTCATAGCAACTGGTCAAGTAAAAAATATGAGCTTTTTTCAAATCATTTTAGTGATGGTTTTCATACCTGTCAACCATTCAGCCATTTATAAAGCCACAAGCACTGACTCCACGAATGATGTGGAAGTCCAGAATCATGACAGCACAAGAATAAGTTTGAAGTGACTGGAAGCCCACAGACCAAACTGTCTTTTTCACTGAATGAAGTAGCTGGACCGCAGACAGAAGAGAAAGTGGCTCTGCAATGCTGGGGCACTTTCAGATGAGAGGAGATAATGAACCCTTTGTATCTACTTTTATGGATTTTAGTGAATCTTTTAAAACAACATTTCTGATAACGTTTTTCTTTGACTTTGGACTATCTTACAGACCTGATGCTGCTTTTAGAAGGTTTTAAACTGGGAATTGCAGTTTAACTGCTAAATACAGCCAGATTCCAGCCCTCGTTAGATTTAGCTAGATTGAGCATGAAGGATTCCAGATAATCTATATTCCTAGCTCACCCAAATGAAAACTCTTGGGTATGTTCCTCACTTCAATGTCTGTGCCCATGCACACATAAACAAGGGGCCACATAACTGGAAGTGGAAATAACAGAGATGCCAAAACATGGCTTCATTTCACGTCCAGTAGAAAACTGCCTTTAAAAAAAAACCCATTGATAGACTTATGTGCCTTTTATGCACATTTCCCAGGCTTTTTGATTTTGATCATTCCTGCAGTTTCAGATGTATTGGATTGAAACTTGCCTGGCACAGACTGCATCATTTGCCTTCTCTTCGATGCCAAATGCTCTTGCTTTTCACATCTCCTTCCAGGATCTCAGAGCATGCAGACTAGAAGCCATCTGCAGAGCTATTTTTTTTAAATTATCATCAGTTAATTTTGCCATATAAGCAGGAGCCAGACTAAAACTGAGCCCAGATCCCAGTGAGTCTTCACAGCTATCTTCCATCTACCAGTAACTGTATTTGTAGCTCAGTTTCTTCCCTACTTTGCTACTGAAGTTAGCCAAGAATTCAGCAGTTGATTCCTGACACAGAACAAAAAAAATGTGGTTTCCAAATTAAACTTCAGGAGGAGTTTTAAAATCCAACAGAATCTAATTATGCCAAATTGTGATCTGGCCAAGACTCCCACCTACACACTGTGGGATCTCTAATGACCGCAAAAGGTTTGAATTTCACTTTAAAGTCTCACGTCGGAGGCAGCACTTACAACAACAGAGCCCCATATCTTGGCAGTGGACCCCTTTCCCTTCCTTTCTTATGTCATGGATTTAGCAGACTTCACAGGTTTGTTGCAATCTGACAGGGTTGCACCAGGAGCATTTCTGCTGTGGCCTTAAACTTGCAACCTCTACCACCCCAAACACTAAAGGCATCAAACACTTCCTACTCACCTGAGTTACCATGCTTACCTAATGAGACAGTCCAAGACTGGTCAAAGAGAACTTCAGCTTTTTTAAAGTATGGCACATCACGTTCCTATTGGAAGTCTTTCTGTTGGAAACAATCTGATTCTGTAACCCCTTTAGGAGATAAACTGACTAATAACTCCACTACCATCACTGCCCATTCTTCCCTCATTTCTGTCACCAAATGAAAACTAGGGTGTAAGCCAGCACAACAGGCAGACTGTGAAATTACCATCATGGGGTGAAGATCCCACGCACAATTTCCCCTTTGAAAATACTGTCTGATTGTCTGGCTGAATTGCCCTGGGGTTGTCAATAAAGACAATGCCTTTGATTTATTCCCTTGTATTGTAAAATCATTCTAATTGTAATTCAGACCATTCAGATATCCTTCCCTTCAATTTATGTGAGCAGCTGTTGTATTTTTCTAGTTGCCTTTGTTATGGGTTTGTTGTGGCTTTATTTTTAATCAGATTGGCCTATTCTGACTCCTGTCAAGAGCTCTTGTGACATCATCATAAAAGCAGCTGGAAAGGACTACAGCTGCGCTCATGAAAATGATCAATCCACTAATGAGCCCTAATGATAGTCTTATCCTTGAAGGATGGAAATAAAACACCACTACCTCTGCAAGTCAGGCCTCAACAGCACCTTCCCCAGAGTGCTGAGCCCATTGCCAAGATAAGAGCCAGATGCAAAGACTGATGCTAGATCCAGACCTGGACTTGCCTTAACTTGAGGGCATTTAGATTGAGTCCACATTTCTCTTGTATGCGACTGTTAAGGAGCTAAAGCACTGTTTTAGATTCATGCTTTTACGGGGAAGCTGGCCCAATTCCACTGACATGTAACTGTGCCAAAGTGAGCTGTGTACATGGGAGGACTTAGGTGTCTCTGAAAATCTAAGAACTGACACACAACCTTCTTGCTACCATTTTGTACCATGCCCACTTCTGCAGCAGCTAAGACTGCTTGAAAAACAGCCTTAATTACTTCTCTGTTGCTGTACCTCAGTTGTTATTAAATTCAGTGCACTAGGTTTTCAAATTGAAATCTTGTCATACTCATTCTTCCTCCTTTTTCCATGAGCTCCCCTAGCCGTGGTAAGAAAACTGCTTGCCAAATGCTGCAGTAAACACTAAGCACCAGCAATAAGTATTAACCATTAGCACAGCCTCTCCATGCAAGGTAGTGCAGGCTACTGATTTTAACATGTCGTGAAGGCTGCGGGCCTCAAGCACTCACGCACCTGTAAGTCCTTTGCCTTTTTAAACCATTGTATTATAATACTAGTCTAGCCCACATGTATGCAGTGTAGTTCCCTATCCAGCTACTAACACAAGGTCTTCCTTTGCAAGGATACAGAGCAAAATGCTAAAAACTTGTCATTCGCTACTGCAACATTTTCCAGTTTCTGATGGGTAGCTCTGGAGCTTGAAAGCAGTCATTTAGTGTAGGAAATATTAAGTTGCATATTATTAAAAAGCATATATATGCCTTCATTGGGTTGACTGCGCAAAAATCCTGTTCACTCCCCTATTTAACACACCACATGCTTTCCCCCTCAAAAAAAATAAAGTACATTTGTCCCATTTCTACAGAACTTTACCCTCCCAAAGAACCTGAACCCGCATATAATGTGGGAAATCCTCACATACCAAAGAGTTGCAACTACCTCTGGCGCGAAATGCAGAATCCAACTAAGCCAATAGCACTTTACCAATATATATGCAACTGAAACTACCAGATCTCCTCCACATAAAGCTTATCTGACTTCATGAAGGTAAAGGTGCAACGGGATCTAATGTGGGATCCACACAATTGCACCCCCTGCCATGCCACACATGCATGGCAGAAGGCACAATTGTGGGATCCCACATTAGATCTCACTGTGCCTTACCGCCGGTACAGAGGGAGCCTAGGATCATGATCCTACACAGCTGATAGGGCTCACAGCAGGGGCACTGTTCTCTCTGCTCCCACAGAAGTCAATAACAAAATTCACATGGCTATGTCTGCTCAGTAAATTTGCCACATCACGCAGCAGCACCCTCAAGCACACCATGCTGCTCCCCTACACAGCTTCCTATTTAGGAGGCAGCCCATGCTAAGCAGCGCAGCATGTTTGAGGATGCTATTGCCAGAGAGAGTATTGTGCAGTCAAAGCCAATGGCAGCAGCATCAAATTAATGCTATTCCTTTTAGAAACTCTCACCAGAAAACATTAAGCAATATTATTCATCGTGCTTCCTGTGAAAGGTTATTCTATGTTATTCAGTCTACTTTTTCCTTTTCTTAATTTTGCCTAATACAGTTAATAATCCTACCCTAAACATTTCAACTTTTCTCTTGGTATTTATGTATCCAGTCTAACTGACTGCAACTAAATCTGGTTTTTCTAGATACAGGCTCTGTTCCTAGTTCTTCCAAAGATTTTGAGCAAGTCACTTTATCTTCCTGGTGGCACTGCTTCTCCCATCGCTATAATGGAAACTGAGGTTTGGAAACTGAGGTTTGTCCTTCTTTGTAAAATGTTTAGAAATCTACAGTTGAAAAATACTACAAAAAGGCAACATCCATTCTTCTTCAGATATTTGTAGGCTTATGTCCTCTCTAAAATATTGGTAGCTATCTATCACGTCTCAAAACACTATCAGAAGAGAGCTGAAGAGAAACACATATTTGGATCAGAAATGCAGTAAAAATATTATGGCAGAAAAGGTTATTTGAGTAGATGTGAAATCTTTTATTAGACCAGCTGAGTAGCTGGAAAAATTTTTGGCAAGCTTTCAGGCGCAGTCACCCTTCTTCAGGCATGGGGCGTCTCTGCTGTTCTGAGACTCCAAGAAATGAAAGAAGCTAAAAGTGTGGCAGGATGTCAGTGAAAATGTAAATAGGTAGAAAGACAAAAGGTGAGGCAGAGAGGTGAAGCAGAGGTGGGAGGTGAATGGGGAAGAGAGTAAGGACAAAAAGGCTAAGGGAGACAGTACAGTGATAAGAGTACAAGGTAGAAAAGAGGCTGTCAGGCAGGTACCTGGTGAATCAGATGTCAGGCAGGTTGTAATGTGTCATAAAACCAGCGTCTATATTGAGTCCATGATTTTTTGTATCCAGTAATTTTTTTCCAACTACTCATTGTAAAAGATATCACATCTACTCAAAGAACCTTGCCTGCCTATGTCCTTAGACCAACACAGCTACAACCAAAAACCCAGTAAGAGTATTATAATTTTGTATTACCATTTTTATCACTTTAATCTGAGATGCAAGGCTGAACTGTGGTTCTGTATTTAAAAAATGTTAATCAGAAAGTCTCACTGATGTTTTCAATGGCCTGACAAATTCTAATGCCAACACAGAATGAATAACTGTCTCTCATAAAATTCATATATCTTAGCCTAAACCATTATCCAAATTGCAAAGATTCTTATTTCTTTTGGGGACTTATTCAACTAATGTATCCAAATTCTCTGAACTTTGAATGAGTCATGATCAGGGATATGTGGCAGGAAAATACTCCAGGTTTTTTGTGTGTGTCCAAAACCAGAACCTCAAATAAGAATGCTTTCAAACATCTGGGAAGCTGGGTGTTAAATCCCTAATTGTGAAACCAAATGTTTTGTTTCTGGATCTCATCTAAATCCAACAGGAGGGGCCTATTTTCCAGTTCTGGATCCAATAGTAGAAACAACAAAACACCCCAAAAACCTAGCTCAAAAACGTTATCCTCAAGCTACCAAACTACTTCAAGTTGTCTACCAATGAATGTGCCAGATATTACAAAACTTTCCCCAGTCTGGAATAAAGGATCTCAATAATGACTTATGAGATCACTGAGCCTTTGATTCCAGTTTTAATCCTGAATTTAGATAATAGAAGCATAGGGCTGGATGGCACTTCAAAGGGTTATGTAGTCCATCCACCTGTTGAGAGACAATATCCCTGTTAGTGAGTTGCCTAACCTGTTCTTTAAAGTTTCCACTGACGTGGATTTCACAATGTATAGTTATCCTTATTATTAGAAAATGTTTAGTATTTAATCTAGATCATCTTTGTATCAAATTTTAAAAAATTACTTTTCAATTACTGCCAGGTCAGACCAGGCCAGGTCTGCTACCATTATGACAGTAATTGTACTGCCTGCAGCTGTCAACACGAAGAGCTGGGCAGCAGGAAATAACCTAGCTACTTCTATGGTGCCAACGGCTTTACGCGGAGGAGCAACCTAGAGGAAGGTACTAGTCCTTACCCCAGGTGATAAAGGAAATGCCACCAAAAGGCAGATGCCATGGCAGGGTGGACTGGCTCTCCAGCCTTGCTTGGCAACCAGTCTAGTACTGGAACCCCAAATGCGGATGGATTGAAGATATTCTTTGTACTGGCAGTTCCTGCAGCCAAGCTGGTTCCAAATGTATTGCCTTATGCCTTTCCTTTAGGATCAACCAGCTAGGCCCAGAGGGGGACATTGATTATGAGCAACTCAAGTGTCCCCCTATCAACTGCCCAGGCCATTGCAGCCAAAACTGAATGGAGAGGATACTCCATCTTTGCTACTTGCATGGGCACAACATGCTAGGGTCACAGGTTACAAGCTCAATTCAACTGGCAAAGAGCAGAGCCCCATGGGTCACCTTCATCAGTGGGAGGAATCAGTTGTGTCCCACTGGTCAGCTACCACCAGCCTTAAGCTGGGAAACCCCAGCCAGTAAGATGCTAACCCACCATGGTCTGTCTGCCTCATTTGGTTCACGTGGCTAAACCAAAAGACAAAAAACAGACAGTAAATCAAGTACCAGGCAACATGAAAAGAAACTTTAAAACCTTCCAGCTAGGAAGCTGAATGCCTGGGAAGCTGGAATGTCAGGACTATGTGTCCTAGCATAAATGACAATTTACAGATGATGGACAATGTCCAGAAGACCATACTGATTGATCAAGAGCTGCAAAAACTTAACAGCAGCATTGTAGGAGACAAAACTGGCCAACTCAGGCTTCATTCATGAGGCCAACTACACCTTTTTCTGGGAAGGCAGGCATACAGGAGATACTCACCTATATGGGCTCAGAGTCAGTCTGCAACATGTTGGTCAAAACCATCGAGACCCCCACTGGAACATTAGATCACATCGTCTCACTCTGACTACAGTCAACTAACGGTTTTGTTATCATCATTAGCACCTATGCACCAACTTTACCAGCAAGTTCAGATTATAAAGATAACTTCTACGATGTTTTGCACCAAGTTATTGAACACTTATCATAAAAAGAGAGGCTTCTCCTCCTAGGGGATCTGAATGCTTGAGTAGGTTCAGATCACGACTCTTGGCCAACCTGCCTGGGACATCATGGCATGGGGAAAATGAATGACAATGGCCAATGTCTTCTCGAATTCTACACCTTGAACCACCTGTGTATCACTAACACCCACTTGGTAGGCAAAAAGCATCAAAAAGTATCATAGAGACACCCACAATCTGGCCACTGGCATTAATTAGACCTTGTGATCACCAGGAGGAAAGACCTGCCCAGTGTGCTACACACCCATGCTTATCACAGTGCAGATTGCGATACTACTTCCTTATTGTTAGCAAAGTGAAAGTGGTACCAAAGAAGCTGCATAGAGCCAAGCACAAGAGTCAGACAAGAATGAACAGACACAGCACAAAAGTCAGAAGCAAGTGCCTCGACTTTCAAAGAACCTTTGAGCTAGCTATATCTATGAAAACAACAACTGCAAATGATGAAGGAGCTTGGAGTGGACTAAGAGTAGTTATCCAGGAAACAGCCACAGAAGTACTTGGGAAAAAGAAATTGTCAAATAAAGACTGGTTTGAGGCACACTTGAAAGAGATGCTACCACTTGTTGAGGCCAAGAACACAGCCGACCTGAAACACAATCAGAATCCAACAGGAAGTTCCAAAGCTAAGCTGAAGTATGCCAGGGCAATGGTACAGAAAACAGCCAGCTGCTGCACAAACCAGTACTGGACTGACCTATGTCAAAAGGTACAGTTTGCCTCAGACACAGGAAACCTGAGAGTTATGTATGATGGCCTGAAGAAAGCCGTTGGCCCAGATGTCACTAAAGTTGACCCCCCCCCCCGCAAGTCTCACGATGGGAAAGTAAAAATCACTGATAACAACAAGCAGATGTCACACCGGGGCAAACATTACTTAGAATTTTACTCCCATGAAACAGGGTTGAAAGTTGAGTCAGTGCCTCTTCTGAAAGGTCTAAATGTATTGGTACAGCTAGACAAAGAACCTACAGCCGAAAAACTTAGCAAGGCCATAGACTCTCTAGCATGTGGAAAAGTACCACGGGTGGATGGCATCCTAGCTGAGGTTCTCAAGTGTGGGAAGGCCAGCCTGCTACCTACCATATCATCATCAACTCCTAGTGTGCTGCTGGAAGGAAGGTCAAGTACCCCGGGACATCAGTGATGCTAACCATCATCACTCTCTACAAAAAAACAAGGGAGACAAGGTTGACTGCACTCACTACAGGGGCATCTCTCTCCTCAGCGTCACAGGCAAAGCTTTTGCCAGAGTCATTCGGAAACATTTGCAACAACTTGCTGACCACATCTACCCAGAATCACACTGTGGATTTAGAGCAGAGAGATATAGAATGGACATGATAGTCTCCTTATGCCAACTGCAAGAAAAATGCAGAGAACAAAATAACCCACTGCATTTGTCAACCTGACAGAAGTCTTCGATACTTCTGTCAGAGCAGGTTTGTTCAAAGTCCTGGTAAAGACTGGATGCCCCTTAACATTATTCAGCATGATATGCTCTTTCCATGAAAACATGCAGACCACAGTTAAGTTTGATGGATCAAACTCTGATGACCGGTTTGAGATGAAGAGTGGGGTGAAGCAGGATTGGGTTCTGGTGCCCACACTCTTTGGGATCTTCTTCTCTATGCTGCTGCAATATGCTTTTGATGGCTTGAAGGAAGGCATATACCTTCACACAAGATCAGCTGGCAAACTCTACAATCTATCACAACTAAAGGCCAAGGCAAAAGTGAGGCACATACTCATTAGGGAGCTCCTTTTTGCTGATGATGCTGCACTCAGTCACTGCCCATGAAGAAAGCCAGCTACAAATACTCATGAATTGCCTCTCCCATGCTTGCAGGATGTTTGCCCTGACCATCAGCATTAAGAAGACTGTGATCCCAGGATAGGGTGCTCACCAGTCACCAGCCTTGACAACACACCTCTCAAGGCAGCGAATAAGTTCTGCTATCTTGGATCCATAGTGAGCGACAACCTGTCACTGGATGAAGAGCTAAATATGTGCATTGGAAAGGCTGCTACCACTTTCAGTAAGCTCTCCAAATGAGTCTGAAACAATATAAAACTCACAATCAAAACTAAGCTGCTTGTGTACAAAGCCTGTGTCCTAACTGTCCTTATGTATTGCAGTGAGACATGGTCACCATATGCATATCAAGAAAAGAAGCTGAACAGCTTCCACCTACACTGCTTAAGGCACATCCTTGACATAGAGTGGCAAGATAGAATTACCAACACAGAGGTCATTGCCAAAGCCAATCTACCAACCATCATTGCACCACTCAAACAACAGAGCCTATGCTGGCTTGACCATGTCTGCAGAGTGGAAGATGGGCATATTCATGAGGACGTTCTGTATGGGCAAATTGCAGGTGGGAAGAGAAGAGTAAGGCACCCAAAATTGCGCTTCAAAAATATCTACAAGCCAGACATGAAGAAGGCTTTTTGGAATCAAGCCAAATTTTTGAGAGGCCTTAGCAGGAGACAAGACAAAGTGGCGCTCCCTTCTCAATCATGAAGTCCAACGTCACAATAAGAAATGGTTACTCACATTACAACAGAAACATGACCAAAGGAAACAGCCTGTGAGTACAGTAGCCTCTAACGCTATGTATATCTGTGACAAGGACCTGAAAGTCTAATATCAGTCTCTACATCAACAAGAGAAAATGCACCACCCATCAGTAGAATAGCTGCAATATCCACCGTCAATTCCTGATGAACAGATGCCATTAATTCTCAATATCCCATCCTCAGTGCATATGGAGAACATAGTATTTTTAAACAACAGTATTTTTAACACATATTGAAAGCCTTGTGCCCTCCCTGGATAGGAGAGCTCTGCTAGATTTCACTCAAACTTACACTAAAATTAAAACCAGAACTAGACCTGGATCCAAATCCTATTTCCTTAGCGCATCTCTGCTTAGCATTGCAAATCCTTCTTGGTCAAGGGGCGGGGGGGGGAAGAGAGAGAGAGAGAGAGAGAGAGAGAGAGAGTGTGTGTGTGGCTTGAGGGGCATAAGTTAAATGAGCACAGCCCTACACCCAGTAAAAGCCTTTTGTCACAAAACTCGAAGCACAGAGCATGAGCCAGTCTGCTGTTCATCTCTACTAGCAATCTGTCTCTACTAACAATTAGGGAAAAGAATTATCCTCGGACATTAAAAAGGCACTAATAGAGAGGGACTCACCACTTGAGCAACAATAAAACCCAACAAGGATCTTCACTTGAAATCTGGAGCAAACCTAGGATTTCCTTCAAATTCATAAGAGACCCAATTAACATTCTGAAATAATTCCCTGACTCTCTATAATTACTGGTTTCAACCCAGAACAAGCATGGCGCCAACGCTGCCCAGCAGCATTCATTTTTATAACAAGCCTCCACATCCTAAATTTGGTTTTTGTCATGTCAATCCCAAAAAGTGCCATGTAGACATTAGATTTTAAAAGCAAAACGCCTTTTGCCTTTAGACATAAAATACTGAGAGGCTTTATGTGAACCAGGGATCAATACATAAATGGCATTTGTTTTAGCAGTTGGTATACAGATGAACAGCAGAAAAGCCTGCCCTGCATTACAATAAGTAGCTTGTGCCTAACACACAAAATATTATATCAAATCAAATAGATAAAACAAGCCAAGTTTATATATGAAACTTGGAACTTGAATAAAAAGCAAGGAGTTTTTTGGAGAGTAATTTAAAAGTTTTATTGAATTTTCTATTAAAAAAGATGGCAATAATACTTAGTAAATAAACTTCTGGAGCTCACAGTATTAGAAAGAGAGAGAGAAAAAGTTATTTCTGGATGACAAACAGTACAAAATATCAGAACACATTACTTTGAGACTGAGAAAAGCAGGCACAGCCAGTTGTTTGGTGGCGATATATATTTTCAATTCTTAATTAAGAGAACAACAAGTCCTAAGCCATGGTTGATGCAAAGATTTGGAAAAAAAGAAGAAACCTAAGTATCTTCTGATTCTCTAGTTTAGTTAAGTGTAAAGTCAAATGGGCAGTTCACTGTATGAGAATAGATCTCTTCTGCCTTAATTATATGATGCTAGAATCACCTTTCTTAGAAACTTCAGGGTAATTACAGTTATATGGGATGGGTGGGGCAGTAGGGGAGAAAGGAGGGGGGAAAAGAGGCTAATATTTTCATCCTGTGCTGTGATTTATTACTGTGTAAAACTGCACTTTGGAGATGACACATGTAGATAGACTCTCTATGTGAAGAAGTAACAGGGTATACAAATCTCATAAAGAGCAGAAAGCCTTTGGGGAAGATGGAAACGCTCCTACCACTTCAGCTTGGGTTGGGTAAGGCACCATCTGGAATACGTGTCAGTGCTCTTGCACTGGTCTTTAGTAGGTTGCTGAATGGGCAAGGACCATATTTCTGCCATACCCTCTACTGACCTAGGCACAGCCAGCAGGACTACCCAGCTCCCACGCTCCAACACTTCCTGTTATATTATAGCTACTATCATGGGTGCTCCTGACTGTTCCACTGGAAATTTTTAAAAGGCTTCTCTCTGATTCATTACAAACCCAGATATTTTATTTAATTTTCCATGGAAGTGAAATCTAAAAAAAAAAAATGGAAACATTCCAGTTCAGTTCAGGTTTCTAGCATTAAACAGAGTCACCAGTGACTGTGACTTCTGGGACTGCATAGCCCTGACCTTGTGGGACTCACCAAGCTGTTCTTGAGGAGCTGGTGACACCCCAGGGATGTAACTGTATGCAGATATGAATTCCAAACTGTAACTGAAGGTCTGTGCCCAGATGCCATTAAGTGGAAGCTGGCGATCATGTATGCATCAAGTGCAAAAAACTTAGCTTATCTATCCCTTTAACCAATTCCAAACCCAAATACTGTTTGAAGTTTTAAAACATGTTAATTAAGTGTTTTTTCATTTGATGTGCAATTTGCAATTCCAGGCCAGGCACTGGAAAAGAAAGACCCAGAGGAAATACTTCACCAACCTCAGCATAGGAAGCACTGAAAGATCTTACTGAAAAACCTAACCTGAAGAGACATCTAGCCTCATTCTCAGCAAAAAAAAAGTTTCCAAACTCCTGTGACTTCTTCACACAAACTTTTGAACCCTAATTAAGAAGATCCCTACAGCTCCCACTTTACTGGTAAAATTAGTTTTGTTTGCCTGCAAGGCAGAAATGTCTTTTATCACTTATGGTGAAAACAACCAAAATTATCTAGTGAAAACCTCTGAGGTGAAGATTTTTCACGTCAGGTGAAAATAAACCAAACCGTCTAGTGAACGAACCCTTTATGTGAAGATTTCACACCGCTCTCTGCCTACAGGATTTCTAATCATAGTTTTATTGTATCATTTTAATCCTGTTACATAAAAGAGACTATATGAAAAAAAAGAGCGGAGTAATATCAACAAGCTGAAAAAGATGAGACCTGACCTTAAACATATCACTGCTCATTTCCACTTCACTGCATCTATTCCGCTCACAAATGAGATTTCAACATCCTGCCAGATATAAATAGAGTTAACACTGTCACATCCCTAAGGATAGCGCACTTCCACAGAGATGGACAGTGTCTAATTATTCAAGTACTGGGATGGGGGAGATGGGTCTAATTCCTGACTCTGTCTTGCCTTATGATGTTGGCAAGTCACTTATCCCATGTGACTGAACTTCCTGGTACATAAAGCATTACTTATTATCCTTCCTTGCACCTTCCCTGTTTGCAGAGTGCTATAGGATATTGAATAAAGAGCACTATAGAAGTGCAAAATATTATTATGCAACAGAATACCATCTGTCTGGACAGGTCTACATTAAAAACATGTATTATTAAAAGAGATTGCCTTCACTGCCAATGTAACCTGAGCCAATATGGCTTGATATTATTATATCCAATTAATATATGATATTATTATAGCCAATATTAAGTCAAGGTAACAGTTTTGACTTTGAACCTGCAGGGAAACCTGGGGTTTAACTCAAGTTGCTAACCAAAGTTTAAAACGGACACTACCTGCCTTCTCTGAAATTTTATCTCAAGTCAGTTAATTCAGGTAAGCCAATTCGCATGACAAACACTGCATTTTTCAGTGGAGACACCCCCTCAGTCAAAGCAGGAGCATGTGTGAGAACTCAGAAACCTTAAGCATAATAAATAAAATGGGTTTTAAATCACAAGAGTATGTTTCAGAGTTGCCAAGCTGTCTTAAATGGAAGGCTGAAGACAAGTGATCTTTCCTCCATGTAATTCCTCTCTCCTGCCACAATTTAAAGCATTAACAGAGGGCAGCTGGTACATGCCAGTATTACACAATTGTGCTCCTTACATTTAGTCTGGGGATCACTTTACTTATTACTAACCAATGCAGGTTGTTTCTTCCTGAAGGGTAAATCTACACAAAATGATCACTGAATAGTTCTGCAGATTTCAAAAGATCCATTTGGCTGTAGTGACATTAAACTACACTTGAACTTTTGTAAACCTAATTTTCTCTTCTAGATCAATATACCCAATATAAGGCATAAGAAAAGAAAATTAGATTTTCTGTACTCCTGTGTTTTGAAATAGCCTATAAGCAGACCCTTTCTGTTGGCTTGCAAAAACTCATCTCTTGTCAATTGGAAAGAAATGTTGGTAATTTACTGTTTGCAGAGGGGGAAAAAAGCACTGACACAGACCTGAACTTCTGGCAAATTATGACTCGTAACATCTTACTCAGTGATTCAAATCTTCTCACCCTGGAGTTTTATAAGGATACAGATGAGTTTTATTTCATTGTTTACATTGGACAATGTCTCTGCCAGAATACTGAAGCAAAGGAGATACTATTATTTGTGCTGCAGCCATCTCCTTCCATAGATCATATGGGCTATTTGGACTTTTCTTTAATGCATGTTTTTCTATATACCTAGTGACACAGGATGTATAAAAGAACAAAAACTGGAAACATTAAGGAAGAGTAATGTTTGTAGTGTGTGCAGTAGAATGTGCTCCCAGTCCTAGTCCCGATATGAAAAGCCTAATAATTTAAAGAATGGGGTGGCTTCTGAAATAGTAATAGCATTCCTGCCAGGCTATGCATATGAAAGCAGAATATCAATATTTACTTGGGCTTTCAAGAGTATTTCTTTTACATGGCAATTGTTTATTAGCTTTTTAAACAAAGCACAGCATATCTAAATACTAAACCAACAGGTATGCAGAGGTCAGAAGACAAACATAACCTTGGAACAGTGCCTGTTTTGTATTTGGCCTGGGCTTTGATTCAGCTCCTCCTGAAGTCCACAGTAAAAAATTAGTTTCTATAGCAGAAGTCTTACACTCGATACTGTACATCCAAAATGAACGGAGAGGAGAGAGTGGTGTCCAACTCTCAACCGCTATCTTAATTAGCCATGGTCATTATTCAAGGAAAATGCCCCTGAATTTCAGACCCAGTTCCACGTCCTTTGAAGGCTACAGAAGTTTTGTCTGAATCAAAACTACAACACAGGGACCTTAGAGAATATGAATAGAGAAAATAAAAAAAGAGAAAACCTTCCAGATGCCAGCTTTTCATTACAAATCCAGAATACTGTTTCTCAAAAGCATCCTCCCAAACTATCCTCCTCCTCAAAAGTCTTACATTTTAGCAAACCCTACAATTAGAAATCTCCTCTGCACAAAGATCAGACAGAAATGTGTTTCTGTGCTTTGTATTTTAATGTAACCTGTAACAGCAGGTACAGCAGATATACTGATAAATGCATTTGTTTGGAGTTATTCATAGTTGTCCAAATATTCGCTAGTATTTATTTGTGTTATTATTTACAATGTTTTCTGTGTGCATGAAATGTTTTACTAAGAAACTACACAGTAAAATTCACCTAACACCTACTCATCGGGATGTTACAAAGAACAGACTTGACATCTAATTCTCACTAAAGTACACATGTAGACGCACCCAATGTGCAGTAGCCTATTCTAGTGTGCATTAAAACAGCATGTAAATACCAAGCTAGTATGCTAATGCACAGTAGAATAGGCTACTGCACATTAAGCATCACCTAAAAAACATATGCTTGTGCTACTGCGAATTAGTGCAACCTAATGCATATTTATTTAGTATCTCATATTGGAGGTACTAAATTTAATGTGCATTAGAAAAAGTGTATTAATGCACCCTGTAACACTTTGAGAAGTCCTCATAAGACCTAACTCCTCACTTAAGCATGGGTCAAAGTGAATTTGAGATGGAGAAAAAAGCAAAATGTTGTTGAAACTGATACATGATATCAGCAGTCCCCTACTCATTACAGTAACCTCCATTACAATACGCTTCATTATAGTAGTAGTTGCATGTCTGCAAATTCCAAAAACTGGCTTCTAGCTGAAGATTCCTGAAAAAAAACTGCCTCATGGTTCACACCACAAAAATTAAACCATCTGTACTCAGTAGCAGCAATAACTGAAAGAATAACTGACTGAAAGAAGAGTGCAGGAGGGCTGTGAATGTCAAGTTATATCTTTTTTTTTTTTTTGTAATGGAAACACAGCTAGCTAATATACTTGTTTGTGAGGGAAGAAAACCAAATAGGTATTCTGGCAAGAAACTTGTTGACTGAGTTCTGTCATCTAACGTATTGATGTCATCAATAACAGATCCTTTCTGCTAAGGTTTAAATGGAGGAGGAATTCAATCACAGTTGGATACGGCTTGTTCATTTTCAGAAAAGATTTCTGTTTTCACTTGAGGAAACCAAACACTTTGGGCACTGACAGATGTGCAGCTCCCTGCTGTAAATTATGGCGCCTGGCAGGAGGCGCCATGAGTTACAGTATTTCCTCCGACCCAACGGACATTGGCTGTTGGGTCCAGGGGATTGAAGGATAGAGCTCCAGTTTGGAGCAACTGTGTCTGCCCCTCCCCCTTTCCAGCTCTAGTGTTATCTTCAGAATGGGAGAAGGGGAAGGCACTGGAAGGAGCTTGGTTTGGTGTTTGCCTAGCCTGTGTTGGAGGGTGGAATGGATGGATTGGAGCCCCCCCAGTCTCCAATCCACCTGCCCCAGCCTCCAGCACAGGCTGGGCAAACACCAAACCAAGCTCCTTCCAGTGCCTTCCCCTTCTCCCATTCTGAAGATAACACTAGAGCTGGAAAGGGGGAGGGGCAGACACACAGACACTCCAAACTGAAGCTTGATCCCCTAACCACCAGGACCCAACAGTCCAAAGGTACGGGGGCTCCAATCCACCCGCCCCACTCTCCAGCACAAGCAGGCAAACTACAGATGGATCTCCCTCCCCTCCGTTCTACTCCTCCCATTCTGAAGATAGCACTGGTTGCCGGGCTGGGTTGCTCCCGGTGCTCCACTTTGGAGTGCCTTCATCTGAACCCTCATGTAATGAGAGTTCAGATTATCATGTGATCATATATTTTTAAGGCATTCTGCAGCCGTGCACTTCTGTTAGTGCACAGCTGTAAAGCACTTCAGGGGCTCAATCACGCAACAAACCACCACTTCTGTCAGCACCCTCTGTTGTCAAAACTTCTGGTGTTTTTTCACTAGCACCTGGCCCAAACAAGTTGCTATTGAGTGCCTCCCTTTATTATTCCTGTATGACACAGAGAAAATTTGATAATTCTAATAAAGAACAAAAACTGGATGCTACAAAGAACAATGTATGCCTCCAATGTTCTAAATATTTAAAGTGGCACTATGAGTGTTGACAGAGGGAAAGCTAAACATGCCCCCAACAAGACCCCTTCAAAGAAAAATTCTTCCTAATGTTGAGGAAAGAAGAAAATCTATGCTTTCTGCCAAGACAGGGGTTTCGGCAATATTGTTCTAGACTGCTTTCCATCTCTACCCTGGAGATTAGGCAAGCTGCTTTTAAGTACTATTCCAGCAGACTGACCAGTATTTTCCATCTCCCTGCTTCCCATCAGTCATTGTACAATGTTGCCTGAAATGCATTACTTTCCATTAGTCCCTCTAGTATAAAACTAGTCCTTAAAAAGCTCACCAGGCCACATTCTTCCTTCTCACCCTGAGAAGCAAATACACACATAATGATAACCCAGCATCATCAGAAACTGTCAAGGTTGTAATTGGTGTCACTCTCCTATTCCATCAATATTGTTATTTGTATTTCTATAGCTCCTAGGAGTGCAGGTCACAGATCAGGAATTTACTGTGCTAAGCACTGTCCGAACGGAAAGAGGCAATCCCTACCCCAGAGAGCTTACCAATGAAGTATAAGAAAACAGATGGATTGAGACATACAGGGAAGTGCTGGGAAGTACTGAGATACTTTAGGCAGTGGTTATAGCACACAACCAGGCAGGTGCATAACTAAGACAAGACAAATGGGGCAACCGCCCCAGGTGCTGACTGGGCATTGAGGACAGAGAGGGTGAGGAAGAGGCTGCTACTGGAAGTCATGGGATCATGATCCCATGGCAGCTGGAAGTCACTGCTGCCCGTGTCCTGAGCACTCAGCTGTGTCCCTATATTACAGCCACCAGGCAACACACAGGAGCAGAATTAGGAGCAAATATTGAGGCCTGTTGGATGTTAATGGAGAGCATCTCCCAAGCATGTGAGAAAGGTGCTAGTCTGAAATCTGGCAGCAATCTTGGACCAGTGGGACCTCCCTTTGAAAATGACCTTTCAGAAGCGAATAAGAAAGGATGAGGTGGATGGGGACAGGCTTCCAAGAGCTTAAAATAACAATACACAGATCATTTTTTAATAGTAAGGAAGAGGGAGCCGGGAGAGGGAAGGAAGGACAGGGGTGATCTGGTCAGAAGGATGAGCTAAGCCAATTAGTCAGGAGCAGCTCTCTGCCATGGATACCAACAGGGCAAAATTGCATATGCCAAGACCAGAGAAAAGGATGTTGTAATAATTAGCCCAGCCAAGAGTTATCAGTGAGAATGGACAGCAAAGGCCAAAACAGAGATGTCTTGTAGATTTTTTCTGCATAAACTAGCTATAGTTTGAATACATGTTCTAGGGAGAGGTCTGAATCGAAGATGACACCCAGGTTACAAACCTGAGTGACAAGCAGGACTGGAACAGAATTCTTAATCTCCTCTCTCCCAGCTCAGTTTATTTCAGCCGTGTTAAGCTTCAGGTGATGGCTCCCCAAGTAGGTCTCAGAGAGCTTAAGTCAAGTTCTTAATGTGGCAGAAGCAGCTATGTCTGAAACAGGAAAGAGCACTTGCAGCTCGTAGCTAGTGTTTAAATCTGTGTTTGCCGAGGAGATTCCTCAGTGAGAAAGCATAGAAAGAGAAAAGAATGGAAACGAGGACAGAGACCTGTGAAACCCCAAAGGCTGGAGGGAAGAAAGGAAGGATCCAGTAAGAGTCAAACTGAGGAAGCGATTATAGAGGCAAAGACAGAACCAGGAAGGAGATTTCAAGAAGAGCCTAACTGATGGGTGAAAGGGACTCATCTGTCGAGGAGGACAGTCTGTCACTGGAGACTGCACGGACACCAAGTTCATTGGAGCGCAAAGGGTAAACACCAGATTGGGAAAGATCGAAGACAGAACTGGAGAACAGCAACTCCAGACTGCGGATTCAATGAGCTTGCAGATGAAAGAGGGAAGGAAGGTGAAGCAGTAGTTAGATAGATACCCAACACCACAGCCACTAGGAACATGGCAAAGTCAGGGTCCCACTCCCCAGTGAAATTCCATCCAGGAACTATATTAGTGTGCTCAGAACCAACAAACTTGCTGGAAATTGAAGTTGCCAAGCCATTTCTTTCCTCTATGAAGCAGGCTTTGCAATTATATTTTAATTTTATCCTATAGACATAAATAGTTTGTTACATTTTTCAATCTCCAGCTATTATAAACTCTCTGGAAAAAAGATTGTATAATACTATGTACTTTGTATAAAATGTCACTGACTACGGACTTTTTTATTAGATGCTAATTATTTTGCAATAATTTTCTCAGTAAACTTTGCTTTCAATTGAATCATCCAGCTGCACCTGTGTCATATTATCTTCAGCTAAGTGATCCTCTGCTTTCTTGCTGTCCTTTTAACAAGCCAATGGACAGACTATAAATATAATTTAAGAACACACAGTACAGGAAAGAATAATATAAAATTAACAGGTAACATCAGAAGGAATTTCATAACAGGGTCTTTAATGCGCACTGCATTGCCAACTAACATCTTGTGGCACAATCAATGGCTAATGAATCACTTCAAAACACAGACCCTACATGAGAAACAACCTGTTATGCAAACACAGTAATTCAATTACCATGGTGGTGCAAAGTAGATATACAGTAGTCATGACTATAAACATTATTAAGCAATAGCGATCAAAGATCACTTCAAACTCCATATGAGCAGAGGGAAGGTATACAGGCCCTATGGAAATGGCGAATGTTGCTTTACCTCAATGGAAGTATTTCAGGTATCAGTTTAGCCCAGAATCTGCAGTGGCAAGTCCTGCTTTTTTCATGAACTGTGCTACTTGCGTTATGTAAGGCCCAACATTCATCATGCACACGGTGCATGCCTACATTGGCCAAGGCCAGCAGATGGGGGGCCCTCCTGCACGCCTCCCAGGAGCACGCTACAGCACTATCCCCACCCCCACCAGTGGGCAACTGTCAGCAGTGGCTGGGGCTGGAGAGGGAGGGGGAAATGGAGCTCCCACCACAACGGCCCCACCAACAGTTTGCTAGCTGGGGAATTTGGAGGAGTCAGGCCAGGTCCCCATGGTGCAGGGGCTCCTTCGCCCCCCCCACCCATCCCCCCCGCCCCAGTTCCCAGTGCAGGGAAACTCTGGCCCAGGATGCGCCTCCTGCAGCTACTGGCTGCCAGTGTCAAGAGGCTGGGGAGGGGGAAAGGGAAAGTGGAACCAGCCCAGCACCCCCAAATACCCCAACTAGCAAGCTGTGGGGGAAGCCTTCATGGCAGGGGGGCTCCCTTTCCCCCCACCCCAGCCTCTTGATGGCAACAGCCAGCAGCTGCAGCAAAGCTGTCTGGCCCCATGTTTCTTTCCTCCGGGAACTGGTGGCCAGGTGGGGAAGGGAGTCCCCATGCTGCACAGACCTGGGCAGACCCCCCTGACTCCAAAGCCAGCAACCTGTAGAGAGGGGCAAACAGCAGGGGGCCTCCCTTCCTCCCCACCCCCAGCCATAGTTCCCAGTGCAGCAAAAAAATGGAGCAGCCCTGTTCTACAGCTTCTGGCTGCAGCTGCCAGGTTGCTGGTGTGGGAGGGGATGTGAATGGAGCCCCTCTGCCACATGGGCCAGGCCCAGTCCCCACCCCTGATCCCCAGAGAGACAGGACCAGCCATGCTCCCCTGCCAGCTGGGGGACCCTGACAATGGCAGGGGTCTCTTGCCCCCAGCTGCTGTTGACGGTCACCAGCTGGCAGGGGGGCAGAGCTTGGGAGAGGGGCCACTCCAGCAGCGGCTGCCACAAGAGACCCTGGCTCCTTTCCTGCAGCACCCCTCATGGCTGGACTGCACCACACCGTGGACCTAGGGCCATTGTGGGGACAGAAACACCCCTTCCCCCATTTTCCCTAGCCAGGCTGTCCACGGGGCTGGCATCAGAGACTGTCACTGACTCTCAAGGGAGCAGGATCATCCCCGCACTTTGGCAGAGCAAACAAGCTCTGCCTGAGGCTAAGGCAGCCCTGTGCAATGCCACCTGAGATGGCAGCAATCACGCTGTACGCTATCCCTCGATGGGCTCTGGCACAGATGTTCAATAAGATAAGCTTAGATGCTTATCTTGCTGGGGTGATTTGACCCCAGCTGACTTCCTGCCCCTTGGACAGGGGGCTGGACCCAATGATCTTGTGAGATCCCCTTCCAGCCTTAATGTCTATGAAATCTATAAAGCACTCTAACAGAAAACACTTTAGGTTAGTACACATCCATCCAAGGTTAACTTAGAGCAGGATCTGCCATTTTTAAAGCGCTTTATGTGTCGTGAACGTTTGTTCTGTTACAGTTTGTAGAGCGCTTTCTGAGTGCTTAAAGTGCATTAACTGTAACATCTGTATCTAGCCTTAAGTCACTTACCTTGCTTCTAACCAAATCACCCATTATATTTATTATTCTCTATGAATTACCATGAATTACGCTAAATGCTGCCTACTGGACCATTCAAATAGTTGATGCACAGAAACAGAGTTGCCTACCATTTCATCATAGAAGCATCACAGTCACAACCTTTAGAATAGTACTGAGTGGCTAAAAAGCAAGGAAAGTTCTCTGTACAACAAAAGATGGACTTCTAATATACCAAATGCTAGTGTGTTAGACAGTCAAAGACACATTACTGCTAAGATTAAGTTCATGCAAATTACAGCAAAGCCTTGGTTATTCTAAATATATAGGAGATTTTGAATAATTTCAGATAGCAGAAACTCAATATAACTGATTTGTGTCAGAAGCACAGGTTTGTGGCTAATTAGAGGAGTTTGCACTAATCAAGCCTGAAACAGGGCATCAGCTTATTCCTGCAAATATACTTAATTTTAAAAAGAAAACAAACTTTTATTTAGGTTATGCCATATGTTCTGCAGTCTGTAACTGCATTAACTCATGGGTTACTGAAAAACAGCTCACGTTTAATTTCTTCAGATGATACTCCCTAACTAACAGATTGCCAGTGCAGCTTGCAATAGATATCTGTTTCTAAAACATCTATGAATTATTTTTCTTATTCCTACTGCAGAAGCAGCCAAAAGCCACTAATAAGATCAGAACACCATCATACTGAGCATTGATGTACTCTATTTTTGTGATAAAGTGCATGAAATATTCTTCCTTGAAGGGAAAAGGATTGTAATTCCATGCTCAGTCAAACCACATGACATAAATCCGTCTCCAGCGTCCCATGAACATGCAGTCACATCAGCCTTTTTCAGTTAGACTAAAGAAAGCGTCAGGTTTCAGGCAGGATCACCAATCCAGAGTTAACTTTCTCTAATCTGCAAGTGGTATCAGAATCACTTTAGAAGTTAATACACTGTTTACAGTAACTGCCAACAAGACCTGTATATAGAAGGGAACCATTTAACACATTAAAAGCAGGGAACATTCCACGCTGAAAAACTGCCTTTCATCTGGGCCCAAAGAAATGTATGAATCCTTCTAATAGCTTCTAATAGCTACGTTAAAGAGGCTTTTCTTCTGAGCACGCTGTAATGAGCCTTTGTTCTTTTCCTTCTCTTGCAGAGCCCACTAGCCTTGTACGAATGACAGACAAATGCTATAATTTCCTCTACTCTCAAGTGCTCCATGGGTTCAGCTGACCTTTAGAAAAACACATTCTTTTCTCTTGACCATTTTTCTTAAGGGCAACAGCTTTTGCAGAACGTACTCTGTGGTCCAGGACCTCCTGTTCACAGCAAGGCACCATTTGTACTGACAGTAAAGAATGACAGGGAGGCGGGCACGTTCTGCAGCACAGAAGACCACACCGGCTCTTACAAGGCACTGCCACCCCAAGTGGGCTGGTGGCAAGTGTACAAGAAAAACATTACCAGACCTGACAAGCAACACGTACACTGAGATGCTGTATACAAGGCTCTGCATCTGATGGCACAACTCTTTTCATGGCGGAGAAGCAGCTCAGACTAGTGCTTTGAGTCAGGACTCCTGGATTCTTATCCCTGCCGCTAAATTCAGCGTGTGGGCTTTGGCAAGTTGCGGAGCCATCTTTAAGACCTGCACCTGCTCATATATTTAACTTGCATTCGCTTGCAACAGCACAGTCTGGATAAAGGTTCTTCCTAGAGATCCATACCACTTAACAGGATCACCATCTATACACAACACACCATCTACCTCTCCCAAAATATTAGACTAAGTATCTTAGTGTTCAGTGTGCTGCCTTTCTTGGATTGTCCCTGAGAAGAGAGGGTCGCACAAGATCCAACAGGGGTTTTATTAACAAGGCGTTGCAAACACACTGTAGCTCTGTACAATGCAGAGGGACCAAGCAGTGGTATTTTAACCATGTGTATTTTACCTCCTTGGTGAGCCCAGGGCTGCCATAGAGAAGTCCCACACCCTTACTCCAACTCCACATGCACCCAAGCCCTGCAGTTAGGCAGCAGACAAAGAGGTTTGAGCAGTCTTGAGCAAATGCCTTCATTTTCGGAGAGGCCAGGCACGGCCCTGGGATGTGCTCTAAGACCCCTCCAAACTGTCTATGGCTGCTGAACTGATGTTTTTGTGGACTGTGTGTGGACTAGGATTGGTTTCCAGCAGGCGAATCACACTGCGTGGTGAGACAGAAGAAAGGTTCAAGCCCCAGATAGAGGAGTCAGGATAGACAGGTGTGTCCATGAAGTCTGAGAGGCAGGGCATGAAGTATTCCTAATTTACACACCTAGGAAAAGGAAAAAGCCAAAAAACTAATTAGAGGCCAGCTGCTCAAACTATGAGGTGTCAGAGCCCTTTCTACAAGTAACTCGTTAGTCATATAAGTAGCAGTCTACAGAGTATGCCGGGGTCAGAGGTCTACATCCCTCCATGGAAGGCAGCTGTCTTTTGCTGAAACTCTGTGCTTTCTGACACTGAAGCTATTCTGTAAGCTACTGACTACTACTCTCTGTGTCTATGATAAATATTTCATAACAATAAGGGTCCTAGCATCCCTGTCCCCAGCAGCCTGCTATAAGCATACCTATTGCCATTATCTGAATTTGAATTTGCTGGTTGAAAGCTTGGCAACAGACTACAAAATGCAGTTGTTTTGAGCCCATCTATTTGCATGTTAAGTCTATTGATTTTATCTTACCCTTCTCTCTAAAGCTTCTGCTCAAACCTTTCATCACAATTCCACTCTAATTAGAGACATTAAAAGCAACATCACAGACGACCTGGACATTCCTGCAGACTCCAGGGCTGTCATCATCATTGTTAATCACTGCTCTTGCTTCAGTGCAGGAAAACAAGCCCCTGTATTACCTACATTCAAAATCAACACACAATCAGATTCGTGAGTTTTAAAAATGGTTTAACTAGTTGTTAAGCTCTATAACACAACAGCTTCAGCTCAGCATGTGGAAAGAACAAAATTAGCAGACTGCTTTCTTAAACATTTGTTTTGAGAAATGTCACTGACCGTGAGCTCAGAGAAATCAGAAGAGGAGGAGTTTTTCTTATTGCGATATCACTATTCATTTACCCACAAGGTTTGAGATTATGCACTTTGGGATCTGAAGAGGCAATGGAAATGTTGTACTAGAGCAGCAGGGATTTGATGAGCTTTCAAGAGGAAAACATTTTTCTAAATGACTATAAGATGATGACCTCTTCATTGTTATGACAAGTTCATGTATGTGTGATAATGAGCAGGCTGAGACTATCCAGACCATTTAAGACACCCTGAGAAGCATCATGAACATGATGGAAAAACAGGACTGTGTTTATTTCACTCTGTTTCTGAAGAGGGAAGCCATTTAAAATATCCCAGCAGTAGCCCTAATTTTTCAATATTATAAAGCTATCAAGTGTACTCTTCTTCATTACTTTGTTTAACATCCACACTGCAATCACTTATCTCATTTTTTCAAAACAGAGCTCCCAGCTCCAGCTCATTTGGAGTCTAGCATGTCTCTGCACTGAAATCAAAGAAAGGGAAAATAACTAAATGCTTTACCTATTTTGATGTTTCAAAGAGTGTCAAAAGTTTTCAGCTACAGCTCCCCACATTAGGAACTGCCCCACCTATGCCCAACTGCCCTGCTTCCTGTTAAAGAACTTCGGACAGATATATGCATATAACTTTAAGCAGAAGGCAGCCAGATGTTATATTGGAGACTACTTCTTATAGGCATTAAATAGGCAAAGTTTCATATTTGGAAATGTGTCCACTTATTGGCTTAAACATAGGCTCTGATACCAAGTAGTACTTACTCCAGTTCATTTCAAATGAACTATGCACCTGAGTAAGTATAACTCCTCATAGGGAACACTTGATGATTTGATGATCTGTATTAGAAACATACTGCAATACCTGATGCTGGCAACATCACAGAAATCCCTTGAGAGCATATATTGTGTATGTTATATGGCACACCGGGTAGAGAATTGCACTGTGTTCAACAAGAACAGTGAACTCTTTCCCCTAATGTGACTGCAGACATATTATTACAGCACTTCTATTAGTTTAAACAGACTTTTATCTCAGGCCTGTATAGAGTGCTTTGAGGGCTGGTCATGAAATGTAAATATTTGCCCTTTCAATATAATTTTTTTTAAAACCAGAAATGGTCCCAAAACACAGACCTCACATTTGAATCCAAGCCTTTCTAAGGGCATCTGTAAAGATGCTTGGATCGAGCAAGTTTGCCCTCGGCTCAACTCTAATTATATTGAAGGCAGAGATATTTTCCCCCAACAAAGCAGTAAGACAGGTTAAACAAACGGCAAAGTGTAATAAAATCAGACCAAAGAAAATTGCCCCAACATCTGCCTTTATTAAAAGCCTGTTTGCTTTTAAAAATAAGAAGAGGCTAATAGAAGCCTAAATCTTTTTTTGCTTGCAGCCGAGAGTCAGAGATTCATTCCCCAGAAGTCATTGGAGTTACATTGCTGTAAAACTGGTGCAATTAAGAGAGGAATCAGGCTCATAAGTGGGTTCTCCTCAGATTTCATTGGAGTTTCTGTGTAGCCTAGAGTCCACAGTTGTAACTTGAATTACAATGCAGCGAAAAGCTCTTGTCTAGACAAAGCCAACCAGATAGCATTTAATAATAGCGGTACTGCACACGAAGCTTCAGCTTCTGCCAGACTGAGTTTTGTTTATTTGGCCAAAGCCCAGCAGACAACATCCTGATATATGTATCTGCATGCACCACCAATAGAAGCATGCTGCCCTCCTGCTCGATCCTACAGTGGGGACAGGAAGCCAACTAATTACCACTGGCATTATTCAGTGGCCCACATGCTTATCCTGGAGCATGGGCTCTTACTGTAGCATAATGCAGCTTCATTATAAACACTGCTGCTTCTGTCAGTTGTGACACTCTTTATGCAATTAGCTGCTTTATAAAGAAATCCTGAAGTACAATTAATTCATGGCCTCTCCCATAATATTCCATTAATTAGCAGTGAAAATAGGTACATCTGCCAGACTGGCTAGGCGATTACGTAATACGGAGAACTCTGGTGCTCAAAGTATGCTAATATGATGGTAATTAATATCTTCAGAATTGTATTTAATGACTCTGTTCGGTGGCTGAAGAATTAACTCTCCTTTTACCAGCACTATTTTCTTCTGCACTGAACATGTAATAGCCCAAGACTACGCAAAAGCAGAGAGGCAGGAGGGGGCAGGAAGGGAGAAAAAAAATTCAGTTCATGTTTGTGACGGTAAATTCAGTGGTTTAGCTGTTAGCTCACCCTATTCACATGTTGCCACATGCATGCAGCCTAATCACATTTCTTCCCTTCTCTTTGAAGGCCATTCAGCAAAACCAACCATGTCCTTTTGTACAATTCCATGTTCAAGTTCCCCTTTTTATGAAAGATTAAAAAAAAATGGAGATTGAATTTCTCTATATATTAAGGAGCTGCTGAACTGGGTAATAAACTGATGCCACCAGACCAATTTGAAAACATCGTAGTAGTATTGTTAGTAAACAGATGTATTTTGATAGTGTTCAAAGGCCCCATTCAAGACCACAGGAGCCCCTTGTGCTGGGCACTTTCATTCACCCTGAAAGGCTTGCACACTAAAGGGTATTTTTAATATATTAATGACTATATGGATACTGGACATATAATATTTCAAGAAACCCTGATCAAGCATCCCTAAACAAAAGCCACTGGGCTGCACTCACTACAGATCACAATTTGATCAGTGCTCTGCAAAACCCCTTGATGAGCTAGAGCTGTGGTTTTCAACCTGTGGTCTGCCGACCCAGGAGGTCCACAGACTATGTCTAAGGAGTCTGCAAAAGACAACTATGATCAATCAAAAGTATGCGAATACCCAGAGTTGCAATTCAATCGGGTCTGCACCTCCATTCCAAATTTCCAAAGGGGTCCGCACCTCCATTCAAATTTTTTTAGGGGTCTACAAATGAAACAAGGTTGAAAACCACTGAGCTAAATAATGAAACAACTTGAGATACAACCCAGGGAGGACTGAGACATATCTCTCTTGTGATGCTAAATGGCAACAGAATAAGTAACTAAGGGCATTGACAGAAGTGGTATTTGTTGCGTGATTGGCCCCTTGAAAGTGCTCTACAGCTATGTCCTGACAAAAGGGAATGGCTGCAGAGCACTTTAAAAGTGCCCAGTTGCATGACAAATTAACCCTCGTTACATGAGGTTCAGATGAAGACACTCCAAAGCAGAGCACCTTCATTAACTTCTATAAGTCCCTGCGCATGAGCAAGGCTGGGCTGATGCAGCGCAGCCCCACCTCCGGTACCGTCTGCAGGATGGAAGGGGAAGAAAGGAGGGAGAAGGAACTGCAGGTTGGGGTTTGCTGCAGGGTGGAGATGGGTGGATTGGAGCTCAATCCCCCTCCCCCAGACCAACAGGGAGCATCGGTTGGGTCATGGGGAGGGGGAGGGGTATCAGTCTAACTCATGGTGCTTTCTATGAAGCACCATGAGTTAGACTGGGGAACCGCCAATCTGTCAGCGCCCCACATCACTAGTGTAGGCACATATCACTACAAATAAAACTCAGACTTCCTCCACCTTCTACACCGCTGTACTTTTAGAATAAAAATGCTCAGTGGATCCCAGTGTCAAACTAGAGTATATCACAACCCCTCCCAACTGCTTTCTTCCTCATTATGGCCCCAGCCAGATTGGCTCATCTCTAAAATAGTTTCTGATCAGGCTCTGTCTCTAACAGCACATAGCCTGAAGAACAGTTTAAGTACAGAAGGAAACAGTCAGGAGCTGGCAAATATAATCTCATGTGAATTTACCTAAGAGGCAGAAGAGACAGAAGAGAAAGCAAGCAAACCAGTTCCATCCTTCATTGTTAAAAATACTTCAAAACATTACAAAGAAAGCCGTAAAACATTCTGAATATATTAGAAATGAAGAGAAGAAAAAATGCATTTATATAATAAAAAAGAACTGACTTTAAAATCTGCACAAGCATGAAGTGGCTTCCTAATCCTTAATACGCTCTATTTAAATAGAGTATGTACTAGAAAGCCATTAGGGCAGGGTGATTATATTAACAATCCATCAGTATTCCCTCTTCAGATAAATGCATTCAAGACCTTTAAAACTAACCTTTCAGAAATAGGGTGTCTCCTGCCCTTGAATTAAAATGGCATTAGAACTTGGCATATTTCTTTTAAAAAAATGAATGAAAGTCGAATTGTACAAGCAGCTTTTAACTGCTCGGAGGAAAGCAATGCAAGATCCACATTCGTGGCTACATTCTTTTGATACAAAGCGAGATCCTACTGAGCAAAAGGATCTTACTATGCCTTGAAATGAAGCTCTATTTGTTCCCATTGCAACACTTCATAATATTCTATCATTGTAAATTAAACATTATCAGAAGCAAGAGCTTTCAAGTGGACGTGGGGCAGTTGGGTCCGAATATTTCTACTGATACAATCAGGAACTTCTCCCTATTTATCAGGGACCCAGTTAATTCTTGCAATTGTCAAGAGACTATGACCTCCTATCATGGCCAAGGGCACAAACAACTCTACAAGACCATTAACTGTGGCCATATTCTGCTGAACAGCCTCCATGAAAGACTCAGTTGACTTGCCTAAAATGGCTTTGTTTTCAAGAACAGCAAGAAGTGACTGCACGTCTGCCAATTAGTACAGCTTGTCTGGAAACAAGTGAGAAACTTTCAGCTTATCTGTAACTATTCAAAGGTCCCATTCCCAGCAGCATAGCCAAAGGGACAGGATTACATATCTGAACTAAAATGCATCTAGCTGTCCATTTGCATGCTTGATTTTTTGCAAGTACCATAATTGTTCACATAAATTTCCTCTTCCCAAACTGATCCTAGGGATTATTCAAAACAAGACTCTCTAAGGGATGTAAATATTCTCTCCAGAAAGCTCAGATGTTCTTCTGATTCTGACCTCCTGTAGGACACAGAGCAAGAAACATTCCTCAGAAACAGTAAGTTTTCCTAAGAAGTATTTCAGTGATGTGGAACCTCCAATGAAACCAACACTTGATAGTATGGGATTCCTTAAAAGGCTTAAATTCAAGCCCCTGGGGGAAGGACATCTATTAAAGAAGATAAATGGCCACTGAAGCTTTTCTGTGGGCAAGCTTGTATCAAGCATTATGACAAAGGGCATCCCAGTAATTTAACACTGCTTTAAAGAAAAGCTCTCTACATTATGAAAACTAAAACAGCTTTGCATTACTTGGAAAGTACTCAATTTTCATCTGGGTATTAGACTGGAAAATCTAATAGAAACGCTATGTACATCCTTTGGATTTCTTCAATTTTGGAGAGAGAGACACTTCACTTCTGTGGTTTCTCCTTCCTTCCTTTTTATCTTTGCTTATTCCATTTTTTATTAATTGGACTTTCTATTTTCTTGAAATTGCTTTCTCACAAAAGCAATAATTCTTGTATGCTGGGCCAGACACCTAACGCTTCCTGTGTTAGGCAAAAGCTTCATAGGATGACAAAAACGTTTATTTTACACTTGCAAAAGTGTGGGAAGGTGTGAATATGCCCTGAAGGAAAACATCTGCTATGACAGGGACAGAGCATGGGGACTGGATACTTGCATTCATTTCTGCTCTGCCTAAAGAAATACGAAAGACAAAGATACACTGAGGTGGGTTAAAGATAGCAAAACTCTCACACACACCCACACGCGCACCCACACAAGCACTCAGCACCAGTCCCTCCCTCAACAGCTTCTCCCTCTTGCCCTCTGGGGATAATGTGCGAGCAGAAGCAGTAAAGTTCTTGAACTCCATCAACCACTGGAGCAGGAGCTGTGACTAGCAGAAGGCCCCTTAGATGCCCAGCCTTTCTGATATGGCTGCGGTGAGGGTCCGTCAAAGTTAGGGGCTAACAGCAGCTTCTTGCTCAGGCAATGCATTTGTACACTTATCTGGACACTAAGTGCCTATGGTCCACAAGACTTCTGGGACTATATTTTCCTTTCAGCTCTGTAAACCCATGCTAAATTTGCACATACAAATATTGCAACCGCACACTGTTGTCCACACAATAGGTTAATAAGATGCATTTGTGTTTGTAATTAACCAGCTCATATGACCATACTTCGGGGTGGGCAATTATTTCAACTGGTGGACCACTTAACGAGTTTTGGTGTGCTGTTGAGTGCTGCACACAAAATCTTTCAGAAGATGTCATTTTAACAAATGGTAGATAAAAAAACAAATCATATACTAACAATCAAACATCTACTATAACATACTTTAATTTTATTTCAAAAAATATTTTTTGTCCCGATTTATGTGTTGTTGAGTAGCGCATATAGAGGTGATTGCACAATGGCTCAAAATAAAATCTTACTCTTGTATATTGTGTGAGGTGTTGGGGGGTGTGCACATGTGTGGGGGGCTGCCCGTGCACTAGGTCCTGGGAGGTGGGGAGCGAGAGGGTGTGGCAGGGGACACGTGCAACATAGCTTGCCAAGGTAGGCAATGCCCCACCATCCAGCCTGTGGCTGCCCCTATAGCACCCCACATGGGGCTGAGCCCTGTCTGCAGGGGTGGCTTTGATTTAAATCAAATTGATTTAAATCACTGGTCAGGAAGCCTCAGTTTAATCACTGTTTTCTACAAAAAGTGCATTCTTGTTTGATATCCTTTATTCATTTAACTTCTTGAAACTTTGCACTTTTAGAGAAAAGTAAGGGCTTGACTCTGTGTACACAAACTTTCAGAGAGACAAGAGGGCTGATGGGTAGGTAATCAGGTCTGTTATCTCCAGGGATTCGGGTTTTCTGTTTCTCACAGAAAAATGGAGTAAAATGCAGATTTCCCCCCTTACCAGAGGAAAATGCAGATTTCTCATTTTAGTGGAGAAACCTGTGGATTTTGCAGTTTTGCAAAGAGTTCATTGTAGCCTGGCAGAGTTCCAGCCTGCAACAAGCTAGGAGGCAGCAGAAGGAGAGCAGTCAGGCAAGGGGTATATACATGTGCATATATATACACGTGACCACCAGGCAGCCTGGAAAGCAGCTCCCGCAGGTAAGTGCAAGGAGGATTGAGGCCCCCATAGGGAGGAAGGGAGGGAGTTGAGCAGGGCTGGGGCTGGGGCTGGGCATGGGGCTTGGGGCCTGGGGCCACAATGTGTGGCCGCAGGGCCCTGGTGCAGAGCAGGACGGGGCCACAGGTGGCTTATCCAAGGGGCAGTTGAGTACAGCCAGCTCTTTGCTGCTGCATACACTCCTTTTGGGCACAAGGGACCCGTCCCCCCCAGAACTGTGCACAGGGTGGGGGCAGGGCAGGCTGTCCACTGCAGGCTTGGGCTTCAGCCCTACTGCCCTTCCCAGGGCCTCTACAGCCCGATGGGTGCGACCCAGCGCTGCAGGGCACAACAGGGCCACACAGGAAAGCTGCTTGCCACTGCAAACTCCGTGCTTCCCTGGTGATGAGTCCCTCGTGCACACCACAGCAGCAAGGGGTACTACGCCATGCCACCACCCCTGCTGCTGCCAGGTGGGCAGGAGATGTGCTGTCAGGGCAGCAGGAAGACACTTCCCCGCGTGGCCCCGCTGTTCCCTGTAGTGCTGAGTGGCACCTGCTCAGCTGTGGGGGTCCCAGGAGAGGACAGCAGGGTGGGAACCTGAGCCTGCAGCGGGCATCCCGTGCCCACCCCCACCTTGTTCACAGATCTGGGGGGCATGGGCCCCACCCCGGATGTGTGCACCACAGCAGGGAACCAACACACCCCACCTAAGCCTGCAGCAGGTAAACAGGAGGGGGGAGAGCTGGGCTCCACTCTCCTGCATCAGCCACTGCTTCCTGCCGGGGGCAGGGGACTGCAGACCTGGGTCCCTGGCCCTGTAGCCCTGGCAGCTGGGGAGCCCCTCCAGCTGCTGGGAGCATCAGCAGGGGTGGATGGGAGCAATGTAGGCTGTCCCAGGCAGGTGTGCAGGCTGTCCCAGGCAGGTGTGGGCAGAGCTCAGGCCCATGCAGAGCGCTATGGGGACAGCCACAGTCCAAACACAATCAATTGGCAGGTGCCCATGGGCCAGATCCAATCAGCTGGCAGGCTGGATCTGGCCTGCGGGCCATATTTTGCCCACCCCTGCCATACACAGAGTTTAAAGAGCACCTACACAATTGTACGTAGGTTTCACACAAGTAGTGGGTCTGAAGCTAGATCACAGTTTACATCTTGGCAGTGGGTATGTGCATAATAGGTTCTGCTAATACATTAAACCTGCTCTAGTGGATTATACACTAATGGGCAGATGCATCCAGTCCCCCATATATATATACATATATATCATATTTTTCTTGGCCAAACGGTCCATAACTCATGGACACTAAGCTGACACTTGGTAGTAAAATTTTATGAAACAGAAAATATACACTGCTCCCAGGTTTCCACATGCTGACAAACTATTTAACCAGGCTGCTATTTTTAGCACTGTCAAGCAATCAGATGCTGTTCATAAAACACTTCACCTTAAAACATAATTACCTTCCTCAGACTACTGTGCTAGGATTTGTTCTTTTCACTTTTAATGGGAAACTTTAAATAAGGAAAAAAATAGATGCTGATGCTGATGCAAGTTATCAAGAAACCTTCAAACATGGTAAAGATCATTCCTAATGGAAGGTAAAAAATGGAACTCTAATAGTCTACATTTTAGTTTAATGAAATTGAATGATTATTGCTCTTTGTAGAAAGATCCTGAGGCCTGATGACTAGCTGTTAGATAAAAGGATAGGGGGAAAAAACTGCAACTAAAAACAGGTTGAAAATATAGAACAGGCGCTGTCTGATCTTTTATATTTATGAAAAGGCTGGTTCTGACAAGAAGTCCTTGTCCTGAATCCACATCCTTTTTTTTTAAGTCCCTTTTTTCACCATCACCCTCCCAAGCTGGTCATTATCGAACAGCTCTAGCATTTTAGGAGAATGGGTAATCAGTGGGGCAGCAGTGCCAACCTAATCACTGGTGTTGTTCATACTAAGCTCTTCATTTGTATGTAGCCTCTAAAAATGACTGAAGTTCTTCAGGTAACAGCAGATAAATCTACATTATGATTCTTAGGATCTCTTAGCAGCAAGCTCAGCATACAGAAAGTGTCATAGCATTTCCCTGCCTCGTTTAATTTTCCATTGCGTCTGATGGGGCACTCTCACTAGGTACAGTCCACCCAACAGAAAGCAGAGAAAGCAGTTTTCTTCACCTGGCTTCTTCACGTCTTCCTACTATGTGTAGCATGCAGTGACCACCCAGGTATAGATCCTCAAAAGTTATTTAATTACCTAATTACCACAGAGAAATGAATGAGATCTTTGGGTGCCAGTGGTTAAGGTGATTGCAAAAAACTTGCTCTATTTTGTGTCTGGTTCCTACCAGGTGCATGTAACAACAGGAGCTTCATTGCACCCTGTCCACTGTCTTTGTCAGGGAAGTACAGTCACCAATTCCACACCGTGCACTTTACTCTTCCCCAGCTCACTCTACAGTACTTTTCTTCCCATTCTCTCGCATCCTGTAAACTTCCCAATGTCTCACCTTCCCTTTCTCCTCCCTGCCTCCTCCCAGTTTGCCCAAGCTCTTCCTCACTACACTCAGCCCTCTGCCCTCTCCTGCTGGCAGCACACACAAAAATCCACCAATCATACTCTCTTTGAAACCAAAACATCTTACCTTTAAATAGCAGTGGGTATGTCTACAGAGGATGTTCACTGTGCAAGTGACTAATTAACTGTGCAGTAATGTCTCAGCATCTACATCTGCACCCCTATTTGGGCACACTAAATCAATAAACTGCAAGTCCTAACCTGCTGCAGAGTTTTTTCATGAGCAGCATTGCACATGTAAATGCTGTCCCAGCTGGCTGGGGCACAGGGTGCTTGAGTGTGGGCTAGCAGGCAGGCAGCCTCTGCAATGAAGCACCCTCATGCCCCAGCCAGCCACTCCGCAGCACGTGGAACCCCATTAGAACAGCCAGCTCAGGGCTGCTCTGATGGGGCTCCACACGCTGCATACAGGCTGGCTGAGGCCCAAGAGTGCTTCAGCACAAGGGCCAGCTGACAGGGCTGCTCTGACTAGGCTCCACATGCTGCACACAAATAAACTCTGCAGCAGTAAGCTTGGGATTTTATTTGTGTGCATTAATCACACGTGTAGATACTTTGGACATTACTCACGAGTCATTGAAATTAGACCCCACAGTATTTTACCTGCAACGTCATAGAAAATTAGGGTTGGAAGGGACCTCAGTGGATCATCTAGTTCAACCCTCTGCTCAAAGCAGGACCAGCCCCAACTAAATCATTCCAGCCAGCACTTTGTCAAGCTGGGCCTTAAAAACCTCCAAGGATGGAAACTGCACCACCTCTCCAGGTAAGCTGTTCTAGTGCTTCACCACCCTTCTAGTGGAAAAGTTTTTCCCACTATCTAACTTAAAACTCCCCTTCTGCAACTTGAGACCATTGTTCTTTGTTCTGTCATCTGCCACCACTGAGAACAGTCCAGCTCCATCCTCTTTGAAACCATCCTTCAGGTATTTAAAGACTGCTGTCAAATCCACCCTCAGTCTTCTCTTCTGCAGACTAAATAAGCCCAGTTCCCTCAGCCTCTTCTCATAAGTCATGTGCCACAAACCCCGAACCATTTTCACTGACCTCCGCTGGACTCTC
>NW_017729009.1:23709260-23710325 GCF_001723915.1 Gavialis gangeticus
AAGACTGCTGTCAAATCCACCCTCAGTCTTCTCTTCTGCAGACTAAATAAGCCCAGTTCCCTCAGCCTCTTCTCATAAGTCATGTGCCACAAACCCCGAACCATTTTCACTGCCCTCCGCTGGACTCTCTCCAACTTGTTCACTTCCTTTCTGTAGTAGGGAGACCAAAACTGGACACAGTACTCCAGATGTGGCCTCAACAGTGCAGAAGAATGGAATAATTACTTCCCTCTAACCTCTGGCAATGTTTCTACTAATGCAGCCTAGTATGCTGCTAGCCTTCTTGGTAACAAGGGCACACTGATGACTCATATCCATCTTACTGTCCGCTGTAACCCCCAGGTCCTTTTCTGCAGAGCTGCTGTTTAGGCAATCAGTCTCCATGCTGTAGTGATGCGGGGATTCTTCTGTCCTGTGTGCAGGACTTTGCATTTGTCCTTTTTGAACCTCGTGAGATTTCTTTTGGCCTAGTCTTCCAATTTGTCTAGGCCACACTGAATCCTAGTCGTACCCCACAGTGTATCTACTATATGTCCCAGCTTGGTGTTATTCGCAAACTTGCTGAGGGTGCAATCCATCCCATGTTCCAGTTTGTTAATTAAAATATTGAACAAAACTGGCCCCGGGACTAATCCCTGGGGTACTCCACTTGATACTGGCTACCAGCTAGATATTGAGCTGATGTTGATTCCTACCCATTCAGCCCAACAATCCAGCCAGGTTTCTATCCACCTTACAGTCCATTCACCCAACCTATACTTTTGCAGCTCGCTTGCAAGAATGCTGTGTGACATGGTATCAAAAGTGAGACTTGCTAAAGTCAAGATATACCACATCCACTGGTCTCCCCACATCCAGAGAGCCAGTCATCTCATCATAGAAGGCAATCAGGTTTGTCTTGCCCTTGGTCAATCCATGCTGACTGTTCCTAATCACCTTCTTCTCCTCCAAGTGCTCAGAAATGGATTCTTTGAGGATGTGTATCTATGCTTATTTATGGATCCCCAAAATGAAAGAAAACAAATACAAACTAATTTGTGCAGAAAAGCACACACAATCCATATA
>NW_017729009.1:23715325-23720399 GCF_001723915.1 Gavialis gangeticus
CTTTGAGGATGTGTATCTATGCTTATTTATGGATCCCCAAAATGAAAGAAAACAAATACAAACTAATTTGTGCAGAAAAGCACACACAATCCATATATCAAGGCATTTATCATTCACGATGAATAATTGAGGAAGAGTGTTAAACATCTACTTTCATGTGTTCATCTAATAATGCAAATAAATCAGCAAAGTCACAAGAGGAATCCTCACTTTTTCACAAATACACTTTAACCTCAGGATCATTTTTCCATCAGAATACACTCACATTTGCAGAGAAGATTTCTCTTTATTGGAAATAGTAATTGACTGCTAGAAGATACCTTGATGACATTTTAAAAACCCATTGCCATGCTTTGCTGTCAGCACTTCAGAACACAATAAAGTGCCTAGCAGAATAAGTCAGCATATTGCTTAGGAAATAGTTCCTATGACAACTGTGTGAATAAAGGAGATGCCAATGCTTCCAAGATGTCAAACAGACAGGAACAAGGGATAAATCGAGGATAAACTAATGCCTTTGCTTTATCCCTAACCTGGTAGTTCCTAAATTTGTAGGGAACAATAGTTCTTAGCCCAACTCTGACTCATCTACCTATGGTGAACAAAGCCTCCAGGCCTGATTTAACTCCAACTGAAACCAATGACAGCTGGATCAAACCTTTAGTGTGCACAAAACCTTACTGGCCTCAGTAGATCTGTTTTTGGCAGTGATACTTCTCAGTAAGAGCCAGGGTGGAAGGAGAATGTTCTTTATTAATATTAATATTTATTAATATTAACCGTGCATTTCACTTTAGACATCAACCAGAAGCCAAGCTAGGACATGTTCTACCCAGCTTTGTACTCTGAACTGCAGGAAATTGAGCTGGGTGGACTGGTACTGGTGGTTTCGACTTGGTTTCACATCCTGGGGATGTGACAAGTCGCTCGCTCTTCCAGTGTTGGGGTCAGTGTCACAACAACCCAAACACTTGAGGTCAAATTCAGCCCTTGCATATGCAGACTCATGCCCGATTGGTGAAAATGAGCTACAAATTCAATGCTAGTTGCACCCATTCATGCCAGAGGGAGATTTGGACCATTCTTTCCAAAGAGACTATCCCTTTACTCTTAAAAACAAACCCCCGAACCCAAATTATGTTTGTTTTAAACCTAAAGCACAGCACAGATTTGTCAGACTTTCCTTCAGAGCCATAATGCGTCCAAGTTTTCCTCCAGGCATCTCATTACTTGAGAACTGCACAAATCTCCATTCCACTGGCTCTGTCTCGTATCTCTATCCTGAGTCTCTTATGTATTTCCAAAAAACGAAAGTTGATTTGGCATGCTCTCCACAGGACTGACCTTTCAGTTGTTTTTCCTGTATCAGTACAATACTAGCTCAGAAAGCTGGTTTGTGTGTCTTACAAAAGATCATCTGAACTTCTAGTATGGAAAAATGGGACTGAGACTCAGCTGACCACACTCAGAGTCATGAATATGCAGGTACCTGGAGTGTCTTTATAGCTGGTCTTATCAGCAGGTGGTCGACTGGCCAGTTGCAGTAGGAGCTCTAGGCAGGGGGACAGAAGGGGAGGGCATCTTGTGGATGACCAGACGAACAGTTCCTCACAACTTTCACATGCAGTCAAGTTTCCATGGTGATGGGAATAAACAGGTTTTACAATCAGAGAACAGAGCTAAAAATTGTGGCCTTCTGCCATTCACATGGAAAGGCACCTGCAGTGCTAGGCATAAGGGTAAAATGTAAGAAGTGTTACCAAAGGGCTGAGAATGAGAAACACAGCTTAAATATACAAGTTACATTGTTTTCATCCAGGAGTGTTCAATAAAAGTTACTCTGAACATCAGCCTCTGCATAAAGAAAAATCACCACTGGGGTACAAGAGGAAAGTGATTTACATGCATAATAATTCCATAGAAAGTGGCACCTCTTTGCAAAGCTAGAGCCTATTATGCAGGAAGTGTGATAAGATGAATATACAAAAAAAATCCTGCTTGGATTCTGAACAACACAAACTAAAAATATCCCTCCAGCATGTCATTTACAGATTCAAAGGGCTGTTTAGACTGAGCTTAGATTGTGATCAAACAACACTCAATGCATTTTGTGCAGTAATGATTAAAGACACTGCTTGATTTTAGGTGTTCTGATTGCTTTCCTCACTTCATTTTATTTCTATTTTTAAATTTGCACTTCATGTTCTCTGCATTGCTGCTGGAAGCACACGGCGTGGAGTTTAGCTGGGAATTAATGGGGTATGTGATTGACGATACAGATCGCATTGGACATATTTCCAAATGGAAATAATGCTTGGCAAGGAGGTGAAGAGAAGCATATTTCATGGAGAGCAGACTAGTTCAGCAGTGTCACTGAATTACTCCATAAAGGGGATGAGAGGCTGAAGACATCAAGGAACCTGTTCCAAGCTCTATTTTTGCACATGCACATACACACATCTGTGTTTTGCAGTTACAAACACCTGCTAAAATATTAGTCACCTGGCCCGGGCTCTTTAAATTATCCAATGTGAGCCAATGCACAACTACATACACAAAACCGTTCAGCTCCAAAGGCTTGTTAGTGTCTGATCTTGCAAGGTACCAAGAACCCAGGACATCACAAATGTTGTGGGCAACCAATGCATCACAGGAATCACATGGCACAACATAGGGTGAAGCCCTGAATGGCTGCATTTCTCAGGATTATCTAGACACCATGGAAAATGAGTAGCAGGTGTTCAGACATTTGCATCTATAAAGTACATACGGAAGTCTGGGCACAGGAAATTTTGTACATGCACGAGCAAAGGTTGAGATCTGAAAGACCACACTTGACTAGACCTACCAGTCTAACAGGAAATTGCTCCTTCTGTTTCACCTTTGAAAGGAGGCAAAATTTAAACTCTCCTAAATAAAGGTTATTTCAGTCCTGTGTTAAAAGGTACTTGAACATAAATTAAGATAATTTACATAATGCAATTCAGCCAAAGAATTCACAGGTTCACGCCAGTTTCCATTTAAGTAAACAGGAGTTGCAGGTTTTCAGAGCCACTGAAAAAAATCAGAGTATGCCTATTCCTAACTATAGCACTCAAATTTGGAACATTTTGTCTTTATTTTACCAATACTGATAAAATGTCTCTTGATTCCTAGTTTATGAATACTAATGTGATTGCACTAAGCTTTTTATTTAGATCTACAGAACCAAACCAAGACTAAAGCTGATCAAAAACCTTCCAGTTTTGAAAACTTTTTTATGGAAAAAAGGGGAAAGATCTCTCCATCCTGATCCCAGAGAAACACACACATAAACTGTTTTCCAACCAGGTGTTATCAAAATTTCTCCTGGACCCTCTTCAATTCCAAGATATTTTACAAAGGAGCAGCTTCTAAACAGAGGTAAGAGATGTTCTAGTTTAATGGCAGCTTAAATTATTTACGAAGTAGAAAAGCTCTGATTTGCTCTGTTGCATGTAAAGTCCGGACCAGCCAACAGAGGGAGAAAATTGCATGTACAAAGCCCTGGCAACATCCTTAACTAAGTGATATTTATTGTTTGCTTCTCCCCTTCTTTCATCTTTATGTGCTCAATGGACATTAGCCTTTGCTCTTTATAGGTGTGCTCATTTCTTGAGCTTGTTCAAAGCAGACAATAAAAAGGAGAGGCTGGTAATAGGTTTCCCCTCCCTCTGCATACGGAATATGTGAAAAATCTGAGGATTGTGCTCAACATTTAGGCCTCAAGACTCTCAGAGTTTCTCTGATATTTCAGTGAAATAAGACAGGTGGCAAAGGAGAATTTCATTACCCGGGTCTTCCTTGATTAGTCCATTACCCGGGTCTTCCTTGATATATCATTTTGATGACATATCAAGGAAGACTCAATTAACCTTGCGGTCTTTTTCCTATGAAATTCTTTTAGTCTTTTGCTAAGACCCCTTGGGAGGAGCTGAGCACACTCATCCATCTGCTGACCCTAATGAGAACTGTGGACATTTCTTTCACGACAATCTAGCCCCAGTCCAGATGGGCACAATGACTGCTAGCACTCCTCAGGAGTGGATCCACAACACACACGTACCATGAAGGGATGATGTGAGGAAGGGCAGTTAGCATTTCTGGAACATTAGCAAGGAGACCCTTATGTCACTCAGGTGGGCAGTTATGCTAAGCCTTTATACAAGTTGCATATGAAAAGCTTCTTCTCCAACCTTTTCTGCACACCCATTCCATACAGCCCCAGATATTTTCACTCACAAAACTACCTCAGGAAACAGAATTTCCCATCAGGCTAACAAACAAGATACGTTTTGAAAAACAAAAATCCTTCACCGTTCTGCTACAGGAAAGTAGGCCTGTGCGAGGCAGCTAGTATTCGCTTCGGATTTGGCTGATTCGGGGAACAGTGATTCAATCTGGTGATTCGAATCACTGTCCCAATTTGACTCGGTCGAATCTGATTTGGAGATTCAGCTGCTGCCGAATCTCCGAATCAGCCAAGCCAAGCCCATTCTCCACCCGCTCTCCCATCCCAGCAATGGCTGCTCCGCCTGCCCCAGCGCCCAGCACTTTGAAAAAAAAAAAGCCCCAACCAGGCAGGTGCTGCCAGGCGGGGGGCAATCCCCGCTGTCCCCCACTGCCACATGCTGCATGAGCCCCCTGACCCCCCCACCCGGCTTCTCCCAGCCCCCCCAGAGGTGCCCCATCCAGGCCAGCTCTAGCCCTTTAAGAAAAAAAACAAACGAGAAAACCCCCACACTCACCAGTCCTGCTGGCGGGGGGGATCCCCACTGCCCCACGCCATGTGGAGGGTTCTGCATGAGCCCCCAAAGCCCCAAGGCCGCTGTAGGAGCAGTGAGTCCCAGGGCTTTCCTCAGCTTTTTTTTTTTGTAAAGAGCTGGAGCTGGCCCGGACAGGGCACCTGTGGGGGGGCTGAGGGAGCGGGGGGTCAGGGGGCTCATGCAGAGCCCCCCATGCAGCATGGGCCAGTGTGGGGCAGCAGGGATCACCCCCCTCCCCTCCCCCACCCAGCAGCACCCAGTGAGCACTGGGGCTTTTTTTTAAAGTACCG
>NW_017729009.1:23720616-23721693 GCF_001723915.1 Gavialis gangeticus
CTGCAGCTCCCTGCTGCAGCCACCAGGGACTGCCCGAATTGTCAAAGCTCTCCAAATCTTTTCCGAAGATTTAGAAAGCTTTGAATTGATTTGGAGCTTTAAATTGGTCTCCTGATTCGATTCGGATTCAGAGATTCAGCCACCAAATTGGACAGAATCTCCTACAAATTGAGTCACCGCCCAAAGCTTCACACAGCCCTATAGGAAAGGTCATGCCTAGGTTTACCATTAGCAGAGTCAGATCCCCATCTGTATACTCCAGCGAGCACTAGGGAACCACATTGCTACGGAAGAATCAGAAAAGTATCACATGTACCTCTATTCCTCCTGTTTGGAGTATGAGAAACCTCCCCCTTTTGCGATAGCCCAATACAAAACGGGCCTGACCCTCTCCTCTGAACCAACCTTGATCTCTTGGGGAGAAGAGGAAGGAGTGAGCAGGCAATGTGGTCCCAAGAGCACTCCTCAGTTGTCTCTGGACAGCCCACAAAGAGAGGAGTTCCTTCTCACCTCCTTCTCCCCGATGAGGAAAAAAACTAAATGGAAAGCAAAAATATTAGACAGGAATAGACTCCTAGTTCCTTCAGGGGTAATCTGCCTAGTTTTCTCTGATGAAAAGAAGAGCCTGTCCTCCTTTTCACTGTACTGCTGCCCACTGAAAGGGAGGAAAGGCTAACCCTGCCTTCTGAAGTTCTGAAAGTCAAAAAGACACCGCTACACATTTGTTTGCAGGTGCTTATACAACTTAAAAGGCTGCAATTAGAGGGAGTTGAGATCTGAAAGCCAATGTGCTGAGAGCTTTTGCAATTGCAAACTTCAAGTGAAAAAACTGGGACTTCTGAAATTCTGTAAACCTACCAGCCTCTGAAGGGAAGTCAGGAAAAGCTTAGCACTGAACATCACCTGTATATCAGCTGATAGGAAGGATTTGCAAATAATCATCTGAGGCACCATACATCAGAGATAGCCTCTTTCCTTCATTTATACATTTCTGATAACCCAAGGTTGTGTGAACAGACACACATTTGGATAAACAGCTATATGGGGGGGGGGGGAAAGGCAAAGGGCTTTCAGCAC
>NW_017729009.1:23721714-23724451 GCF_001723915.1 Gavialis gangeticus
GGGGGGGGGGGGGAATGACACAGGCATTCAGCAGCTCCAGCCATAGCATTTATGTTATTCTGAATATCTTTCAATGTATTTTAAGCCTAGAAGACTATTAGTTTCCTGATGGAGGTTGATTAAAGCTAAGGCAGGGGATTTAATACCTGTAATACCTGGGGTTGGACTCGATGATCTACTAAGGTCCCTTCTGACCCAAACGTCTATGAATCTATGAATATGGAGCACAGCGTTCAGGATCATCACTGGTTCCAGAAGCATATGCCTCAGAGCTATGGGACCTTATTTTTCTCTGTTCCTTTCTTGAGTCCCTCTAGCACTGGCCTCCTCTTCTCTCTCCTGATTTCCATGACACGATCTGGCTTTTTTTAGTTCAAGAGCCTTCTCCTTTGCAGCTCCTGCCAATATACCAACCCTATATCTCATCTGAAGACACGTCAAGGAAGATGTGATTAACCTTTCATTTTTTTCTATTAAATTCTTTTAGTCTTTTTCTAAGGCTTCTTGAGAAGAGCTTAGCACGCTTGTCAATCTGCTGACCCTAACAGGAACTGTGGACATTTCAATCACGACAGAATCTAGCCCCAGTCCAGATGGGCACAATGACTGCAAGCACTCCTCAGGAGTGGATCCACTTCACTACCACATCATGGGATGCAATACACACCCGTACCATGAAGGGATGACATGAGGAAGGGCAGTTAGCATTTTTGAAACATTAGCAAGGAGACCCTTATGTCACTCAGGTGGGCAGTTATGCTAAGCCTTTATACAAATTGCATGTGAAAAGCTTCTTCTCCAACCCTGCCCCCTGTTTTGTACGCCCATTCCATAGAGCCCCAGATATTTTCACTCATAGGACTACCCTGGGAAACAGAATCCCAGATGCAATGACTTCACATGCAGTTTCACCCAGATCTGGCCAGCTCTCATCTTTCATATATGCAGACACAAAACAGATCTCTTTTTACACGTATACAACTCACTAGCACACAGGAATGGACATCCCCCAGAGAGAAAGCAGAGATTCAGTTTCAGAAAGTCATGTCAGGTTGATGCAAGATTAAAGGCTTCAAATTATCTCACTTTTCCTCTCAACAGAGTTTAAAATCATAGAGCACTGCACAAGTCAGAGAAAACTAAAAGAAAATTATACATAAAAAAGAAATGCATTGACTAGGCACTTAACATTGTAAGTAATTTAAAGCGAGATTAAACAACACTGTTTTCATGCAAAGAAGAAGATCAAGTTCAGTGAGCATCACTACAGAACTTGATGACCCTGGAAAGCTCTTTGTAAACCCATTAAAATAAAGTAAACAGTTATGTCTGCCAGAAGACACCAAAATCCCTATGGCAATTCTCACCTCCAGCCAGCAACACTATGTCTAGGGACAGAAGTTACACATAACTGTAACTAGGATGCAGCCCATCCTATGGGGGAGCTGTCCCCCCCTGGGAAAACCTCAGTTGGGGTCTGCAGCCAGGGAGGGGGTTAAACATCCCTTCCCCCACTCAAACTTACTGCTGGCTGTGACTGTGGACTACAAATCCCAGAGGCACCTGGAAGCAGGAAGAGGAAGTGATGAGCAACCCTGCAGAGTCCTGCTGCTGTGATTTTGGACGGTCAATCCCAGAGACCTTGAAGGCAGCAGGAAGAGGAAGTGAATATACAGCCCATGCTGACTACATGTCAGAAAGCTGTGCTCTAGGTCTCCCCAGCTTCTGGCTGAGCCACTGAGCATGTGGCTGCATTTTCTGAATCAAAGGTAAATGTCTGTTCACTTCTATTTCTCTGTAGCTTAATTTAACCTGCAAAGACTAAATCAATTTAGCCTCAAGCTTTCTGATTGTCTGTACTTAGCCTATGTGTTCTACAGGTTTTTTTTTTAAGTCTCTAATTTGATATATTTGAAACAATGGTCTGAGAGAATATAGACTCAAAAATATCCTCCAGAATACTTCATCTAGGAATTGAAATATGGTAGGATTTGAAGGCAGTTTTATCTTTCAACCAACATCTGAAGATATAAGTGGCTTGACTCTCCTAAGTACCTACAACTCCAGTTGAAATCACTGGGACTTCTAGGGTTCTAAATCCTTCAAGAGATCTAAACTCTAAATCTAGTCTAGAAGCACAATGATTAGAGCAGGAGACTGGGGCTAAGTACAGACATTCAAAAAGCCAGAGGCTGAATCAATTCAGTCTTTCCAGGTTAGTCTAAAATGCGCAGCTTGAACTAAGAAGCAAGTGAACAGACATGCATTTTTGATTCCAGAATTGCCGCCTCATGCCTGCAGTGGCTCAAGCCAGAAGCTGGGCGGCACTAGAGCATGTCTCCCAGCCTGCCACCAAAGGGAAGGGAGGAAGCTCCAAGGCTTTTCTCCTCCCTCTGCTTGAGTAGAGCGGGCCAGGCTCCAGCCTGGGGCCAACATGCTGAGGCCAGGGGAAGGAGAGCTTTAAACCCTGCTCTATGGCCTGCATCGGACCCCAGCCCAAGGCCAGCAGCAGCTGGGAGGGGGCGCCCCTGCCAGGCTTATCATCCACCACCTGCTCCCCCTCTCCTGACCTGGACTACCATGCTGAGGGGGAGAGAGAGGTTTAAACCCCATTCCTGGCATGCAGGGGACCCCAGCTGGGGTCTGCCTCATGGGGAGTGGGCAGCCCCTGCCAGGCTTCTACCCAACTGCTCGCTGCTGTGGGGGGCAGTCCCTGCCAGGCTTTTGCGCCCCCCCC
>NW_017729009.1:23724659-23757379 GCF_001723915.1 Gavialis gangeticus
GGGGCCAGTCCCTGCCAGGCTTTTGCCCCCCCCCCCCCCAGCAGCCTGGGAGGGAGGAGGATTTAAACCCCCTCCATGGCTGCACGGGACCCCTACTCGGGTCTGCATTGTGGGGGGCTGCCATGCTTCTAGTGTCTCACAACCTGCCCCAGGGCCACATTCACCCCCACCCCCATGGGGACCTCAGTCTGCCTCCCCCATGCCCCTTCTCTCCCTTGCGCCCTTTCCCATACATACATTTACCTGCTCAGCTTGGTGCTGCTCCACACACAGCTGGCTGGGCTGAGCTTCTGGCCCCTGCTGGCTCTGGCTGCTCATCTGTGTCCGTGCACATCCCTACCCCGCATCCCCCTCCCTGCAGCCACCCAGAGCCTGTGCCCAGGCTGCCTGCATTTGGTGGGGCTAAGCTGCTTTAGCCCTGGCCTTCTGCTGCCTATTCTTTGGCCCCTTCCCTGCTAGAGTGGGGGTGTGGCCATACCCCAGCCCTGGGCAAGCACACTGAGGGAGTGGGGGAAGCGGGGTTTAAAGCCCCTACCTTGCCCACATGAAACCCCAGCCAGGTCTGCCTTGGTGGGGGGACAGGAAAAGGGAGACATCCCCTGCAGGCTTCTGCCCCCTGCTCCCCACTCAAAGAGTTGGGGAGGTCAGCCCCTGCTAGAGTTTTTCCCCACCCTCTCCCACTCAGGCAGACCTGCCAGCCCTGGGCTCAAACCCCTCTCCCTCTCTTCTGCCTCAGCCTGCCAGCCCCAGTCAGCGACTGACCCCCCCCCCCCACTCGAGTGGTGAGTGGGGAACAGCCACGAAGGGGCTCTTCCCCTCCCCCCCGGCAGACCCCAGCAAGGGTCCCATACTGGCAAAGAAGGGGGCTTAAAGCCCCTCCCCCCGCCTCATTCTGCCAGCCTGGCCCAGAGTCTGGCCACACCCCACCTCCACTCCACTCCAGCAGTGAGTGGGGAAAAGCCTGTGAGCAGCTGCTCTGCCTCCACCGGACAGACCCCGGCTGTGGTCTGGGGCTGGGTTTGCCACCCCCACCTATTTCTCAGCCAGCCAGAGCAGTGATAGTGCTCTGGGAACAGACAGCCTAGCCCAACCCAGGGCTGCAAAGCATCCTGGGATGCTGGGGAACTGTGATTTAAACTTGAACCAGGAAGGGGTCTGGGACAGAAGTTCTATAAAATGGTTTGACCTAAATCAGTTAAGTCTGATACTACATTCAGCAAGGTTTATCTTAAACCAGTTTCAGCCATTTTGAAAGTGGTATATGTGCACTGAACTTCTGTTCCATTACAGGTTTAAACCAGTTTCTGATCACTTAGAATGGTTTATGTGTAACTTCTGTCCCTAGCCTGGGAGTCAAGAATCCTCGATCCTACCCCTGACTATGTAACTTTCAGTAATCTGCTTTACCTGTCCTCAACTCCATTTACTCAACCTAATAATGAAGATAATATGACACCTACTTCACAGGAGGGGTTGTGTGAATTAATTCTGTAAAGTGCACAGTGATTCACAAACACATGGTGCTGTAAAAAAATGCATGTGATAGGAAATTGTCCCTTTATTAATGATAAAGAGAGTACATGAATGAACTATCTGCTAAGGCAATGAAGTACTCAACAACTATAAATGAACACATTTTTTAAAATAGCAGAAAATCCTTAACATATTCCCCATGAGCTCCAGTTTAACTCAGATCAGCCTAACTCAGAACAGAATCAGGCACAATGTATACAATGACACCTGCAGAGTAATAAAAGGAATCTTTGTGATATCATAAATCCTCATAAATTCTGAATCACTTTTCAGTTCCTTTTTGCAGAGAGCAGATAGCTATATCTGAAACTGTAATTAGGTGACTGACACCCGTTACCATGGTGACACTTAAAAAAATCCATTACCCAGCTTTGCTGTTAGCACTTTATAAAACAATAAGCTTCCTGGCAGAATAAGTCAAACCTACTGCTCGGGAAACTGCTTCCATGACAACTGTGGCCTTGTGTATATGAGAAACGGTCTGCTGGTACAGCTATGCCAGTAACACTACACCTACAAACCACTGTCAGAGAAGCACAGCATATCCTAAGGGATTGGGGGCCAAGGAGGAGAAGTATTCTTGTTGGCACGGTCAAGAGGCTGGTTTGCCAGTATAATTGCATCTATACCAAAGCTGCTGTCATCACAGCAGTGTTGCTTAAGGGTGAACTAACTACTTGGGTGGGAAAACCTTAAGGACAGACCTGATCTTGGAATATCAAGGAGATCCTGACGTGTTGGGTAAGGATGCAAGGAAAAGAAAAGCCCTGTTGAAATGGCTGATTTGGTACAGAAAATTGTGTTGAGTTGTAGTTTACTAATATTCACTTCTTTGGCCATCCCTCACAGTCAAAGATGATGGTCTTCCACGATTGTATTATCCGTGGGTCCAAAGACGGCCGACGAGGCCAATCTGGGGTTGACAGACTGCTGCAACTCAGGCGTGTGTTTGCATGTGGGGTGGGTGGCTCCAGATTCTTGGTTTGGTCTGCAATCCGCTGTTTCTGCCGCTCCCACTTTTCCATCTCCTGTTGTTGTCGTAGGATTTCAAAGTATTTACAAGTATTTACTACTTGTGTCACATATGTGTAAGATGTCAAAATCTGCTTTAGAGAGTGCATTATAAGATGCCAGAACATAATGGTCTGGAATCAGGCACCACATACACCAAGTTAAACCAGTGACCCACAGTAGCATCGGTTTACATTTCTGAGACAGGGAATTTTCTCCAGGGTTTCCTCCTATGTGGAGGCTGTGGTTGAGGTCCCTTACCGATGTAAGGCATATACTTCATACTCAATTCTGGAGTGCACTTGGGATGCATCTATGCTGCTTCCATGCCACGCCAGGGAACACCATCACGAAACATGACCCACCTCCTTACTCCTTCTCAGTGCATGTCAGCATTGCAGGATTGAGGCTATGTAACCACCTTACAGCAGTCATAAGCACGTCAGGTAGCTCACCTGAGAGACATGCTCAGGGCTGACCTAGGGCCTTTGTACTTCTTCCTTTTACTGTACAGAACAGTGGGGAATGGCTGGGGTGTGATTCATAATATGGATCCTGGAAGCAACACAGAGGCTACACAGTCATAATGATAAGGGCAGCATAAGAACCTAGGGAGAGAACAGTGAAACATATTCTACAACTGGGGATAAGTTCAAACCCAGACCCAAGCTTCTTACAGATAGTGGGAAGCTAGGGCACATCTCTCAGTGGCTTCTTGGGTAAATAGAAACAGACAGCTTGTTTTCTCTCCACCCTGCATTCAAGACTCCCATTAAAAAATGTGTGAAAGTGGACAAATATTCTAGGAACTGACCTGCAGATTTAATGGCTGGGTCCAGGCAAGTAAATATTTCTCAAATGGCTTTGCATCTAGTTGAGGGGACTAAGAAGTCAGTGGAAGTGGTTTCTTTCTCAATTCTATTTCTAGCTGTAGTTTTGCTCTCTTCAACTTGGAAGTTTGCATACTGAAACAGAAAGACTAAGAGAATTTTTTGTAAGACAAAGCCAAAACTTCAGCTCACTCTTCACCTATTGCCAGACAGTACCATTCCAAAAGACCTTCTCCCAGCATACAACGCAAGTCTTCTACAAGCTTAATGTTCACAAAGCAACCACTTTGACTTCACTCAAAGTCAGCAAATGGTTTTATTGAAAAACATACAAGTTCTGAGCAGTATGGTATTCTGTTTATTGATTCAACGTATTTGTGTGGGTGGTTTCACTTAAAAAAAAAAAAGCCAAAAAACTAATATTAGGTATTGTGTCTTACAAAGTAAACTTTTCACTTATAGGACAAGTTGTTTCTATAGAAACTAATGCTTTTCTAGCAACACATTTCACATTAGGGTTGCTATAGGAACAGATTGAGAGAATTATAGAAATGTGTTCAGTAAATAAGTTCTCAATAGCTCTTCCCTAACCCCTCCCCACCCACAGTCCCTACGTAGGGTGTCTTAATTTATTTGAACACTTAAGTATGTGGAATGTTTCTTGGAACATTTTAGAATGTCATTCTTGTTGTGTAGTACTTCAATTCACTTCCACATCTTTCATTAGCAATCAAAATCCTTGATTCTGCACACAGGAATATGTACAGTGTTGATTCAGGCAGTGAGTTCACACTATAGGAGACATACAAAAAACTAGAACTCTTGGGTCCAAAATGACACCTTTTATTAGACCAACTAATAGTTCCAAATAATTTTGGAACTAAGAATTCTAGTTTTTTGTATATCATTTTGTCTCAGACCAATACGGCTACCAGCTACACCCCTGCACCATGGGAGATGTAATTCAGAAGGGTAACAGAAGCAGCAAAGGCAAAAATTCCATGCCATATCTTTTTTTTAAGTTAACAGAGATTATGGCCTGCCTTCATGGTCACAGCTGTAAGAGTTTTTCCAAATCTGCCATCCACATAGGATCATTTTCCAGAACCAAATTGAACAAGTAGTTCAGAAGGATGCACATGACAAACAAGGTATGGGTAATCCATTAGTCCAGTTTGATTACACATGAGCCTATAATCATATATAATCTAACCAAGTATAACCACACCTTCCATTCCAAGCAACCCCTACCTGTAGGACCAAGAAAAGGGAAGGCTGGATTTCACACGCAGATCCAATTTTCACCATTGACCCCTTTCTCCATTGTGTTCGGAACCAAACCTCTCAGCTCCATCACCCTTGCACTTTGGGATGAAATATCTGCATGTTGCAGTTCTTTCCCCTAAAGCAACAGCGACACTATTCACACTAATTGTGTTATTATAACTCTTAATGCCACTGTTTTATATTTCATTAAGTATGGCAATATCTGACATTAAATATGGAAATATCTGACATATTGCCCACTGCTACTCCAGCACCAGCACAACTGGGGCAACGTGTACTGCACGCCCAGTCTATGCATTCTTTCAAGAAAAGGCTTTGAAGATAGGACTTGTGTCCACTTATTTGTTCAGTCATAGGTGGGTCTGGAAGATGCCATGCATATAATGCATGATACAACAAATAATATTTTCTAACTTTCCAGGCAAGTTCCCCATGGAACAATTAATACTTTCTAAAGTCATAAGCTTCTTTTTCCTCTTTTCTCTCTCAAAAATCACTGCAAATCCTTACCTTCCTGGCCTACCAGAATGTCTCACTTACTTACCCCAAGGCAAGCTCAGCTTTCTGCAAGTTCACAGAGGCTTGGGTTCAAACAGAATGCCTAATAAACTCCACATGAAAGTCAAGGAGGAAAAAGAAAAAAGTCCAATCCAAAACCATTTAAACCTGTGGTACTTACAAGCTATGATTAGTATCCTTGCTAATAAAGACACAAAGAAATCTCACTAGAGTCAATTAGACAGACTGTGCTCATTTTGTTGAAGTTTTATATACATTCCTGTGTTAAAAACTGAGCCCTATGTTAATATACCTCACATTTCCTTTATAGAGAAGACTTATTTCTGTGTGTGGCCTATTCACAAAATTGCTATTTACTACTTGCCACTCCAAAATGTTTTATTTCACAAGTTGAGAAACAGTACATGATTTGAGCATTAAGATCACTTCACTACTAACGACCTTTCTATAGATCACTTAAACGTTTGGTCATAAAAGCCCCAAAAAGAAAAGGAATACAAGATCAGAAAGTGTAACTCTAAGGAGTTGTCCTCAGTATATCTCTTTCCCAATGCCACAAGCTCTCATTTAGACTTCCCTACTGGGCTCAGAATTATTTCATTCAGACATCAGTAGGACCTAATCAATACAAAGATAAAAAAGCTACTTGAAACAAAGCCAAGGTCTTGTCCCATCTTAAAGGTATAGCATCCCAGATTGTTGGCATATTATAGCAAACCTCTCCCCTAAAGATGTCCAGGGGGAAAATATCACACAAGAAGTAGAATTTAATACCATAATAATATGCAGATTTTAATTAAAACCATGAAATGCAGTAGCTCCTCCCAAGGATACTTATTTTGCCATCCACACTTAGCCTGACAAGTAAGAGTGGCTACCATTACAAAGGGAAATGAGCCACAGAGGTTAGATCAGGGTGGGCAAAATACAGCCTGCAGGCTGGATCCGAACCACCAGCTGATTGGATCTGGCCCACAGGCAGGCACCCACCAATTACTTGTATCTGGCCCAGCCAGCAGCTGCCCCGCTGCGCTCTGCATGGGGCTGAGACCTGCCCACTCCCACCTGGGGCAATGTGTACTGCACTCCCAGCCGCCTCTGCCCAAGGGCACAAGTCCCAGCCAACAGATACAGCTTTCCAGGCAGGCTTGCTACTGCTACTACTACTGCTGCAGCCATCCAGGGAACTGCTGGTCTCCCTCAGCCTTCAGCAACTTCTCCTGTCCCTGCTGCAGTGCTCCAGGCAGCAGGTAGGGAAAGGAAGCTGCAGTGTTGAAGGGAGCAAAGTGGGCTCTGCCTGCAGATCACTTTGGTCCTGCTTGTCCATGGCTGGACAAGGAAGCATATGTATGGAAGGGGGGCATGAAGGAATTCAGCTGCTCACAAAGCTCCACCAGGAAGGCACGGGACAGGTAGATGGGATGGGAGCAGTAGCAGGAGCCAGCGTGGCCTTGGTGCAGCCCTGCCAGGCAGGTGTGGGACAGAGACCGAGAGCCAGCAGTGCCAGGCTCAGCTCCCTGTCCGATGCTCCCCTTTTCTAGTGACTTCTCTTAGTACCTGCCAGCAGCTGCTTTCCCACCCTTTGCAACACGCTACCAGTCAGGCAGGCAGCACTGATCCCCCCTCCACCTCCCCGCACCCGCGGAGGGGCTGGGCTCAGCCACCACAAAGAGGAGGCAGGGGGAAGCCGGGTAGGGGGAGAAAGCCCCCTACATGCATACACCCAGCTCACCCACACCCCAAAGACACCCCACGCACACCCACACCCGCTCAAGCATCCCACCCCCACACCCAACACTGTTCCACACACCCCACACCCCACATACACCACATACCCCCAACACATCCCACACACATACACCCACACGCCCTACACCTCAACCACATATACACCCCACCCCCACCATACACACATATCCCAAACCCACACATACACCCCTCCCACACTCCCATACACCCCACCTGCATCATACCCACACACCCTCCAACCACATCCTCTCCCAACCACACTTACCCCAACATACACCCCCCCACTCCTCCACACACAATATACAGGCAGTCCTCAGACTTACAACATAATTGGTTCCTGAAAACGATGTCTTAAGTCAAAACGTTGCAACTCAGAACTGATTTTCCCATAGGAAACAATCTTATAAATGGTGGATTGGCTCCTGAACCAAGGCCCGATACCTTCTTTTCACCAAAAATAACCCAGAATTTTGTACTCAAATCAATTATAGATGAGTAATATAGCTACATTAATGTATTTATATTGTAAATAGCAATCATATTGATTTAGAAGGACTTCTTTGAGGTGACTTTGCTGGACTTTTTGAAGGGCTCTTGGTTGGACTTTTTGAAGGGTTCTTGGCTGGATTCTTCTCAGGAGCCTTGTCTGCAGGTTTTTCTGGAGTCTTGTCTGCTTTCTTAAAGAAAGTGTTCAAGGAAGTTTGGACATATGTTCTCCAGGGAGATGGGTAACACAGCCACTTGTTCGCTATCATGGCGTCACATCAGATCAAGCATTGTAAAGCTGAAACTGACATCAGAAAGTTGAAACAAGGTGTCAGTTTAGAAATGTTGTAAGTGTGAAACGTTGTAACTCAAAATGTTGCAAGTCGAGGACAACCTGTACAAGCAAACCACCCCTGCCCCTGCAAAAAAGGAGTACTTCCTGAGCAAGGGGAGAGACATCTGGTGGCAAAGGTCAGGGGTTAGGGGGTAGGTCCTTGGGTCCCAAGATGGCACCCAGAGGGTGGGACACCTGCCAAGGGGTGGGGCTACACTTGCAACCCTCAACACTTCCCCAAAATTTGTTAAGCGGCCCTCCAGCCAAAATACTTGCCCACCCCTAGGTTAGATACATGCATCTCTCCAGTATTCAGGTATGCTTAGATCTGAGGCATGGGCTGGAGAGCCTAGTTCTATCTACATCTGGGTTGCCACCTAGCAGGGTGGGTTGCAGGGACTATCAGTTTGCTGGCCTAGTTTTCCCATTTATATGCCCAGCTACACAGTCGGCAAGATTCAGAGGTAAGACAAAGACAATGTCCAACTGGCGGCCTGTGGACTACATGCAGTGTGTGGCCCCCCGGCTCCCATCCAGCTACTGTTCCCTCATCCCTCTGGCTGCTGCAGTCAGGTTATCTGGGCTCCCTCTTCAGCCTCTGGCTTTTGCAGTGAGGGGCCTCCATGCACGTGGTGCAGGAGCCACTGATGCACATGATGTGGAGGAGGGGGAGAAGGGGGCTAGCAGCACAAGGTGCACCAAAGATAGGGGCAGCCTGGGGCCCATGGCTCACCCTAGTGCAGCCCATGTAATGTGCAGCTTCTGGCCACTTAGCAGTTGGGCACCCTGATGTAAATGATGCATTGAGGGTAAGCTAGTGTAACAAACTTATATTTATTAGAGCAAATGCTACTCTCAATTACACTCTAAATTCAGTTAATTGAGATCAAAGAGCAAGATTAATTATATTTGGGGTATTGTAACCTTTGGCAACACCTTCACCCTACAGTCATGTTACTCTGGAGATGGATCTTTCTGCCTAAAGATATCTAATGCTTTCTTAGGTCATGCATCACTTCACTTGTGAAAGTCACAGATAGGACTCTGGGGCTGCCTATACATGTGCTCATTCATATTTTAATTCTAATTAAAAGCGTTCTAGCATCACCTGATCACTTCTATTAAGCCTCCATGCATTTTATAATGGCCACTGGGGCACTTTAGAGAAAATTTGTCGAATGAGATTTAGCTAAAATGTCCTATGGCCATTTTTAATCACATGGGGGCTTAATAGACATTATGATGAATGAGGCATTTTAATTAGATAGCTCTCTAGGATTAAAGTGTGCCCCTCACCCCCGGGACATACATAGGCAGCCAGGGTATCTTTATCTCCTTCCAGCCAATCTGCAAGGAGTCTATCCATGCCTTGTTTCTCAAAGAGGTTTTGTCATTTACTACCATTAACTGTTCTTCTACCTCAGGCCATGTCAAAGGCCATCTATTTTTGCAGCATGAGGAAACACACTCTGTACAGATGTTTTCCATTGCAACAGAAAATGGCATTCAAAATGCTGTGTCAATAGATAAGGGTTGTATATACAAAACTGTGCTTGCATTTATCTACCAGCCAAGGAATGACATCCCACTCCAAAGAGAAGACAGCAAGCTCTCACACCTGGAAAACCAGTAACTTCGAACCCTTTGGCCAAGTGCTCACCAAGGGCTCTCGTGTATTTTGGCTAGCCCACAGAATCAGGTTCTCCTGTACTGCAGTTGTACAAATAAGTCCAAAAGTGGGGTGGAAGGAGGGTGTTTGGTTTTTCTTTTTGAGGTAGGGAAGTTTAGTGCTTTTTTTTTGCTGCTGAAATGCAACAAAAGTCTGCAAAGTCTAAAACACTCAGTGACTTACTGATTAAATTAGGGAAATAAGTTTGAGTGATTATAGCTCTTCTTGTCCTCAAGTAGGCAGTAATCAATGGCTCTTAGAAACTCATTTAAAAAGCAGCAGAAGACACCCTCAAGGAAAGAGAACAATTTAGAGCTGGTCGGAAACAGATTACCCAAGGCAGAGAAAAGAAACTTCCCCAGAAGTGTGTCTGGGTCCTTGTGAAGGCAGCTTCAGCTGTACATCATGGCAGCATCTTGTCGCAAGCTGCTAAGAAGCAAACCCTGTGGCAAAATTAGCTTTCCCAAATGGCAAAAACAGACGGTGGCAAACTGACATATTCCCAGGCTCAGACACCAACAAAACAGCCTGCAACAAATTAAAAATAAGGGGAAATCTTAAAAATACACAGGCTAGAAAGAAAGTTACACTCTCAATGAGGAAACAAAATGTCTATCATGGGGCCAAATCATGCTGACTACTAAGAATGAGGATTATGCTTCCTATTGACAAGTTCAAAGGGGCTGTTTCAGTAGCTCTGGGAGGCCAAATAATAGGAAAGCATCTGGATAAAATGGTAGATAAGTTCATTAGGCCCCCAACTTCTTACTATTGTTGCTTGTTGTCTGGAACCTGTCCTCTTAAAAAGAGGAGATAGGCCCTTCTTAAAGGGACTGCACTAGCCAAACTGTTCTCCTGAGGATTTGGCCCAAAGGATCAGAAAGCTTGCAAGATCCACTGACCTTATAACTTAAAAGAGTCCCAACACTTCCATTTCTGAAAGCTGCCCAAGAGCAGCTCCACTGCTTAGAGTGAGCCAAAGCCACTCAAGAACAGGCCACTTCCAATTTAGGAGCAGACTCATAATCAGAACATGAGAGACTATTTGAGATGAGAGCATCTTCCTTATCTTAAAAATAGTTTGTCTCTGCACCTGGACAGCATATAAGCATTTGAAACAGGCCTACTGCTCAGGTGGACAGAACATAATGGGTGACTTACATAACAACACATCTGTGGGGCACTATTTCATACTGGCATCCCTTTTGGACCTGCACAAACCATTTCATATGCCAGTATTTTGACCATAGTAGTAACACAGGATAGCGAAGGCTGTGCAGCAAACTGTTCTGTCCTGCAAGATTCTTCTAACAGGCTTTCAAAGCACAAAGAGTTCAGTCTTGCAAAGACCCATGTCAGTTTTCTGGATAATTTTCACTTCAGTGTCTTCCACTTCATTTTACCTTGAAATGTTTTTTTACTTCAAAAGTGCTGTGAACAGAATACCTTATACTTCTTTTAAGGGTACCCAAGCAGGAAGGCCAAAAGGGTTGCACTCACACAAACCAGTCTATGCATTCCTCCAAAAACACATAGGTATTTGCACATGCAGAAGGGGTAATTTTTCTCATAGGGTGCATACAGCCATTCCCTGCTTACTTTAAGCCTGTGAACGTAGAGCAGGAGCAGCATGTGCAGTTGTTTGCTGCTCCTGGAAGCCACAGAATAAGACAAGTGTAAGTAACGCAGGGTAGAGGGAGGGACAGGTGAGATCGGTAGGAGGGAGAGGGAAAGTCAGGGGGGTTGGCAGGTATGGGGGAGGAGCCCTTGTTGGTATTGAGGGGGCCTAGTGGGTCCATGGGGGCACGGAGTTGGTGGGTCTGTGGGGTGGGTTAGGGGGCTAAAAATAGCCCAGTCAGGATTGGAGGGGTGGGAATAGCACATAGAGCTGGGGCAAGTGGCTGGACTTTCCTAACCCTGGGGCTGCACTGCAAAGATGTACAGGCATTTGCAAGATTGGGTTAACCCAATCACCTACTCAAGTAACCTTAGATTGGATGTGCTATTTTCTGGGCAGTTTAACATATCTGCATACCTGTATGATTAGGCATTTAAAATCAGGCCAACTCTGGTTAGGCTGATCTAAATGTCATGCCTGTATGTACCCTTAAGGATCAGTGAATTAGGTAAATATAGGCTTCACAGACACAGCTGCTACCATTCTTTTGGTAATGTAGTCCCTGTGCACATACCAACCATGCACTCCAGTCCTTTCCTGAAGTACCTTCTGCAGACCATGGGCATTTTTCATTGTTCCTCTGGTATCTAAATACCAAAGTAATATTCTGCTTCTGTGTCCCTGTGTTGAGTTTAGAGCTGGGCTTTTAAGGACTGGACATAAAGCTCTCCTGTTAGAGCTATTCATTGGAATAACTGACATTTTTAAATACCCAGCTGCAAACACTAATACAATGTCTGAAAACGAAATTATGTTAAGAGTGCAGGGAAAAAAGCCCTATGCAGAAAGACCTTGCCAAGCTGTCTGCAGTGAGGCAGTTTTCTTTTGAGCTACTGTTTTATGCAATTATTTTTAGTACAAAGAGCCTCTAAGCACCAGCTGTTCCACACATTGACCAGCCTTTATCCCTTACTGGACAATGCCAATTTTGCATACCTGTGTTTCCATGTCTGCAAATGCAAGCAGTGAGCTTACCTAAGCAAACAAGTGCAGTGAGGCACAACTTCAGTTCCACAGCAACTAAAGTATATGGCAAAGATCTCTAAACCAGCGTTTCTCAACCTGTGGGTTGCAACCCAAAAGTGGGTCTCAAGACTGTATGAAAGGGTTGTGAACAAACTTTAAAAATGGATTCTCTTTTAAAGGAGAAAAACATGGGAAACTGTGGCTTTTCCATCGCAGGCTGGAACAGCCTGCATGGGGCTGCTTGGGACTACTTTGGCCCCCTCCCATCCCCTACCCCCACAACCCAACCCAACCTAACCCACACACAGGGAGGCTGGGGCCTGGGGGTAGTGGGGGAAAGCAGGTCAAGAATGAGGGGCACTGGGTAGGGACTGGTCATCACTGTTTACAAATAGGTCCTTGTACCAAAAAGGTTGAGAACCACTGCTCTAAACAAAGCAGCTCCCATGTTTTTGCAGACAACTGAAAGGGGAAATGAAGACTCATAAAAGAAAAAAATGGCAAATTTACTTTAAAGTAATTGAAAATGGAAAAAGAATGGATGTGTTTTCACGGTATGGCAGGGTCTACTGCAACCTGTGGGCCATCCCATGCAAAAACAGCCTGCTTCCTCACCAACAAAGGTAACAGGAGTCTGGCTGCTCACTAAGGCTTGGTTCAGGCGTGTAGATAGATTTTTTCAGTGACACTGAGGATCTGCATCTCCCATGCAACAATGGCTGTTCAATGTTTCTGAAAGCCAAGATGGACTGTAGATGGACAAACCCCACCATGTCCTGTAAGATTTGAAAATCCTAAACCCTATGCAAAGGCATCCCATGAATAAGTGGTGCTGCATCACAAAACCTGTATTAGTGTTTTCACATGCCCTAACCTCACATAAGAGCAACTCAAAGGGAAAGCATCATTTGCTCTTAATTTGTACACTTTCCCCTAATAGCAATAAATACTGGGGTAAGAACATGGAGAAATGTTATAAAAGCTGGATACAGGAAACTAATACACGCTCCTATTGACAAAATGCAACAGTAAAAGTGATGCCTGTCTGCCTAGGTAGTGAATAAACTGCAGTCTTAGCTTTAGTTTGGGGCATGAAACATCTTCATCCCACCACTGACCAAAGCATACCAGCTCTCTGAATAGAGTGATTCAGAGTAAATGCTTGCCTCCACTAATTTCGTGGGAGGCAGGATTTTAACCTCAGTCTCTGTGGTTAGTGCTATTTTACCAGCACTACGTTCACTAAGAAATATACATGAACAAAACAAAAAGAATGTAGCACGGGGTCATAAAAATCAAATTGACTTAATACTGATGAGAAACAGTCCTCCTCTTTTTCCTAAAGGAGGCATGTAATCACCCTGAATTTAATTAATCTGTCCTATGATCAGAAACTGTCCACATTAAGTCTGCCAGCTGGAGAACAGGTTGGTCCAGTTTGGATCAATCTAGCAATCTGGCCAGCTGCCAAGGCACAAAGCCCATAAACATCCCATTACCTTATGCAACAGGAGGTTTCTACCAGCACAAGGAGGAATCGCAGATCTCAATCTGAATTTCCAAACCCCTCCTCTGTACTGCTTAACTTCTAGTACAGTCTCACCAGTTGATCTCTGCAGCAATGAGCAGACCCTCAAGTTTAATTTTAATGCTAACTTCTCCAAATTTCCCCAATCTCTTTCCCCTTCGTGTAGAAGCTCTGTACTCTACATGCATTACAAGATAGATAAGTGTGGTTTGTTCAGTTCCTGATATTCCTGGACATTCATTACCAGCTTGAATGTCTGACCTGAATGCAAGTGTTGTTGAGTTTACATCTGGTCAGTGAGAATGATTAAGACATGCAGACAGTGGAAAATAAAAACAAATGAAGTAGTATTGGTCATCATGGCCATTTGTAAACATGCTCACCATTTTCTAAACACTGTTGACAGGTCTGCATTACACAGTTCAAATCAAATTTCAATTTGAATTATGGGTTAATAGATGATCACTGACCATCAGGGAGGTTTTTGTGCATTTCTGCATATCCGCGGTAGAGATGGCAGGGGGTGCTGGACACTGCCCACCACTCACAATCAGGGTCACAACACTGCTCTCTCTTCCTACACCTGGTAGTGGGCACAAGCAACAGCAGGCCCTAGATACCTGCTGTATATACACGTTAATTAATACCGTTTAAATTGCCTAGTTCAGACTGTGCTAGTCTGTATTAACTTTAACCTTCATTCAATGAGGATTAGCTAATTCAAACTGGAGTCAATTTTAATTAAAACTACAGATGTCTACAAGTATATAGTGACAGCTGCAGTCTGGATTTAACCTAGAAAAATGTAACATCTATAAATGGCTCATGTGGCAAGGAGCAAATTCCTATTGCAGACAAGAAAAGTGAGGAAAGAGAGGGGAGGGGGAAAGCCTCACAGGGAAATGCAAATAGTGTCCATGCTAAATAGAACATGCTACTCGTAGCAATCTTTTTACAGAAAACTCACTTAACCACATGAACAAGTTTTTCAAGCCTCAAATTTGTCTGAAGAAGTTTCAGATCCCAAGTCTCAAGATTCACACAACCCTGCTGCTTAGATTTAAGGACAAGAAAAACCGGTTACTCTCTTCCTGGATTTGATCTTTGCAATACTGGAAAGGAATGCTCTTCTAGTAATTTTTCTGCTTCTTTTGTAATGATAACTAACAACAGTTAATGTGACTCCATCATGTTGCTGGATCTTTATATCAAGGCACTGAAGGCCTGATCCTCACTTGACCTGTATCTTGTGAAGTGTTGTGCATAACAAGGCTAAGACATTACTCATTTTGTTTGCTTGTTTTGCACTCCCTTTGCACAGGTATACATCACCAACAGCACAAGGCAGCTGACAGCTGGCTTTGGAGACTCACTAGCTAGCCATATCATTACTCATGTTATTGATTACATCTGCACTAATTAAATTCCACAGATCTTGTACCAGGCACTATGTAAAGTCAGGAATGGTTTCCCTGGGATCATTCTAGCTAGACCATAGCTGTTCCAGAGCCTCAGTCAAGAGTTTGGAATGATCCCATACTACTTTAGCAGAAGGAACTCAGTGACCTGATTGTATTACCGTTACTATAATTATGGTATAAGTAGTGTCAGGTGGTAATCAGTCCTTGCTCAAGAGAATATTGTGCTCCCCTCCTGCATACCCCACAAAAAGACTGGGGAACCATAGTGCAAAAACTGCTTCTGCTGGGCCTGAATCAAAACCCACTAAAGTCAAGATCAGGCCCATCCTGAATCAGTAGGTATGCACATAGCACAGAAGGGCCAGGAAGAGTTAAGACAGCACCCCTCTGTCCTCTTTACCAGCCTGTTGTGAGGGGCCAGATGCATTGGCGGGGAACTGACCAGTCTGCACATTTCTCAGCTGTGTTGAGGGGTTCAGACAGATTTACATGTAATCCTTTCAGGACCCTCCCCTTACTGGGAGAGCTGTACAGCGCTTCCAGTTCAGAGACAAAGCTGCACTGGACGTGTACCCAACACCCTCCCCCTGCCCCCCCCCACAGCTATACTGCACCCATTTCAGGGTGCAGAGCTCATGCAGTGGGAGTGTTGCACCTCCAGCAAGGTCCTTTTGACAACATAGACATGCCACAAAATACCAAAACTATAGACCCTCCCTATCTCAGCAGGTACAGAAGGAAGTTCTCATTAATCTTCAATATTAACACAGGCTTCTGTCAGTCCTTTCATTACCTAACTTCCTCTATGCTCTATGGTATCTTGTTTAGTTAGCATAAAAGGTCAAAGCTTCATTTACAAGACAAATACAGTAAACAAGAAATTAATCCTCACAGACTGGATTGGTAGCAAACGATAATAATGATGTTAACTGAACGGCAAGCAAGCCCTCAACCCAGTAATTAAATCTCATTCCACCAAATAAATACAAGCATATGGTCTGCCTACACAGAGGATGATTAGTTGACCCTGAAGTGGCATCCTGCCCCAAGCAGTGGATACCAAACTCTTCTACCTAGACAAGAATTAGCTTCAACTTCAAAAAATACCTCCATCTACAGATAAGGAGAGATTGTGCCTCCCTACCAATACACATGACCATCAGGTCTCACAAAACAACACACACACTTTCTTCCCTGTTCATCAACAATGCAGTCCTGGTCTCCCCCTAAGATTTCTTACTTATAGGGTGAAGCTAAAAGAACATCACTGAATCCAAGTCTAAATGTTGGTGTTTAATGCAATGTCTGTGTTCTTGTGTTCACTCCTCTTTCCCCTCCTCGGGAGGACTGTATGAGATTTTTGCTGGGAGAATGTCAGGCCTCTTGGCATCAGACCCCAGATTCACCTTTTGCAAATCTCTTCGTCTACAATGATGAACACAAGCTTCAAAAGAGTTTTCTCAACAAGCGTATGAGTTATAAGGAACATTCGTCACTGATGTCTTGGCGCCTAGAAAGAGCCGGGCATTTTAAAGCAGTCACTGGAACCCACAGAAGAGAAGCAGTTAGAAACATAGAGCCTGATCCCATATTGTTTCTGAATATACAACCCCCATTCAGGTCAGTGGGGGTTTTGACTTGGTAAGGAATGTAGCGCTGAGCCCACTCTAAGACCATAGTCATTACTGGTCTTATAATAATGATTACGATAAGACAATAATAATTTCATTGTTACTTTCATAGTCAAGGCCCAGATCATTCAAGACAGTCCACAATGGCATGCATCATTAATGCCCATGTAGGGCCCCACTGAAATCCAGGGCCTTTGGATGGTTCCAGGGATCCTCCCATTCAGATCTTTTCAGAGTCAGGGATTAAGTTTGCAAGAGTCATTTAATGAACAGTCATGTTCTTGACCCTCTTTTAATTTTCAAAAATGAATATACTTCATAAACAAATAGGTGAAAAGAAGCAAGCCAGTGTAGAATTCCAAATATGCATCCAGTAATTTTATATAATGAGCTAATAGTTTGACCAACTTCTTAAATTAAAAACAACTACTAAAAGAAGCACTAAAATAAAGAGAAAATATATGGAATGTATCTAATAGCGATGCCAGGGGAAACAAGGCTAAACAGGCTGGATGTGATGGCAGGATTTTGTTTAAGTGTGTGTATGCGGTTGAGTAGCTTGGGAAAGAAAAACTGATCTTCCAGACAGCACTGTAAACCATATAAAAAAAACAGCAGTAAGCCAAAATAAGGCACAAACTGGGACTAGATAGCACAATATCCAATATGTTCTTCATAGCTCCATTTATGGCAGGAGGTAAGAAATAATGTTATAGTTGACTCTGCTTTCCATCCTACCCTCTGCCACAGGGCAAAAGACAAGAAAATATTTATAGAAGCAGCATTGGATACTTGCTACATGTGCAGTGGAAGAGCTGCAGGCTGTGCTTCAACTGAGTTAAGAGATATGGGAGCAGGATGCAAAATCACTTTAGTGGTAGCAGTGATACTAGTAGTCGTATTCTAGTAAAACTTGTGAGCCAGGAGCCTTCATGTAGGTGCTGTACAAACATAGAACAACAAGATGTTCCCTGCCCCAAAAGTGTACAGCCAAATTACTACTGCCCAATGCTTACCCTCTAAATGCCAGTCAAGTGGCTTGTAAGCAATGAAGACAATATGAAGCTCATGGACATGCTAACACATTCCTGTTCCTTTTTTGTTAGTTTGGGACCAGATCTCTAGCTGGTGGAGGTCAAAGCACCTGGACAGTGGAACTACATCAGCGTTCACCAGCTTGGGATCTCCCTTTAGTACAATTCCTAATGTTTAAAACTGTGCTGAAAGTTTCATGGGCACATCAAAGAGAGACCTCAGAAAAGCAAGTAGTTGCTACTGCATAACGCATGCTGTATGGATACTGGGATGCAATGACGTGGGGGTATGCAATGCTCTGTATAATCAAAGTATAAATAGAATTAATAAAACAAAGTTTGTTTTCATTGGCTGTGTACTGGTTGGTTGATTCTTTCAAGATATTTAACCAGGCTTCCCAAGTGCTGCACTCCATCAATTATATGGCTTAAGGCCATCTTGAGATGTTTGCTTTCATCAACCTGCTTATTCATTTCACATTTCATGCATCACTTTCACCCCACCCTTTAATGAATGCTTTTTCATTAATGGTTTTTTACTTCTTTATGATCGTGTCACAAGCCAGAGGGTCACTGTTGGATACTGAACTCCTGGGTTTTTCCACCAAGCAGCTTGCAAACAGCGCTGAAATGTCAGCGTGAAGAAACTCTGCTCACATTTGGCCCAGCTGAGACCCAGGCTGACAGATGTAGACCTCCCTCCTCCACTTTGGGATAAGGATTCCAAAGTGTTCAGGAAACAAAATTAGAAAGAGGGTATTGGAAGGCAGATTCAGAAAAACACAAGAGGCAATAGGGGAGACAAAGAGTTAATAAGACCACCCTAAAAAAGGACTGAAAAAAGGCCACTTCCCTGGTGTCTCCCCAGCTTTTAATTTGTAGCTGAATAAAGAGTAAGATCCCAAGGACAGTGGCCACAAGACACGTTCTGAGAACCAAGGGCACATTAATAACCTACAGACTGAAGTGGATTGAGGGCTCTGTTTCACAGAACATGAGTAGCCATCATGTCCCAGCCGAGTCTGTGCTTTTTCATTGTCTCACAGTGTTACACGCTCTTGCCTAATCTGAGTTTTCATCTGTCTACCTTCACAGGAAAGAAGATTAGAAAGAGACAAGAGAGCAAGCCAGACAGTATTATACATGATCATGTGAGCTACTGTGATTTGTGATAGACATACCCTGCAGGTGTACAACCTCTCTATTTTGAGGGTACTGCTTAGAGCACGGACTAAACCGGAATCAAAACATCCAACTATCGGAGATACTGAGGATCCTGAACTACATGGATCTCCAGTCTGATCCAGCACAAAAATCCCTACATTTCTGAATCAGCCATAGGATTTATGGTCAGTGGCCAGGCCTCTGAGATTTAGAGACCGCAAACATTTTATTACCAAAGTTACCTGTGTCCCAAATAGCATCGCCCTGGTTATTGTTTATATCAGAAATTATTCCTGAGGCTGTAGGAGAGCAAAGAACCCCACATCATATTTAGTTCCTGAATTAATAATTTTGTGCCCCCTCCCCCTCGCAACATCATTGTGCATCTCTGTCGCACATTTAGGCCTTGGCTGGCTAAGGCATGACAGTAGGATGTATCCCAGGCAGCCTAAGTAGATCCCAAGCTCCAGGACATGAAATAGGGGGGAGTTAAACTGCTGTCCAGACAGGTGACATACTCCCAAACAACATTTTCCCTGCCTTGTGTTCTTCTTTATCACCTCCCTTTGGTTAGTCAACATCAAGGCCTTAACTTTGGTGACTCCTGACCTAAGAAGCTGATGATGTACATGGAATACAATTAGAGAGGTGATGCAAGTTCCTTCTAAGAAATAGGAATGTGCTTTAGGTGCACATATAAAGCACTGGTATGCTATTGTATTTATAACTAAGAAACCTGTTTTGTCAGGGAAATTTATTACTGACTCTTACTGTAATAACTAACCTCAAACTTCCTCTGCAAGGTACAGTCAGTAGGGAACTGTCTCTAGCATCGTATGATTTTATACTTCTTGAGCTAGCCCAATCCCAGGGACATCAAAAGGATTTGTTATAGTCCTTGGAGGACTATGGGGCCATAAACTAGTGAATTATTACACTGAAACATAAATATAGTATTTTCATCCAAGACAGATGCAATCTTACTCTCTAAATGCCTAGGGACATTGGGTTCACCCCACTGAGGCCAATGCTCAGAAAATCCCAGTGTTACAAAGTGTTCCTCAGTATCTAAAAACCAAGAAGTGCATTCAAAATAAGGTGCAATTCTTTTGCCAAGTCTCTAGGTTTGATTAAACGCTGCAAAGATAATTACATTGAAAAAAAAACAGAGAAGGACTTGGAGGTTACAGTGGAACATAAGCTAAATATAAGCCAACAGTGTGCTCTTGTTGCAAAAAAAGCCAGCACATACTGGGCACATCTACACATATTATTAATGCAATATAGGCTTACTATGCAGTAAAATACTGTGCAATAAGCCTTCCCTGGGAGCATGTCTACACATGCATCCTGTTGGGAGCAGTCTGGTACAGGGCTGCTCCTACCCTGCTCTGCCCCATTGCAGCTGCCAGGTGGAGCTAAAGGCTCTCCTGGGGTGCTAGCCCAGGGGCTAGCAGAGGGCACGGGGGCCAGTCCCAATGCACACAGGGCCAGGAGATCTCTGCCATCTGCAGCAGCACCCATCTTCTGGGCCCATACACATCAGGAGGGGTCCTGATGTGCACAGGGCTAGGAGACAGCTGCTGCAGCAGGCAGCAGAGCTCTCCCAGCCCCATGCACATTAGAGGACAGCTGCCAGTGAGCCCAGTGCCCAGCAAGGCTCCCCAACTCAACAGGGGGCTCACAGGGAGCTGTCCCACTTCTGGGGAACTCTGCGCCCAGCCTGGGGTTGTCCAGGAGCTGCCCCACAAGAGGGACTGTTCCCATCCAGCCCCAGCAGGGTAAGGAATCCCAGGTCAACCCCCTGCTAGGCAGAGAATCCCCACCCACTCACTGGCAGTTGCCCCATAAGCAGGACAGCTACCAGTGAGCCCCCCAGCTGTGCGGGCAAGCAGAGAGTCTCGGCACTGCTTGGTTCCTGACACCTGTGGGGAGCTAGGAGCCACACGGCACTGGGACAGGGGGCAAAGAGCAGGGCCGGATTAATGCATAGGCAAACTAGGCACATGCCTAGGGTCCTATGTGAAGAAGGGGCCCAGTTGTGCTTATTTTGCTGTGGCATGGTCACTGCCACGCCACTACCAAGCCTCCCAGCTCCTTTTCCCTTCTAAGGGCTACTGCTGTCCCATGCAAAGCAACTAGATGCATAATTCGTTTGCCTGGGACCCACTAAAGGGTTAATCTGGCCCTGGCAAAGAGAGACCCCTCCCAGCACTGATCAGCTCCTGGCAGTGCCTGGACTGGGGACAGAGAACTCCCCCATCCCCTGGGGACCCCTGCTGCTGTGGCTTACCAGGAGCAAATTTGTTCCTGGTCAGCATCTACATGAGCAGTACTGCACATGCACAGTAGCAAATGTGCGGTTAATGTATTTATAGGAAGTAGAAAACTACACATTAGCCTAATTTACTGCACAGTAATTCCTGCACGTGGTTACATGGTGATGCATTACTGCACAATAGGTTACTCTACTGCACCCACTGGGTTGTATAAAATGGAGTGTCACTTGCAAATCAGGGGAAGTGATTCTTCTGATCTATTTAGCACTGGTGAAGCCTCACCTGGAAAAATGTGTCCAGTTTTGAGCCCCATACTTCAACAAGGATATGGACATGTTGAAGGGTCCAGTGCAGAACAACAAAAATGAGTAGGCACCTGGGAACCAAGACTTATGAGGAAAGGTTGAAAGAACTAGTATCATCTAATTTGGAGAAGAGAAGACTGAGGGGGGATTTGATAACAGTCGTCAAATCCCTAACAGGCAATTATACAGGATGGAGATGAGCTTTTTTCTGTGGCTATACTGGACAGGACTATGAGCAACAACCCCAATCTGCAACAGGGGAAATTTATGTTGGAAATTAGGAGGAACTTTCTGATTATAAGAATGGTCAGGCATTAGAACAGGCTACCTAGGGAAGCTGTGAAATCTCCATGCTTGGAAACTTCCAAAAGCAGGTTAGACAGACACTTGGCTTGGATAGTTTAGTCAGGAATGATCCTGCCATGCGCAGGGGGCTGGATTAAATGACCTTGTGACATCCCTTGCAGCCCTGCATAATGATCCATGCAAACTACTGCTTATTGTTTCTCATATGGAACCAAAATGCCATTGTATCCATGAATCAACCTGATATCTCTACGCAGATCCTAAGTCACTAACATGCTTTTGTGAACCCACTACAAGTGGTATATGCCCAAATTAAAAGAACTCTTGAAAACTGAGGTATCTATTCATTCCATCCAGGAACCGCACACACCAACTGCAGATGCTTTCTCAGCCTGACAAAGGGTAGTTATACTGAAAAGCTTGCTAAAAAGAATTTTTCCAACTATTTGAGTTGGTCTAATAAAAGGTATCAGATTTACCCAAAATAACTTGTCTACCCATGTCCTTATACCAACACGGCTACAACCTACACCCCTGAGATATCTCTTCTGCATATTAATTAATACATAGTACCTCAAAGGCACCATTATTACATGCACATTTAAGAATCAAGCAGTAAACTTTTCAGAAGTGCCTTAGGGAATGGACATATGATTTGCCACAGTAAATGGAGGCTAAGCACAGTAAGTTAACAACCAGTGAAAAAAGGGGTTCGCTTGTACTTACCATAGGATAGAATTGTGCATACAGGTAATTATTGCACCTTCTCCCCGATGGGAGGTTGATTGTCTGTTCAGACCCCTGATGTAGGAGCCTAGCTCCCATTTTCAAAACTGACTTAGACACCCTTTCCACCAGATTTTCAAGGAATGGAGGTACCTAGAGATGCAGATAGGCAACTAACTCCAGCCTTATACGCAAATGATGGTGTTATAAGCTATCATGGTCTGGATCTAAAGTTCACTGAAGCCAAATTGAAAGACTCGCATTAATTTCTCTGGACTAAGCTCTAAACCCCTTTCCCAAAGATTTCAAAAACTGGTGCACATGTTCACATAGACCTAACTCGCAGCCTCCAAGAACCCTCACATTAGATACAAATTTAGTTTTACAGATTTCAGACTGAGCCATAACCATTCTTCAGTGAATGACATGCAACATATAAAAAGCTACTACAGTTTTGGCCCATTTGGGAAAGATTAAAAGAAAAACTCAGCTCTGACTTTGAAAGGGAATATGGAAAATAAATATGAGCGTTATCAGAATGCATGAACTAAGCCAAGTGAAAGCCAGCCAGTGGTTGGACAGAGTGATGCTTGGGAATACTGAGCTAACAAAGGTGCCACTGTTCAGAAGAGGACTAAAGTCCTTATAATCAGACACCACAGCAAGCTGGTCCCAATGCCCTGGCCCAGTTCCAAGGAGGAGAATTTAATCTACCTACATTCTCCTCGTTCTTTCAGCTGGATAGCATTCCCTACTTCTCATGGTAACTACGTTCCACCCTTGAAGGGTTGTATTTCACTGAAGGGTGAAATACTGGTAATAGACTAAACAATGCAATATATAGTTGCAGATTTACATTGGTAATGTAGAGTCTAGAGTCTTGCATCCAGACTTTTCTTCAGACTTCCAGCAGGGGTCCCACGTAGATAGTGGTAACAATACAGAGCCTTTCCTCTCTGACAGTAGATCAGCGATTCAGCAACCTGCTTGAAATCATAGTTCAAGTCCAGTTTCTAATACATACGTGTCTATAAAAAAAATCACCATTATATACCTTATCAGTACATAATCAGGCCTTTAAGGTAAGCACACCACTCACGTTGCTCTGACATTTCTCCTCAAGAGTATAATGGGGCTCCGAATTAAAATGTTAAGCATGTCTACTTCCCTTGGGACCATTTGATATCCTACATTATTCCAGTAATATGCTTATTACATATCCTTTCCAGATCATTTCTCAGGCTAATAGCCCCCAAACTGCATCTAGCCTTAGACTCTACTAAGGTTTAACACACTGAATGGTTTTGGACTTTTTCATTCCCTGAACACAAAGGACACTGAGTAGCCTAGTTACACTTGGGTTCTCATTTTGTACAAGTGATTTCAGGCAAAGGGCAAAGAGGAGGGAAAATTTACATCAGGCATAGTAAAACAGTTCAGCACAAATATTGTTTAAACTGTGGGTAATGCCCTCCACTGAAACAGTGCAAATTTAGAGTTCACCAGAAATCAATAAAGAAACACACTCTGTATTGCATTATTTAACAAGCTTTACAGATGATCAACTAATATTTTTTTAAATTAATTAGAGTTATTAACAGCACTATTTGATAAACGAATAATTTGTTTTTGCCTAATCAACTAATGGAATAAATAGTAGATGCATTACATATAGATAGGTGTTTTGCCACACAAGCCAAATTGCCAGTGGGTTATCCCAGACTGCATTCATTAAATATACAAAGATATAAATACAGGTACATGCATTTAGACACTGGTGAGTAAAGAACCATATTTTCAGAATTCTGCATGTTCAAATTCACATGCATAAATATATGCCCATCTGTTAATTACATTTACTGAACTTGTACATGCAATCCAAAAAAGTGTGCATGCACAAAGACAAATTACTCATCCAAAAATGATTTATACACATATCTACTGTGAGTACATGCACAATTACATTACATTCACTTGCAGTTAGAAGTACTGGTACATGAGCATGTGTCTTAACTTCAAACACCTGAGTACCCCCTCACAATTCAATGGAAATGTTTGCATGCTTCAACTAAGTACATCCACAAGCATTTGCAAGAGCAGGGCTTAGGTATGGAGAGCAAGCACATTTCTGCTCTTGCATCTTCACATGCATGGACATGAAATTCTGGTTCAAAACTGCCTACTTGTGGTAGGATGGAGGAGGAATGGCTGTACACAAATAGGCTCATTCACCGAGTTTGCTGGAGTATTTGTCAAAGCCTTCTGAAAATCTGAACTGAGTTGGTTTTATTTCTGTTTACTTTATATACCATTAAAGCCACAAAAATAACAGAGAATATGCATAATAGGCAGCAGCACTTGAATCAATCTCTTTCATTTCCATGTTTTATTTCAAACATCTGAGGTGTATTTTTATACCATGAAAAGAAAATGTTACAACGCTAAGCCATTTTCATACTTCCCTGTGATAAATTATTCTTTTAATTTATGGTCTAGAAAAGACACTGAAAAGCTATTTTTCTACAGACTGAAACATCATTGTCAAAGTAAAATGAAATCTCCCAGCTCCACAAACCTAGGGTTATTTGTGAGTGTAAATGTCTGAAAAAATTCTAGTGTTGTTCCATACCAATGCATCAGGTAGCGATGGTAACAAGACTCACAATGATAGAGCCAAGCAGAGATAATTTAGCACATGTATCTTTTTATTATCACTATTTGAAAATGTCCCTGCTCGCTAAAGCAGCGCTCTTGTCAATAAACACTTCACTTCCTGCCTTTTCCTTTGTCAGTAAATTTAACTGTTCTCCTTAGACAGCAATGATCATACTTGACATTTCCTATCAAATATAAGCCAAATTCATTGCTGAAAGAACTTCACTTATTTCAAAGGGCTGACCTGATGGAGGGGTAGGACCAACTGCTTTTAAAGTTTTATTTACTCCACAATCATTCTTTACTGACCATAAATAGAGCACTATTTCTATTTGACAGAGGCATTAGTGCTAAAAATACTAAACTAGTCTGGGGCAGATTCTACTCTCAGTTACCCTGGACTTCAGTTAATGTTGAAAAAATTTTCTGTCTTCCAAGGCAGCTTGGCAATTTACTGAACTGACCTAGACTTATGTTAAAGCACACAGTTGCCTAAATTGAACTGTATGCTATTGTACAGTGCAGTCACTGCACTCCCTCTCCCCGCAAAGTAGCTTTCCAAACTGCTGTTCTGACTAGGCTGTGATCTCTGCATCGCGGTGGCAACATCCCATTAACTATGAACTCTAGGGGCTCTGCTTTCCCTGCAACTTGGTCCTGCTCTGCCCATGGGAGACTGAGCCTCACGGAGCCTCATTCTCCACCAACAACCCAGTATGTGTTGCGCTCTATCTGCCTGGCATACAGGGCCTAGGGGACTTCAGGCTAAAGAAAGATCACAGCTTTAGAACAGAGCTCTACCGTGGCATCACCCTGCCTGCTCCTTGCTTTTCCAAATTCCACCTCCACCAGGGTGGGAAGAAGAGCTAATACAGAAAACATCTTTCCCTGTTTGATGCCAGCTGGGATGCAGCTCCCCACTTCTGGCCTCTTATGGCCAGAATCCAGCCTCACTGTACCCCTCACATGGTACAAAGTGGCTGCAGCACCTGGAGGGAGCAGACCAGAAAAGCCAAGGCTGAAACTGAGCTCAAACTGGCTACAGCAATCAAGGACAATAAAAAGTCCTTCTTCAGATACGTGGCAAGTCAAAAGATAAATAAAGGCAGCATTGGACCCCTGCTGAACCAAATGGGGCAATTGACATCCAACACCCAGGAAAAAGCTAATCTCCTTAATGATTACTTTGCATTGATTTTTCACCAGCCCAAGGGGATCACCCTGCCTGACAGGACACAGGGTTATTAGGGTACAGGTGACCACATGCCTACATTTGGCAAAGACCTTATGAGGAAACACCTTGAGAGTCTGGACATCCATAAGTCAGTGGGCCCTGATGAAATGCATCCAAGAGTCCTAAAAGAGTTGGCAGACATCATAGCATGACCAATGGTGAGGATATCTGAAAACTCGTGGAGCTCAGGAGAGGTTCCTGAAGATTGGAAGAAGGCCAATGTGGTACCAATCTTCAAGAAATGAAGGAAGGAAGATCCAGGGAACTACAAGCCAATCTGTTTGACATCAATCCCTGGAAAGACCACTGAAAAAAGTATTAGAGAATCCATCAGCAACAGGCTAACAGGAGGCATCATCCTGAGAGACAACCAACACGGCTTCATTACGGGTAAGTTGGTGCCTGATCAACTTCATCTTCTTCTACGACCAGGTGACACATCACCTGGACAAGGGAGGAGAGGCTGATGTCATTTACTTGGATTTCAAAAAAGTCTTTGATTTGGTCTCCCATGATGTCCTCATGACAAAATTGGGGAACTGCAGCCTCAACAACCTTACGGTCCAATGGCTGAGGAACTGTGTCCAACCACGGAACCAGAGAGTGACAGCTGACAGAACCGAGTAAACGTGGCACATGGTTACCACCGGCATCTCAGGGTTCAGTACTCAGACCAGTTCTCTTTAACATATTTGTAAACGTCCTGGATTCGGGTGTCAGAAGCACACTGACTAAGTTTGCAAATGACACCAAATTATCGGGAAGTGCGGTCACACTAGAGGATAGGCTAGGGACACAGGCCTACTTAGATAGGCTTGCAAAGTGGGCGGATCAAAACCTGATGACTTTCAACAGAGAGAAATGCAAGGAGCTCCACCTTGGGAGAAAGAACCCACATCATACCTACACTCACTAGCACTATGACCAAAAGAGACTTGGGGGTCATGACTGACCACAAGATGAATGGGCCACCAATGCAATGTTGCAGCTGGCAAAGCAAGTAAACCCCTGGCTTGCATCTACCGATGCATCTCAAGCAAGACCCAAGATGTCATCTGCCTACTTTATTCAGCCTTGGTGAGGCCACAGCTGGAGTACTGCATCCAATTCTGGGCTCCACACTTTAGAAAGGACATGGAGAATCTTGAGAGAGTCCAGAGGAGAGCCACACACATGATCAGAGGTGAACAGAGCAGGCCTTATGAGAAGAGGCTAGGAGGTATGGGACTCTTCAGCCTGGAGAAGCGAAGGCTCGGGGGGAGCTTGGTGGCAGCCTGTAAGTATATCAGGTGTGTGCATCAGGATCTGGGAGAATGTCTGTTCACCAGGGCACCCCAAGGGGAGAGAAGGTCCAGTGGTCACAAACTGCTGGAAGACCATTTTAGACTGGACACAAGGAAAAACTTCTTTATTGTCCGAATCTCCAGAGTCTGGAATAGACTCCCCCCAGAAGTAGCAAGCACCTACTCTGGACACATTAAAAAAGTGTTTGGGTCATCTGATCCCTTTGGGCATGGGGGCTGGACCTGATGATCTCAAGAGGTTCATTCCAGCTGTAATGTCTATGAAATCTATGAAGCAGAACCAAGAATCTGACTCTGGAAAAGCACATATGCTCAGCACACGCACACAGTGCACAGCCAGAAACTTATGCTCTTGTGTGGTCACACAAAGTGCACATCATCCACAGGTGGGAAACAAGTCTGCTGAAAGAGAGCTGTGTCTGTTCATTTTTAACTGTTTTGCTGGAGAAACAAAGTTTCAACACTCCTTCATAGGCTACATGGAATTTCATTTCCCCTTTTTGCCCAATATATTATCCACTTCACCTCCTGTCACCAGTATCAAAACAGATGAGAATTCCAAACTGATGACAAACTTGGAGAGATTGTTCTGAGCAAACAGTAACTCTCTTCATCCAGAGGATTTAATTCATACTTGCCAGAGCTCAAATGTAGAGTACAGTATGAGATAAAGATCCAAGATGAGGTGCACAAATTATTCACGTAGGAAATTTAAAATGCATAGTGGCCTATTCCTTCAGTGCCAATAACTCTATATGCTTTATGCTTTTTTTAAAGGTAAATAACTTTCCACAGTCAAAGTGAGAGGACCCCATAGTTGTGCTGGATATAGATCATTCTGGGATTACGGTGAGCATATCCTTCAGAAAGAGAAATGCCAAAGAGGTATGGGTTAATGTAGCAGGTGTCAAAACTGTGTTGATATTTGAACTGTTATTTTCTTTTTTTTCCTTCATTACTCAGCTCTGAATAGATTCTGACTAAGTATAGACCTTTAAAAAGCCCAAGCCTGCACTGATTCAATCTTTGCAGATTAACCTAACCTGCATAGACTGAACCAATTTGTAAGTGAATAGACATTAACTTTTGATTCCGGAACTACAGGCACATACCTGCAGTGGCTCAGGACAGAAGCTGGTGTGCACCAGAGCGAGCCCTCCCTTCCTTTCTGCAATGGCCAGCCCCAGCAGGTCTGAGTGTGTTTGGGGAGGGATTTAAACCCTCATCTGGGTCTGCAGGGACCCCAGCCAGGGTGTGCCTGGAAGGGGAGGGAGGAAGCAGTCCTTGCCAGGCTATTGGGTATTGGGAATGTGAACAGACCCTGGCCCTCAGCCAGATGCTGGCCTGGCATGGCCCCCTAAGCTGAGAGGGACAGGGAAGAGGTTTATTCCTCCCTCCCTTCCCCCTAGGACCTCTGCTGTAGTCTACCTGGCTGGTGCACAGCAGCCTCCGTCAGGGTCCCCACCCTCACCGCTCCAGGGGTGGGGGCTTGGCCCCCTGAAGCAAAGGGAGCAGACCCCAACTGCTGTCCCCCAGTGGGAGAGGGGATGAAGAAAGAAATAAAGCCCCTCCCTGCCCCCTTCACCTCAGGGGGCCATGCCAGGCTGACATCTGGCCACACCCCAGGTGGCAGCAGTGGCAGAAAAGCCATAGGCACAGCATTGCCCCATGTACCAGGTGCCAGGTTCTACCCCTACGGCTTCCCTGCCACCACTGTCAGAGGTCCCCCCTGGCTGTACGAGTAGGCACCGATCGTACTGCTGAACTGTGATTAGCCGCCAGGCAGGCAGACAGCGGCAGCACTGGGGAAGCCATAGGGGTAGCGCTTCATGCCTGGTACACAGAGTCATGCTGTGTCTATGGCTGCAGCTACCACCACTGCTACCACCATCTGTCAACCCAGCAGCTGACCACAGTACGATGGCATGGGTAGTGCCTACCAGTACAGCCAGGGCAGGCCCCCGTGACAGTGGTGGCAGGAAAGCTGTGGGGTAGAAACCTGCACCTGGTACACAGGGCCATGCTGTACCAATGCCAGGTAGGGGAAGAGCCAGCAGTGGCCACTGGCCACAGATAACAGAGTTGGGGCTGAGGGGGTACGCTTGCACTGTGCACAGGGCTGCAGGGGCTGGGGCTGGGCTTGGTGCCACTCTCCACTTCTAAAAAGAGCCACCAGGCAGGAATTGCCCTCCCACTGCATGCTCAGCTCTGGGAGTCCTGGGCTGTGCTAAGCCATGAGCAGGGGAGGAAAGCCAGGCAGACCCCAGCTGAGGTCTGTGCCAGTGGGACAGGGGAGGGAGGAGGGAACTAAACCCCTCTCCATCTTCCTGTTCACTTCATGCTGCTGCTGGAGCTGGCTATGTCCCCAGCTGCTTCAGCAGAGAGAGGGGGGAATGCCCGGCAGGGGCTGCTGGGGCCATGCCCCCTGGCTGGGGTCCCCCGAGGGGAGAGGGGAGGGAGGGGGGAATAAACCCCCTCCCTGCCCCCCTTCACCTCAAGGGGCCATGCAGGGCCAGCCTCTGGCCATGCCCCCACCCCTGCTCTGACTAGAGAGCAGAGAGGCCAGGCCAGCCCTGCTTTCTGGAGCGGACAGCACAGCACGGCACAGCACAGGGCTGAGAAGCATGCTGGGATGCTGAGGGACTCTGATTTAACTTAAACCAGGAAGGGGTCTGGGACAGAAGTTCCATAAACCAGTTTGACTTCAATCAGTTAAGTCTGAAACTACATTCAACCAGGTTTATCTTAAAACAGTTTCTGATCACTCAAACCTGCAAAAGATCTTAATGGAACACTACACAGTGTAACTTCTGTCCCTAGCTCCTGTCTCCACCTTTCTAGGAATCCTGAAACTCTACAGGAATGGGATGCAAGACTTTCACATGTTGAAGGAATCGCCAGCATTCCAGTTATTCTGTATCCTACAGATATAATAAAGCAAAGCCTGGATCTGAACAGCTGCTCAGCAGGAGTACGAGCAGCTGGTTTATACAGAGATCCTGTAGCTTCTGCGTTTCTTTTGAATTCAGCAGCACACCAAGGCAAGTGATCAGAACAGAAACATACAGTTTCACTGCTACCCCAAAAGGCAAATGTCTAAGAAGGAAGGTGACAATAATCTTGATGGGTTGGAAACTCAGGAAAAGATATTCCTAAACTCCACACATTTCAGTAGAAATGAAGAAAGAAGCTCAACAAAATAGAACAGCATGAAAGGATTCATTTGCAGAAAGGATCCCAGTATCAGTTGCCATCTGGCCAGTTACAAAGTACCATATTGACTGCTAAAATACAGAGTCTATAAGAGCTCTTCACCCAGAGCGAAGTACATGTTGCACCTCACTCCTGCCCCTTGTACACCAAGTCCCAGAAATGAAGCGACATAGCTGCTGTAGATTGACACTGAATGTGGGTCAATAATTACACCCAAAACTGAGACCCTGTAAATGGTACTGAGCACATGCTCATACTGTTCTGAGATGGCTATATTGCCTCATTTTCTCTTTACCTTGGCATATGCAGGACGGGAGCACATGGACAGAGCATGTTTCACTACGGCCCTCCCAGGTAAAGCATGGAGACAGTATTGATATGTCCCGAGAAAGAGATTTTACCTAACTGAGTGAAGGGTCGAATGATAAAACTGTCCACTGGCCCAGCACATGACCTGCACCATCCAGCAGAATACTAAGCTGGCCAGATTCAGGCACACAAGAGGTAAGGAAGCAGTCCAGCTGGCTACTGAGTGCTTACCCAAACTATTGTGGGACGGTCAGGTTCCTCCCTTACCTTCTGCTACGCACATGGAAGTTTTTCTTTTTCACCTCTTTGTGAGGCACGTGCCTAGAGAAACAAGTTCCCAGCCCACAGGATTGGAAGTAAACTGCTTTGTTGAATCAAGAGGTCCCTTCACAAATATGGTCACAACAAAATCACAACCAAATGGCAACTTTGGGGAAAATTAAGGAATTGAATACAGCAAATAAGGGTGAGCAGCCATATACTGAAAATGTGGGCATTTTCTTGCAAATGAAATTATAAATAAAGGCAAAAAGAAATACATTTGATTCAGTGGCTGTAGCAGTAAAATCTGTTCCCTTTTAATGAGTTTATTACAATCTTAGAAACCAGAAGATAGAAGTAAAGACCTGCAAAAGATCTTAATGGAACACTACACAGCAAAGCCAAAATGCAGTGGTAAAATCATTCAAGTTTCATGAAAGGATAAGGAGGCAAGATGAAATTGTAGCTGTGTTTGTAGCAAAACCCAAAAGACTAACTCAATACTAATCAGTCAAAAATGTCCTAGAGGATATGTTGTGGACAAATTGGTTTGCAGTAGGAAAAATGAAAGCAGCATACAGAAATAACTGCTGGCTGAAGGAAACTTAACCTGTTCCAGAGCAGCAGAATTAGCTACAGCACTGGAAGCAAAATGACTTGTAAACAAATTACAAAGCCAGCTGCAAGGTGTTCAAACTTTGTAGGGGTGTCTCCACTATGGAGGAAGTGATCTTGCATCAGTTTGTAAAATTAAAACATACCGGTGGCATAAATGCTGCATGACTGGACAGTTACACAGAAAATGCAAAAATGACTATCATATAGGCTCTCAAACTCAGAAGGATAGACCCCCAAAAGACCAGAGGAAAGCAGATAGGAGGATATGGGATGAGGATGTACATGGTGTGCAGTGTTTATAAGGGAAGAAAGGAGGCACTTTACAAAGTACAGTAAAACAGTCAATCAGAAGCAGATACAGGTGCTTCAGTACAATATGCACTTCAGGAGGTCACAGCAGATCTGAGACCATTAATGAATGCAGGTGTGCCCCTGCGTGCCTACATCAGAGAACCAGTCTAGATGAGAGGTTCTACACTTGCTCCTTTACAATGCAAAAACCAGAGCTAAAAAATGATCATTTCATAGAATCATAGAAAGTTAGGGTTGGGAATGTCAGGAGGTCATCTAGTCCACTCCCCACCCCCCACCCTGCTCAAAGCAGGACCATCCATCCCCAACCAGATTATCCCAGCCAAAGGTTTGTCTAGCCAGGTTTTGAAAACCTCCC
>NW_017729009.1:23762379-23785002 GCF_001723915.1 Gavialis gangeticus
TGTCAAGCCGAGTTTTCAAAACCTCCAAGGATGGAGCTTCCACCACCTCTCTGGGTAACCTGTTCCAGTGTCTTACTACCCTCCTAGTGAGAAAATTCTTCCTCATATCTAACCTAAACTTCCCTTGCTGTAACTTGAGACCACTGCTCCTTGTTCTGTCTTCTGCCACCATTAAGAACAGTCCAGCTCCATCCTCTTTGGAATCACCCTTCAGGTAGTTGAAGGCTGCTATTAAATCCCCTCTCAGTCTCCTCATTTCTAGACTAAATAAACCCAGTTCCCTCAGTCTTGTCTCATAAGCCATGTGTCCCAGCCCCTGAACCATTTTTGTCACACTCTGCTGGACTCTCTCCAACTTGTCCACATCCTTTCTGTAGTGCGGCACCCAAAACTGAACACAGTACTCCAGATGTGGCCTCAGCAGTGCTGAATAGAGGGGAATAATCACTTCCCTTGCCCTGCTGGCAACACACCTACCAATGCAGCCCAGTATGCTATTAGCCTTCTTTCCAACACGGGCACACTGCTGACTCATATTCAGCTTATCACTGTCACCCCCAGGTCCTTTTCTGCAGAGCTGCTGCCCAGCCAGTCAGCCCCCAGCCTGTACCAGTGCTTGGGATTGTTCTGTCCTAAGTGCAGGACTTTGCACCTGTCCTTGTTGAGCCTTTTAGCCCAATCTTCCAATTTGTCTACATCACTCTGAATCTTACCCCTACCCTACAGCATATCTACTACTCCCCAAATTTGTACTGACTCAGGGCCTTTGTACATGCAACAAAATTGGCCTTTAAAGTGGCTGAATTGCCCTTATGCACTGCTTTAATGGTGTTTCTATTTATACACTTGGTGGCGTATTCTGCTGTAATGGCATTGCTACTTACATGCTCAGAGGTATATTCTGCTTTAAATAACTTTGTTACATAGCAAGGTAAAACCCATCCTAAGTATTTTAGTTTGCTACATAACAAAGTACAATGGTGCACGTGGCACTGGAAAACAATGGCCTCGGGGATGCTCAGGCTTGGCGGGCTTCCAGAGCCCCATGCACCATCCCCACTGCCTTCCACTGCCAGCACACCCAGCTGCCCTCCTGCCGCCTTGCTGCTCTGCCCCAGGGACAAGCCAGCTGTTCCCAGGCGGTCCCAGGCAGCAGGAAGGTGGTGGGGATGGTGCACAGGATGCTGGAGCTTACCTGCCTCTCCCATGGCTAGGGGGTGGGGGCGCAAGCTGCCGGCAGGCCGAGTGGTCCCTGACCTGCAGGGAACCCTGGTGCTTCCCTCCATGGTGGTGGCACCCCCCAGGAGGCACCTGCTCACTGGCACCCAGCCTGGGTGGTCCCAGGGGGCACTGCCACCATGGAGGGAAGCACTGGAAAAAAAAATAGCAGCAAGGAGCCTGATTTTTTTTTCTCCTGGAGCCTGCCTGCCTGCTTGAGCTGCTCAGGGCCCAGTGCTTCCCCCTGCAACTGCTCCTGCCTGCTAGCAGCCCACTGTTTCAATTTAGAGAGAACTAAACCAAACTAAATCCCCATTGTGTGTACAAAAACCCTCAGAGACAAAGACAAAATCTGGTCTTAAATAAGACTCTACCCAAAGATTAGCTATCCAAGAAATCCTGTCCCAACACCTAGCCATTTTTTAAAGGAGGATTAGGACCTTATGTAGTGGATTTATATCCAGGATGGTCAAGACATTACTGTTGGATTGAAGTTAAAAAACTGTGTATAGGATTTGAAGACACCTTAAAGGTCATCTAGTACAACCCCCTACCCGAATGGAAGACTCATTCTCTCAAATGCCTGCCATTGGCAAAAGAAGAAAAGTGTTACTCCCACATATGGGAAGAAAGCCTGGATCCTAGCCTATCACATAAACAAAACTTATGCTCTGTTTATACCTGCTGAGCTTAGAGGAGAATTAAACCCAACTGGTCTATCAGCTTTCCATACTAAGAAACCAGGAGCAGCAGAAATGTCTGTATCTTCTGGCATATGAACTTACCAACAGAACAGTGAAGACTGTCAGAGGAGGAAAATCTAACTTTATTTGGTCTCCCCTTTACTGCATTCAAAATATACATATATAGTTCTAGGAATTCAGGGATCCAGGTCTGGCTTGCACAAAGATTTTGTATGCTTTAACTATATTGCTAAGGAGCATGATTCTTTTATAACAAGTATAACAGTATTACTAGTGTGGACACAGTTACACTCATACAAGTGTGCTTATACCACTATAGCTCATACTAGGAGGGTAATGAAGCTCTGGAATGGGTTACCTAGAGAGGTGGTGGAATCTCCATCCTTGGAGGTTTTTAAGGCCTGGCTTGACAAAGCCCTGGCTGGGATTATCTAGTTGTGGATGGTCCTGCTTTAAGCAGGAGGCTGGACTAGATGTAACCTTCTGAGGTCCCTTCCAGCTCTAATTTTCTATGATTCTATGGTATTTCCCAAACAGCTATAGCTATATGGATAAAAAGTAGAATTATACCAATAGATTCGTATCCACTCTCAGGACAACACAACTTTAACTAAGCCAGTACAGTTAATGGACCACTGCTTTCTAATGCAGACATCAGATTATGAAACACAAAATCAAGCACTATAGGAGTATAAAGAAACTATAAATAAATTATGTTACTTAAAACCAGACATAAATCTGTCCATAAAGTATAACTGGCTGTGCTATATATTAAAGATTGAAAGAGGACCTGAGTAACTCAGAAGCAGTCCCAGGGAAAGCCAGAGCACTTCTGAAAATCTCCAACAGCTCCATCCTGCTCCATAGGGCAAATATATTAACAGCTTTTCACAAGAGCACCAATATTAAATAAATTAAGTTTCTATAATGCTCACTGCTCTAATGCCTGACTGCCCATTTCCATATTAATTTGTATTTTACTTTAATTTGGTTTAGTAGGTGAGACACAAAAAAAGATAATTGCCAAGAACCCATTAATCTGTGCTACTGATGTCCTAAATGTTGCATTTAGAGATGGTTAGCATCAGAATAATACATTACAGCTGTGGCACCATTTGGGAGAGGTTATATTATATATATAGCTGAAACTAAAGTGTGTGTGTGGGGGTGGTGATTCTTATAGCCCTTTAAAGAAACTATCCACATTCACCCAAACTTCACACATGGTAGGGCTGCAGAATGCCTTATGCCACATTCCTAATGCCTATAAGTAAACTGGACACTTGCAGGTTATTCCAGTCTCCCTGGAACATAGTTGAGACAGTGGAGCTTCCATTACCTTCCAAGAAGGACACGTGCTGATAGTAAAGAAACCAACCTGTGGGGAGCAGTCCTGAACACTATCCTGAATACCCCAGACCTCCATCCCCAGAAACAGTTTACACCACTTCTGCTTCCAATTGTTGCAGTCACCAGAATGCAGTGTGGCAGACAGGATAATTAGGACCTCTGAGAGATGGAACTAATCTCATCTAATTAGTTTGGGTGCAGAGCTGTGTAAACTTGGCAATGCTCCTTCCCACTAGGGAGGCAGCCATGGGCTACATCCCAAACCGGAAACAGCATAGCTGTATCCATGCACGGCTGTGCCCTGCTAATTAGCTCCACTGCTAGGTGGAGCTAATTAGAATAGTTGCATTCACGCCACCCTGAGGGGGACAGCTAATTAGCTGGCCTGGGAGAAGCACTGAATGAATGCAATTATGCTGCTTTTGGTTCATAAGGGCATCCTGTGGCTATCTCCCACCCTAGATGCAGAATAGCCATGTTCCCATGCTGCCAGGCAGCATCCTCTTAACAGGGCCTTCCCTTTACTAGCTCCATGCACAAGTTCAATAGCAGCCTCCTGCTCTTCACTTTTAACCCAAACAGCAGCAGCCATGAAAGCCATGACTGCTATTCAGCTTCACAGCTGCTAATGCAGTGAGGGCCTCCTGATAAGCTTGGTCCATTCAACTGCTGCCCCTAGCATGGTGCTCTGGCTCCAACCCAGGACTTTTTACCAATTCCCCAAATCATGTGAAATGATTGAATTATGTCTGTGAAGTCACTGGGACTCCATAATTAGCATGAGGCCGGGTATGATCCAAGCCAGTTTCCATGAAAGTCAAAGGGAATTTTGCATTCATTATAATGAGAACAGAAGGCCTTCCAGAAGCATGGCATGACTGAAAAGCTAAAGTATGCAACTGAAGTCTGTCACTTAGAGGAGTTTGTAGAAGGAAGAGAAAGCTGTGTACTTTTATAACCCAAGAGAACACGTCAAGCAGTAATATTTATTTTTAGATAAATGCTTGATTTTCCAAAATTCAGTAAACATGAATGATTAATGCACAGTAAATCACTAATAAGGAACCTTGCTTTACTCTTACAATTTCTAAGAGAAACTGTTTCATAAACTTAATAAGAAGGGAAAAAATCACATTAACTAGAAAGATAGTCTACATTTTGTGGCAATTTTGACTGAAGCAAGACATAGGTCTGAGCAATAATTAGGTACAATAATCACATTACTTATGTCTTGATTCTTGTATATGAGGTTTCATTTCTGAATTATCAGATTATGTATTGTTTGAACTTCAAATTATCTCCCAAATACCATTGCCATCTTCATTCAAAGGAAACACCAAATCTGTCTGGGTGGTTTCCTGGACCAAATTTCCTGTATTTCCATTTTTGTAATTGCTAATAACTTCCACAGTCAATTAAGTCATCCAATTCTGAGAGATGCTGAGCCCCCACACTGCCATTAAAGATTAGGGTAATGTACATCCTTCAGGATCTGACCCAATATAACCTGTTCATAGTGGGCTCATTATAGTGCACATGGCAGTGCAATGGTGCTGCAATAACAGAGAAGTAAGCTTCTGTCATTACAGTAAATTGATTTATTGTTAGCACTGCTAACTGAACATTTTACCAGTGGTTAACACCAATTGCAAAAAGTTGGCACAATAGATGGATTATTTATTATGCATAGTTGAGAGCTAGTTGTAGGGCAAAGACTCTCCCTATGCCTGAAGAAGCATGTTTGTCACCAAAAGCTTGCAAAGGACATTTTTTCCAACTATTTAGCTGATCTAATAAAAGATATCACATTTACCCAAAGAACCTTGTCTGCAAGTTGTAAGGTAAGACATTTTGGGGGAAGTTACTGCACTGTAACAATGAGATTATCAGTTGTACCCAGATATTCTACAACGATTTGGCAAGAACATCAATTATAGCTGAGTCTGCCTGCAAGGATTCTGCAGAGATGTTCCTTAGGGTATAGAGAGATGTGAGAATTATAGCGATAAAAGATACTGGTACAAGCTGCTCTGATATAACTGCTACATCTGCATGATTCTGTAGCAATACACAAGCAGCAAAGCCACTCCTATATTCACCCAGCTTTATTCAGGGTCAAAACTGGGGCCGTTTAGCCAGCTTGTATCACTACCAGAGCATGCAGTTACAGCAGAACATCAGATGTACCTTCTCCGGCAGCAATTTCACCCTGTTTCTTTTTCAAAGCAGCATACTCTTACTACGGTTCTCAATTAGATATTCCACTGATGGTACAAGCATCTGATTATGTTCAGTTGACTAATGACCATCCCTTATCATGGGTCAGCCCTGCTAACAGCTCTCTGAAGATCTGTCACATTACCATAAATCTTATTTATCTTACAGTACAATACCTAACTCCTTCTTCTGCAGGCTGAGATAATGGCTATACAGGTTAAGATCTCAAAGGCTGTGTCGGCATGACTGGATATTAGCCTTCTGCCAAAAGAACTTCTGCTGTCATTGTATCCATGAAAAACAGCAAGAACGCAGGTGGCCATACGACTGCATGCATGCAGGAGCCTAAATCAGCTTCAAGGTGAACAGTAATACAATTACATACATTGAGCCAATTCTCAGCAGACAAACTGGCATGGGTCCACTGAAATCAGCAGTACTACCCGGATTCACTTGACCTAGAATCCAGCCAATTTCAAGTGTAACCCAGGATAAGGATCAGGCCCTGCTTTCTTGAACCAGGAAAGTAATGTGATTTGCAGGACTGTGTGTATGCATGTGTGTAAAGTGAGCACAGATGGTCTCTCTAGATCAGTGATTCTCATCCAGGGTGCTGCCCTGGCGTGCCTTGAGATCCTTGCCAGGGTGCTGCGGGGTGCTACAAAAGGTTAGTATTGTTAGGTTTGCAAACATGATTCACGAGATAAACCCAAAGATTTCAAATAGAGAACCATAGTTGTCTTTCTAAGTGCTTTGTAACAGAAAAACTGCAATATTAGTATTCTGTAGTCAAAAAAAAAGCAGTGAAAACTAAGAGGTGGTGTTTTCTGAGGGGTACCTTGAATCTGCTGAGGGGCACCTCAAGTCTATCCAGGGGTGCCTCAAGTCTAAAAAGGTTGAGAACTGCTGCTCTATACTGATTGATACCTTACTTCCTGTCAAGCAGGATCCTACCTACAGTTTGGGCATGCCTCTGCCACTGTGCCACTTTTAAGACCACTACTGAGAAATAAGTCACACCAACCTGCTTCCAAGCTGTACCCTCCAGACACAGTACTAGGGCAGAGAGGATGCTCCAGAGGGGCCTCCCATTACCACTCCCAGAACCCCTAACTTGAGAGTGCTTGAGCAGAGAAACTCTACACCTCAGACCCACCTTAGTTCTGGGTTTGGAGTGTGCACCATGGAAGCAGGTGGGTAAGACCTATAGCTCAGTGCTAAAGTCGAGAGCAGCATGGAGGCTGTGTGAACGTAGATTCATAGATGCTAGGGTCTAGCATCTAACATAGCATCAACTGAAGTGAATGAAGCTACTTGTGAAGCAAGGTTGTCCTCTTTGTGAGGAAGGATGCTATAGTCTGTCCTTCTGTATTTAAAATTCTGGTGTGCATTTTCACTGGAAATGAGGAATTGGACTGAGCTGCAATACGCAGAACATTTGTGGCGGTTCAAAACTGCATCTATAGAATTAGCCTATTATTGTCCACCCAGATTCTTTGTTCTGCTTCTGTCAAAATTTTGGCAATTTATTTTTTCTAAAGAGTCTTCACCCAATCAAACAAGTGTTTCAATGAAAAAATGCAGGGCACAACTTGAAAGGTAGAATGAAACACTCATTCACATCATGATGCTTTTAACAAGCAGAGTTCAGACACAAAGCAACAGCATGAGACTGTTCATGAACAACAAAGAAAAATGGATAGCAAAGCCCTCATTCACATGCAGCAGGCATGCATAAAATGTTCGCACACTAGTGAGCCTCTTCTGAGCAGAAAATTACCAACTGTGTATGGAAATGTGGTAAAATCCTGTGCAAATGACAAACCAGCTGCCTTTATTGTTAATAACAATAATAATAATTTTTATTATGCCTAAAATTACAATCCTCAAATCCCAACTGAGATTGGAGCCCCATTGCACTAGTTATTGTATAGACAATCCCCCAAATAGCTTACAAAGCTGAAGGGAAGGTTTGTGCTTTTGAAAGTCTTCCACCTAAACAGACAAGAGTGACCCAGTTTGGGAGAGAAAAAAGGTGCAGAAGGTAAAGTAACTTGCCAAATATGGCAGAGTAAGACTAAGAGGAACAGTACCCAGAACTCTTGTCTCCCTTTCTTATAATGTTTCAACTATAGATAGGGTGACAGGGACAGTCCCGGATTCTGAAGGCTCATTAGGGAAAATTAAAGCAAGAGTCTTGGGCAAGGGGCACAGTCCGGCAGAGAGGCAGAGCAGCATTGGTGTGCCAGGTAGTTCCTCCTCCCCATTGAACTGCACCTGCAGCCCTGCCTGCCAGCCTCTGTTGCTGCCTGTAGCAGCACTGCTGACTTGTGGAAGTAGGGGGAGAGTGTCTTGGATGTCCTTCTGGTCACCTTAACTGTAGACCATTCTGCCTATATGTGCAATTGCATGTGAAATCATGGCTGATGAGTGAAGGAATTAAGGGCATGTATACCCATACATTTGTTCATGAACAAGGCTGAATATTAGGGCACCTACAAAAATATTCACTTGTATTATTTTCCTGGGAAATTAAATATAATTCCTTAGGGCTCAATGCAACTGTTATTTGGCAAGTCTTCCCTGGATTTTAAGAGAGCTTTTGCTCAAGTAATGTCAGGATCAGCCCTTTAATTGGCCCAGATGCTTTCAAAACACTTCTGCTGCAGAAGTATATGAATGTGAATCCTTTGAAGAATGTTACACGATATGCCCATGTCTTATATAAATAGCAATTATAATAACCCTGTGGAATATTTTTGCCTAAAAATGTAGTATCAGACTTAACTGATCTGGGTCAACCAGTTTATGGAACTTCTGTCCCAGATCCCTTCCTGGGCTAAGTTAAATCAGAGTCCCCCAGCATCCCAGCATGCTTTTGAGCACTGGACTGGGCTGTCTGCTCCAGAGAGCAGGGCTGCCCCCCTCTGCTCCCTAGCCAGAGTTCCAGCTGTCTGAGAAGGAGGTGCAGACTGAAGCCACAGGAACATCTGCTTGGCTTCCCCCTGCCCCACCCTCCCCTCGCTCCCTGCTTAAGCAGGGATTGCTCCTCTCCCACAGCATGGAGCCCAGAAGCACAGACCCAACCAGCATCTGGACACGTCAGCCCCAATGCTATCTAATGCTGAGTGTTATGTGTCTCCAATTTCACTTGAACAAAGGCAGACAGAACAGTGTCTCCTTAGGGCTTTTTGGAATTAATCAACAGGTCAGCTGGTAATGTCCCTCCCTTCTTCCTTACAAATGTCTTGGAAAAAGCTGTTTAGGAAGAGCTTCAACTAATGAGAGAGGCTTTTGTTTTCTTGATGGACCAATAAGCTTTGTGTTCTGATAAGCTCCCTGCTGGGTTGCTTGCTTCAAAGGCCACAAACTGTCAGTGTTCAACAGTGGACAGAGAGAGGTGTGAGAAATGACCTTGTTTGCAATGCATGGGACCTGTGAGTGCCCACCAGTTTGCTGCAGACAGTATGAAGAAGCAGGGAGAGGAAGACTGAAAAGCTTAGTATCATTAACAGGTGCATGCACTCCACAAAAGCAGTCCTTCCTCCCCCCACCTCCCTTTTGCCTCAGAGTGCTAGCTGGGGGCCAGGGTCTGGCAACACTCCTGCCCCTTAAACAGAGAGTGGGGAAAAGCCTGGTGAGGGCTGCTTCCCCCTCCCTCTTCAGGCACAACCTGGCTGGGGACTGTGCAGGCCAGGGTTGGGGTTTAAACCCCTCCCTAATCATAGCACCCTACCAGGGCCTGGCCATCCCCCCACCTCAGCTCAGCACTGTGAAAGGGAAGGAGAGCTGCTCTAGTGCCCCCCCAGCTTCTAGCCTGAGCTACTGCAGCCATGTGCATTTTCTGAATCAAAAGTGAATGTCTATCCACTTGCAAATCGATTCAATCTCTGCAGGTTAAAAGAACCTGCAAAGATTTAATCAATTCAGGCTCAGGCTTTTTGAATATCTGTCCCTAGCCTTAGGCTATAGAGGACACTGGGAAGCAGCACTGGCCCCAGGGTATAGGGCACCTGGGCTGCCCAGTCCCATTTCTATACAGAGAAAAATGACTTTATGCTCTGCAGTGTGCCAGAAGAACCAAGGGAAGAGTTGTTCTACAGGTCCACCCAGACAAAAAGAAGCTTAAGAACACTTAGATCTAATGCAGTGGGACTCAAATGCAGCTATCTAGTCAAGGTCCAGAAAAAGGGATGTCCACCAGGATGGTATTTATTGAGAATTGTTTACTCTAGTTCATTAATTCTCCTATTTGCATCAGGTAGGTTCAAAGATATTGCTAGAGACACAAAGAAAATTACATCAATAAACCAGTCTTTTTGTACTGCCTGGGGGTATCTACATGTGCACTTTACTGTAGTTGACTAATTAGCTCCACAGTAAAGTATCACCATTTATATGTGTGGTGGTATTAGGCCAGAGTAAACTAAATTAAATTAAAACTGTCATAAGATAGTACTCCCCAACACAAGTACTATCTTACAGCTGAGTTATTTACTCTGCTGCAACACATGTGTAGACTGTGACCAGGCCTGGCTGGGGCAGGAGGGTGCTACAGTGTGGGGGCTACCTGCTGGCAAGCCCCACACCAAAGCACCCTCCTGCCCCAGCCAGCCCCTCTGCAGCATGTTGAGCCAGGGAGGAGCAGCTCTGGGCTGTCGGGCTGACCCCTCAGGTCCTGTGCCAGCCACAGCTGTGTCGCCTTGGCTCAATGTGCTGTGGCATGTGTAAACACTGCACCCAGAAGCAATAAACTCCAGTGTAAACTGCACCAGAGTTTATTCAAGAACATTAACTGCATGTGTAGATATGACCCCCTGTGGAAAAAAACCCTGTTTCTATTTGCTTACTTTAAAACAGACCCTTAGCAGCTAGATATACCTGGGTATTTGGGAGCATGATCCATTTTAACTCACAGAGCCGAACAATCCTGAGGCTAAAGCACATCTGTGGAAAGACAATTCTTAGTTCCTTGCAAGGCTCCAGTACAACAATGTGAAGGAAAGAATAAGTGATTTGGGCAATTGCCAGCACCCTAATAAATAATAACTGTCCCTGACAGTTTTCTATAAAACACTTGCCAGAAACTCATTATAGATAAATAGCCTTTCTCTTCTGTAAATACTCTTGCTGGTTACTGGCTGTACACAATGTACATTAATATATTTTTTTAAATAAATAGATACAATATTGCAGTGCATTGATCTTTTTGGACCCAATTATTTAAACAGGTGCTTGTCCAATTAAATGTAGAATTTGGTCTTGCAGTTACAAGTGTATGCCCAACCCGGCTAATTATTATTTGTACACACAGATATCCTGTTTACACAGGCAGCTGCAGTCGCTGCACATTTCAATGAGGCAGGGATTTTGTACACAGCCCTATTCTGAAATAAAGGGCACCATCCATCTCCCATGCTCTGCACAAATGAAGACCTTATTCTGACTGTATTTTTATACTTTCATATACATCTTATTTCTAACCTTCAGTATACTAGGACATATCAGCGCATCTGTATTTGAGACATGGGGATGGTGATAGCATAAAACATTGGAGTAAGACTACAAATTGCTGCTTGTAAATTCATTTCAGTCACAGCAGCCACTTTACAAACATAGACAGAGCATCTACATAACTGCATATGGAGGAGGAGTCTAATACCCCTGTCTACCATCAAAGCCACAGATAACACAAGATGGATTTGGGGAAACTCAAGCCTAAATTATACCTAATCACTTCTGGTGATTTTGTTCAAGAGCAAATATACCAGTAGGTAAAACAAGAAGGAAAACTTGATCCTGGAAGAGGAAAACAAATCTAAAGGCATGCTTAAGCAAAAAAAGCTACTGAAAGATTATTCCCCAAACACCAGGGTTCCTACGCCATACGTTCCCTATGCTCCGTGCAGGGAGCCGGCTCCAACATGCTGGAAATCTAGTGCGTCAGAGCAGACTCAATTAATCAAGTCTGCTGGAGCACAGAAATAAATGCACTCCAGCAGACTCTGGCATCATGTGTATCAGCATCCCTGTGCTGAAAAATGGCATCAGGGCACTTTGAACTAAAGCTATTTCGATGAGCTTTAGTTCTAAGTGCCCCACCACCATTTTTCAGCACCAGGGACACTGATACATGAGACACTCGGGTGCTTTCAATTAGCATGTCTCACTAATTAAAGCGCATCCCCCCCCCCCGCCTTCCCACACCTCCCAGAGCACATGTAAAAATGCCCCTAATGTCCTTCTGTATTCTCAGAGGTGCCATTTTGTTAAATAGTTAACAAAGGAGGAAGAGGGCTAACTGAGGTATCCCTGGTTCTGCTGCTGGTTTCTTTATGAGCTTGAGCAAATTATTACACTTTTCTGTACTTCCAAGCCTTATCTGTTAAATGGGGCTATGGAACCCCTTTCTTTTGCTGGCTGGTTGGATTAAGATTTAAATATTCTCAGACAGAAGATGCTACCGAACAGCAAAGTACTATTAGAATAATTATGGAGACTCTGGCCTATCTGCTATATTTGTTTAAGGTACATTATGTCAGAAGCTTAGACAGGTAAGCTTCAGGATCAGAGTTTGGAATAATGATTCTCAGGTAGTCTAGTTCAGTGATTCTCAGTCAGGTGTGCCTGGGGTGCCATGAGATCCTTTTAAAGATGCTGTGAGGTGTCACTCAGTATTAGCACTGTTAGGTATACAAACGCCTACACATGATTCACAAGATAAGCTCAGAGATTTAAAATAGGAATCCAAGTGTCAAAGTGAAGCTGACTTGTTGTGGTCTTTCTAAGTTCTTGACAACAGAAGAATTGCTCTGCTATTTTTCCATAGTGAAAAAAACAAGTGAAAATAAGAACTGGCATTTTTGGAGAGGTGGGCGTGGCCTTTGAGTCTAACCAGAGGTGCCTCAGATCTAAAGAGGTTGAAAACTATTAGTCTAGCTGATTGCCTCTGGATGGAAAACTAAGCTGCCTCAGTGGGGAGAAATATCAAGAAAGGAAGGAAAGGCTGAAAGACAAGCACCCACCTTGGTGGCTGTGAGGAAGGGTCCATCTCAAAGACCCTGGGCTTAGGGGACGTGTGTGCCTGGTGTTTGATCAGAGTTTTATGTAGATATGGACAGCAGTAGGCATCTGTCTGTCTCGAAAGACAACAGAATTATGTCGAGCAAGACATCAGTTCACTGAACATAATCCTCACTTGACAATGAAGTGAAGCTGGAGTGACCTTTCCAGGCTGCAAAAGTCCGGGTAGTGTATGTGGAGACACTGAGCTGCCCACACACCAGTGTGCCCCTCTCAGTCTTGCTGATGTAATCCAAAGGAAAGGCAGGTGCCCATACATTTGAATATGGGACCATGTCCTACCATCCCATTAGAGTCAGACTCTCCTTGGATTCCACTTACCTCCGAACAGAGGAATTACTATGCCAAAATGAACAAAGATTTGCAGGAAAACATATAGGGCCAGATTCTGAAACCTACCCGAATAGCTCTTACACAAGCAGGGTCATTAAGAGCAATGGAGTTACTCACACAAGTACAGTTTACATGACCAGATGCTGAAAGCAATGAAATGGTTAAGGCCATAAATCAGCAAATACTCAATGTGCCACTATTGGAGCAACAAGAGAATGGGTTATGTCTCCAGCCAGTATGAAATCTGTGTTTACCCTGCTGATCCTTTGCTGTGAAAATAAGTCCACTTACAGCCGTCACTCTGAAGGGGAAACTTTCCATGTGAGCACCAAATCAAAGAGCAATTAGCACAGAACCATCTGCTACTGACCATTGCAGGGCTCCATAAGTGTGTTTTTCACCCACGAGTGGCCTGTTCCAGAAGCCAAATATTCAAAAAGCCTTTACTTCTTGGATCCACGCCCCATGAGTTTTAAAGCAGGTCATCACTGGGCTCTTCGTTCTTTTGATTCTCCCATTTAAAGCTCTTCCCTTCCCAGTAAGGCTCACACACTAAAGAGCTGAGAAGGTTTCAGGCTAGAGCACTAATATCAGCACCAAGCCATGATGGATGCTTATGACTGAGGCACAGTGATGTAAGGAGACAGATTTTCTCATTCTAAAAAAACCCCCGAACACTTGTTCAGTGCTAGAAGAATGAGATTCTTTCCATGACCCTTTAGCAGTGACACATGACAGAAATCATCATAGCTGGAAGGATCTGAAGCTCTCCCCAGCCTCCAAGATGACAGTGGGCTGTTCTACACACTGAATCAGCCTAACATCTGTTTTATGCATTGCACAACATCATTACTCCATAAGGCAGAAGTATTGGGGTTTCGGAGACCAGCTGAGTAATTTCTAATGAATAATTTATTCAAAGAATTGTACTTCTTTCTTTGCTGATAGAGTTGTTTGTTTACAAAGCTGCCCTCAAACAGATGGCATTTTTTTTGTCACATATTCCTTAAGTTAAAATTGTTTGCTGAATTATTTCTGTGAATAATTCTGGATCTGTAGCTCAATGCTGAAATTCCTTATCATTGGGCTCAGCAGATTTCAGCTCTGCCTCAGAAGAAATGGATTTGTTCTCCTGGTTCGTTTGGGGAAAGGTAAGGAGAACTAGGAGGAACCATGTATCTGAAACACCTAGGAACTGTATCACCCCTGATGGCAGGATGATGCTGGAATTACCTGCAACTGTCTGTTGTTTCTGGCTGAAAGAAGGAAGAAGAGGATTTCAACATTATCATTCAAAGGAACAGAAGGAAAAACAGGAAACAAAAAAACGTAATGAAAAAGCAATTAAAATTTTCCTTTACAACAATATTATTCTCCAAGGAGAACACAGTGGTTCAGAGAATTCCCAGCCAATTTAATACTACAGAAAAAAAAGCCCATTAGTCCTCTATTCATCACCTTCAAGGTCGTGTATCTGGATTTGTTTTTCATATGCATTTCAAGTACGTATGCAAGATGCTGGCATGACACCCTTGCAAACCAAAATTCTCTCTTTACCAATAAAGCAGTCAAGATTTGCCCATGCTTGTGGAGTAGGTCTGACACCTGATCTGAAAGGTCCCTCTCTAACTTCAAGAGTTGATCTTTGATTCTTAGTTTAGTTTTTGATCTTCATAGTTTCATTGTTGTTAGGGGTTGAAAGGGACCTTACAGATCATCTTCCTCATGAATCAATCCATCAGCAAAGGGTCCAATTCCAGTGGTCGTTTTTAAGAACACCTAGGAACTAGACTAAGACTCCTGCCATTAAACATGAATAAATTGCAGTCGTTATTGCCCAATGATGGATTTGAACCCCTGTTTACTTAAGATGAGCAGTTAATACCATTTTCCATCACTACAAGTTATCCAGTTTTCTCCTGCACAAGGACAAATGTTAATGAGGCTGCAGGATCAGCATTGAACCTGCCTTCTTTTCCTTTACAGATCTTGATGCACATGTTTTCTGCTTTCAAAACAGAAGTATCCATGTTAGTGTCTACCACTCAATACCATGCTTATTGTAATAAACCAGTGTGCATTTTCAGTGGCAGAAAATCACTGGCAAGATCATTTAAGTCCCATGGTTCCACATAAGGTTATAAAAATATTGTTATATTATTAAAAAGAGTGATTGGGCATATTGTCTGTTCTTCCTTTGCTCTGTAACTGTCCTTCCCCACCCTGAATGGACGTGGAGACAGGCATAAATATAATCCAGAAATGAAGAAGATCAGGTTAGAGGACATGAAGTAAATCACTGTCATTCTCTGATTCCTACCCCATCACAGCCCCATCTCAGACTCAAGTCCTAATCAAACATAGCACAGACTGGAGCTTGTGGCTCTCCTGGAGATTGAGATAGGAATGTGAAACTTGCAGCTGCGGAGAAGGCCTTGGGACAGCTCAAGAGAATCATCATAAATTGCCAGGAAAGGAGCGGCAGACCTGGAGAGCAGACTGTTGTGATTTATACTATTGTAGCAACATAGCATTCATTATATTGGAGAGGGAATCATGCTGGGTTCTCCCCCTGCTACTGTGCCTCTTCCTGCACAGATGGCTGCAATTTGATTCCCATTGTGGTTCTGGGTTGTTAGGGTTCTTCAAAGATCATCTAGCCCAGGGGTGGGCAAAATGCGGTCTGTGGGTTGGATCCAGCTTGCCAGACAATTTCTATCCGGCCCGCAGGGCCCCTCCAAAAGACAATTATCACTGGCCTGTGGCTGCCTCTCTGAAAGCCAGTGAAGATACAGGAGATGCCAGCTGTACCAGCAGCACAGGCTCTGGTTGCTAGGCAAGCAACCCCCACCCCAGCCTGGCCTGACCCATCAAGCCCCCAGCCCCAAGGCAGGGGACACTGGAGACAGAAAACTTCTACCTGGCAGAGGCTTCTGCCTGGTGACCCTGTAGCTGTTCCCCAGCACACGAGAGTGGAAGTTCAGCTAAGAAGGACCCCAAGGAATCCTGTTGGGACAAAGTTTGGGGAAGGGTGGAGGGAGTCGCAGGTGATTGCCTCTCTCCATGCAGCACATGCAGCTTCTGAGACTTTAGCTGGCCCGGCCCCACTCAGTGCTGTCCCCTGCAGTTCCTGAGACTTGGGTCAGAAGTCACACACCATTGGGCCCTGGCACTCCATGTATAGGTGCCCTGTGTGTTAATTTGCAAAGAAAGTGTGGCAGTGTTTAAAGAACATAATTTGAATCAGCATTTTGAGACCAAACATGTATGCAAATATGAGAAACTGTCTGCCAAAGAAAAAGCAAAGAAAGCTGAGGAGATGGTTGCTGGAATGCAGAAAGAGGAAAGTTTTTTCACAAAAGTACTGGCCCACAGGAGGGAATTATGAGAACAAGCTATGTGACTGCACACAAAATCACCAAGAAGAGCAAACCATTCTCTTAAGGAGAATTTGTAAAGAAATGTATGACTGAGTCTGCTACAATTTTGTGCCCAGACACGAAAAAGCAGTTTGAGAACATTTGCTTCTCAAGGCAAACCTATTGTGAGATGTGTCGAGGACATCTTTGAGAACCTGGGCCAGCATTTGAAAAGTAAGATAAATGATATCTCATATTTGGCATTGGCACTCAGTGAGGATTATGATGTCAAAGACACAGCCTAGTTGTTCATTTTCATTCAAGGTATCACTGAAAATTTTGAGCTCAAAAAGAATTGGCATCAATGCAGTCAACAAAAGGTACGACAACTGGAAAAGATTTATTGGAGGCAGTAAATCAATATCTGTCAAAATTAGGAGTGGAGTGGAAAAAATTAGTGAGTATGACCATCAATGGAAGCACAAATCTGACAGGCAAACTTGTTGGATTGCTGAAAAGAATTCAAGACCAAGTCAAAGAAACAAATCCAGAACAGAACATTATTTTTCTACATTGTGGGTGCATCTACATGTGCATTTTAGTATGTATTAGCCTATTTTAATGTGCATTAAAGCATCACTGAAAAAAATGTACTCTTTAGTTAAAGCACATTAAGAAAGGCTAATGCACATTTTCCTAGTACCACACAATGGAGGGTACTATTACACATGCTCCGTGGGGTGGGGGAGACAGTGTTTTAATTAGAGCTGCTCTAATTAAAGCACTGCCACATCTTGTGTATCAGCATCGCTGCACTTAAAAATGGTGGCAGGTATGCTGGAACTAAAGCTCGTTTGACAAGCTTTAGTTCAAGCACCCCAAAGCTATTTTTAAGTGCGGGGACGCTGATACACAAGATGCAGGAGGCTTCTGGGATGCAGTCATTACCACGCTCCAGCAGACTCAATTAATCAAGTCTGCTCTGATGTACTGGAATTCCACCGCGCTTATGTATAGTTGCTCCAAGGTACTAGATTTAATGCACATTAACTAAAGTGCGTTAATGCACGTGTAGACACGCCCACTATTATTCATCAAGAGGTCCTCTGTAAAAGTCTTTTACAACTAAGCACTGTCACAAAAGTGGGCAACCACATTCGAGCAAAAGGATTAAACCACAGGCAATTTGTAACTCTGCTTGAGAAACCTGAATCTGAGCACACAGATGTTCTGTATCATACCAATGTAAGATAGTTTAGTTTGGGTAATGTTTTGAAAAGAGTGTGGGAACTGAGAGCTGAGACTGGTTTGTTTTTGAACACGAGAGGAAAAGATTTGGATTTCCCACAGCTGAGTGCTGTGAATTGGCTCCCTGATTTTCCATTCCCTGTTGATATCATGGGCTACATGAATGATCTAAATTCATGACTGCAAGGGAATGGGCTTTTTGTTCATGAATTGCATTCCAATGTCAGGTGATTTATGATGAAGTTACTCCTTTTTTCCCATCAGATAGGGAACAAGGATTTCAGCCATTTTCCCACATTGCAGCAGATTATTGTTTGGGAACAAAACCTAAAAAAAATATGTTGTTACTACTGGACTTGCATGTTGCCTTTTCTCACCAATTGGAAGATTTTCAAGTGACAGAAAGAGGCCAATCATTGGTCTCCTCACCTTTCACATTTTATGTTGACAACACTTTATGTGACCTCCAGTTTGAGCTTATTGACCTGAAACACGATGCAGTGCTTAGGAAGCAGCTCACATTAGTGCTGCTGCCTAGGTTTTATGCCTCTCTCAATGAACAGAAGTTACCAAAGATCAAGGCTCATGCCTGGAAGGTGCTTGTGCTATTTGGATCAACATACGTATGTGAGCAAGTATTTTCTGTAATGAAAGTCAATAAATGAAATCTTAGATCTTCAGTGAGCGATGACCACCTTGCAGCAGTTCTCTGCACTGCAACAATAGAGATGATGCTTGACTTTGATTCTCTGGTTAATGCACATTAGAGGTTTCATTCTTCCCATTGAATGAGTTCCTTCATTTTTCTTTGAGTTAATTTTCCATATCGTAATGGGGCCCCTACCCTGTTACTAGACAGCCTGGGATGTTGAGGGTTATCTTGCACTAGTACCTTTTCAATTATGTGTCAGTGCGACCCGGCTTGGCAGTTACAATCCAGCACCACGCTATGCTGCATCTGAAATCAGTAGTCCTGAATAGTGGGCTCAGAGCTTATAGGTACAGCTAGAGCAAAAGTCGATACGGGTGGAGGGGACCCCATCCAAACAAGGGGTGAGTATCTGAGAGTCAGTTCCTCCGATGAGACGGACCCTATTCAGCTTATTCCATCAAGTCACGGAAGATGAGACCACTGGTGGGGACGAGTCAGGGGAGGAATGGGGTGACCAACTGGAAGAGGTTGCAGAGGTATTGTACACTTCACCTACACTTTGGGTGGCATACAGTGTACAAGAGTAAGACTTTATTTTGAGCTGTTATGCAACCACCTCTATGTACGCTACTCAAAAAAAAATTGGGACAAAATTATTTTTTGAAATACAATTAAAATCTTTTATAGTAGATGTTTGATTTTTAGTATAGGATTTGCTTTCTATCTGTACTTTGATAAAATTGCTTTTTATCTACACTTTTATAGTTATACTAATCTATAGATAAAAAATTGCTTTTTATCTATACTTTGTTAAAATCATTTCTTCTGAAAATTTTCTACGTGGCACCATTCTCAGGGAGGTCTGACACCCACGAAGCCACCACGGATTGGTTGAGGGCAATGGAACAGGTTGTTAGAGGAGTCACAACCCTTTGTTACCTGATAAAACATTCCTGTGTCTCATGGACCAGGGGACAGAACTTCTGAAGCCCCAGGGACATCCCATGCACCATGAGGATGTGCCCTGTGGAGGAGCAGTGTTTCCTAGTCAAGGGATGGACTGTATGATATCAGGGACCATGTGATGGGGGGCAGGAGATTCTGGGATCAACATGGCAGTGAGTGGAGTAAGCTTTGGCGTTAGGTGGGTGGACCTTCTTATGCCATGGACCACGTGACAGGGTGAGACTTCCAAGTCCAAGACGACAACCGAGGAGTACTTCTGGGGTATGCGGAGGGACTTCTGGCCCCAAAATGGCATCCCAGGGGTAGGGCACCTGTCAAAGGGCAGGGCTTAGCAGTTTGACAAGAGACGTACTCTTGTGGCACTCTCGACAGTTCTCCAAAACTCATTAAGCAGCCCTCCATCTGAAATAATTGTCCACCCCGATCCAGTCTATTTGAGGCAAGATTGAAGCATCATAACTCAACCATCCCTGACAAATGCTTGTTTAACCTGTTCTTCAAATCCTTCAGTGACAGGGTATCCACTAACTCCCTTTAGTAACTTCTTTTAGTGCTTGACTACAGATAGAAAGTTTTACCTCATATTTACCTCAAATCTCTCTTATTAGAAATTGAGTTTCTCATCCTGCGCTCAGTGAATGTGAAGAAACACTAATCACTGACTTCTTTATAACAACTGCTTTCACGTTGAAGAACTGTTACCATAGTCTCACTTGGTCTTCTCCTTTCTAAACGAAGCAATCCTATTTCTTACAATCCTTCCTCATAAGTCATGATCACTAAATCTATTATTTTTGTTGCTGTCCTCTGGACTATCTCAAATTTATCTACATTTTTCCTACAATGCAGTGCCTAAGATAATACACCAGCTGAGGCCTCATCATTGCTAAGTACAGTTCTTACTTTCTGTGAATAAATCCTGTGTGACACTTGCCTTTTTTGCAACAGCATCACTTTGTTGCCTCATGTTCAGTTTGTGATCCAGTATACCACCTAGATCTTTTTTTGCTTTCCTGTTATCTACCTAGAGAGTCATTGTTTTGTATTTGATGCCCCTTTATAAGTGTAGTATTTTGGACTTGGCTTTACTCAATTTCATCTCACTGGTTTCAGATCATATCTCCAACTTATCAAAATTATTTTGAATTCCTAATTCTGTCCTCTAAAGTGCATGAAACCCCTTCCCACATGGTTTCATCTGCAAATGTTGTAAGTGTCCACTCTGTATCAGCACAGAAGTCATGGGCGACTCGTGCCTCTTGAGTCGGCAACCGTGGGGGGTCCCCTGCAGCCGATCACACTGACTGGGGAGTGGGAAGGATCCCCCCGCAGCCGATCTCACTCACCAAAAAGCAGTCATGCCACTTCCGCAAGTCCCGCAGCCACTTCCGGAAGTGGCACAGCCACTTTTGCCGGTGGCCCCACTCCCAGGCAGGGCACCAGTACTCCTGCCTGCCCCCCTGCCCATCACCTAAACAGGGAGCGCCACCTTGCAGGGGGTGTACCAGCGCTCTCAGGGGGTGCACGTGCATCCCCATGCACCCCCTACAAGTCACAACTGATGGAAGTCACTACTTGAACATACTGAGCAGCACTTACATGTCCTTCTAATTTGAAAACAAACCATTGATAACTACTCTCTGGGCACATCTACCTGTGCATCTTTACTGCATAGTAACCAAAATTACTGCGCAGTACAGGTGCATGCATCTACATGTGCATGCCCATACTGTGCAGTAAATATGGTAAGTACACTGACTTGAGTGTAAATTTGATACCTGCATCATGCAGGTATCAAATTTACGTCCAATTCGGTACTGTGCACAACTGCACGTGTAGATGCCTTACTGCATAGTAACACTGTATGACTAACACTGTAGTTCCACATCAGTCCACACACAGTGTGAATGAGCCTTAACACCTGCACATGTAAATGCCAGACCATTCCTGCTTGCTGCACAGTAATTTATTGCACAGTAAATTTAAGCTGGCTAAATAGATGTGTAACACACCCTCTCAGTACTGTTTTTAACCAGTTACTAATGAACAAAACTCCACAACATGTTTTATTTAATGAGTTCAAAACAATTTACAAGCATCAATATGGTCAGGAATCATTTCTTTTTTCAGCAGATAACATGCGACTCAAGCAAGCTAAAAGACTCTCTCAAGGTGACATGGAAAGTCACTTGCAAAATCAACGTAAAATGTAGGGCTCCTCCTTCCCAATTCATTGTATAACAGCTGTTTGAAAAGTACTGTTGAAGAGGATAGGCAGGGTCTGTTCTCTGCACTTGCACAATTCTGAGTTTCAATACCACTATTCATTTTTAAAAGAAAATATCAGTCTAAAACAACCATAAATTAGGTTGTCCCCACGGGTACTGCAACAGCAATGAGCTTGGCCAAATATTACAGCAGCAACCGGTTGGCCAAGTACAGGGCTCATAACAACAGATAGCCCCTGCCCAAACATACTCACAGTTTCAGTCCTGCCAGGGACAGGAGTTTGCATGCACGTATCTCTTTGCAGAACAGGACAGGAGTTTGCATCGTGCATCCTTCTGGCAGAAGCAGGGCCTAACAGACAAGGAAAACAACAGCTTAGAGAATGGAAGCATTATTAAACCTGTTCCAGAGAGTGAACTGAGGTGACGGCAAATTAAGTGATTTGCCCAAGGTCACAGAGCAAGTCTGAGGCAGAGTAAATCCAGTATCTCCTGCATCCCAGTTCAGTGTTTCACCACATAATCAACACTTAACATCAAGACATACAGTTCACATCCATACATAGGAAACTATGATGTACAGGCCTAATAGGACTGCCCTTGCCTGCCTGCCAGCCCATCCCTACTTCATGCAGATATAGCCATAGGGATCTGTCCTACCTACGTGTAAGAATGTTAGCGCCTTGTTACACCCTACACTGTGAGCCGTACAAATGTCGATCCATGTTAGCGCTAGCCTGGAGTCTGGAGAAGTCACACCCCTAATCTAGAAACCTCTGAATGTCCCCTACCTGCACAGCTGTGACTTGTCACTAGAGTCCTAGTGAGCAGGGGCAGGACCAAGAGCTGCAGCTGTGAGTTGCCACTAGAGGGCTGGTGAGCCAAGACAGGCTTCTCTAGGGCAGGGGTGTGAGGCATCCTGGGATGCTGGAGGACCTCACCTTGGGAGCACATCTGTGTGGAGTAGTCACAGCTTAATAGAACAGGAGGTGGGTAGCAGCAGAAATAATCCTGCCCCGGAGTGGGGTCTTGTGCTGCATAGCAAGTGTTTAAAACCATATTAAAATCTCCCGCCCCCCACCCCCAGCCTGTCTCACCCACTGACTCCTCAATTTACTGCCTCCCTTTGCTTGTAGCCCAGCCTCTGCCTTCTTTATTATTCATTCAATCCAGGAAGAGCACACACCAACAGATGCTTCCTCAGCTCGATGAGGGGTATTTATACCCAAAAGCTTGCAAAAAAGAATTTTTGCCAACTATTTGGG
>NW_017729009.1:23790002-23792735 GCF_001723915.1 Gavialis gangeticus
TTGAAAACAAACCATTGATAACTACTCTCTGGGCACATCTACCTGTGCATCTTTACTGCATAGTAACCAAAATTACTGCGCAGTACAGGTGCATGCATCTACATGTGCATGCCCATACTGTGCAGTAAATATGGTAAGTACACTGACTTGAGTGTAAATTTGATACCTGCATCATGCAGGTATCAAATTTACGTCCAATTCGGTACTGTGCACAACTGCACGTGTAGATGCCTTACTGCATAGTAACACTGTATGACTAACACTGTAGTTCCACATCAGTCCACACACAGTGTGAATGAGCCTTAACACCTGCACATGTAAATGCCAGACCATTCCTGCTTGCTGCACAGTAATTTATTGCACAGTAAATTTAAGCTGGCTAAATAGATGTGTAACACACCCTCTCAGTACTGTTTTTAACCAGTTACTAATGAACAAAACTCCACAACATGTTTTATTTAATGAGTTCAAAACAATTTACAAGCATCAATATGGTCAGGAATCATTTCTTTTTTCAGCAGATAACATGCGACTCAAGCAAGCTAAAAGACTCTCTCAAGGTGACATGGAAAGTCACTTGCAAAATCAACGTAAAATGTAGGGCTCCTCCTTCCCAATTCATTGTATAACAGCTGTTTGAAAAGTACTGTTGAAGAGGATAGGCAGGGTCTGTTCTCTGCACTTGCACAATTCTGAGTTTCAATACCACTATTCATTTTTAAAAGAAAATATCAGTCTAAAACAACCATAAATTAGGTTGTCCCCACGGGTACTGCAACAGCAATGAGCTTGGCCAAATATTACAGCAGCAACCGGTTGGCCAAGTACAGGGCTCATAACAACAGATAGCCCCTGCCCAAACATACTCACAGTTTCAGTCCTGCCAGGGACAGGAGTTTGCATGCACGTATCTCTTTGCAGAACAGGACAGGAGTTTGCATCGTGCATCCTTCTGGCAGAAGCAGGGCCTAACAGACAAGGAAAACAACAGCTTAGAGAATGGAAGCATTATTAAACCTGTTCCAGAGAGTGAACTGAGGTGACGGCAAATTAAGTGATTTGCCCAAGGTCACAGAGCAAGTCTGAGGCAGAGTAAATCCAGTATCTCCTGCATCCCAGTTCAGTGTTTCACCACATAATCAACACTTAACATCAAGACATACAGTTCACATCCATACATAGGAAACTATGATGTACAGGCCTAATAGGACTGCCCTTGCCTGCCTGCCAGCCCATCCCTACTTCATGCAGATATAGCCATAGGGATCTGTCCTACCTACGTGTAAGAATGTTAGCGCCTTGTTACACCCTACACTGTGAGCCGTACAAATGTCGATCCATGTTAGCGCTAGCCTGGAGTCTGGAGAAGTCACACCCCTAATCTAGAAACCTCTGAATGTCCCCTACCTGCACAGCTGTGACTTGTCACTAGAGTCCTAGTGAGCAGGGGCAGGACCAAGAGCTGCAGCTGTGAGTTGCCACTAGAGGGCTGGTGAGCCAAGACAGGCTTCTCTAGGGCAGGGGTGTGAGGCATCCTGGGATGCTGGAGGACCTCACCTTGGGAGCACATCTGTGTGGAGTAGTCACAGCTTAATAGAACAGGAGGTGGGTAGCAGCAGAAATAATCCTGCCCCGGAGTGGGGTCTTGTGCTGCATAGCAAGTGTTTAAAACCATATTAAAATCTCCCGCCCCCCACCCCCAGCCTGTCTCACCCACTGACTCCTCAATTTACTGCCTCCCTTTGCTTGTAGCCCAGCCTCTGCCTTCTTTATTATTCATTCAATCCAGGAAGAGCACACACCAACAGATGCTTCCTCAGCTCGATGAGGGGTATTTATACCCAAAAGCTTGCAAAAAAGAATTTTTGCCAACTATTTGGGTTGGTCTAATAAAAAATATCAGATTTACCCAAAGAACCTTATCTGCCTATGTCTGGAGACCAGCACAGCAACAATCTGCTCCCCTAAAGCCATGAACGTTGTGCCCCCCCCCCCGGGGGGACACGCCAACTGGCTTTAGGTGGCGGTGGCGGGGACATGGCAGTGTCAAGCGGGGAGCTCCCGCAGGCAGCCGCAGCAGTGTCAGCAGCGCTGCGGGGGTGACAAGCACTGACCAGCGGTCAGCAACCACCTGGAGACACCACCAGCAGCAGTGTCGATGGAGGTGGCAATCGGGGGGGGGGCGAGTGGTGACTGCCCACAAGCAGCACTGGCAGCGCCGGCAGCACTTCTGTCAGGGGGTGCACTGCCAATCTCAGGAGGCCCACCTGCACCCCCTGCGCATCCCCAATGCCTAAAACCATATGAAGGGTGAATCTGGTATCTTTTCTTAGACCAACTTAAATAGTTGGAAAAAATGTTCTTAGCAAGCTTTCGGGTTTAAAACCCCTTGGTCAGGCTGAGGAAGCCTCTGCAGCTGGTGTGCGCTGCTCCTGGGCGGAATGAATGGTACGGAAGCCGGGCTGCGCGCCGGACGGGCAGGCCGCGAAGATGTAAACCGAGGACTAACACGGCGACAACCTCCTGAAGCCGTCTGAAGGCGTTCGTGTGAGGACAACGCAGGGGAGAAGAGCTGCAGCAGCACCCAAAGCTGCTGTGTAACACGGGCCTCAGTTAATACTGACCAACTTACCGTCATATTTTCGAGGCACGCGAAGATAAACCGCGGGTGCCAACACCGCGCTGCGCGCTTGCCCCAGCCCGCCGCCCAACAGCGACACCCGGCGGCCGCGC
>NW_017729009.1:23793356-23805684 GCF_001723915.1 Gavialis gangeticus
TGCCACTGTAAGTCCCTCGGCTCGCGCCTGGGTGCTGCCGGCGGGTGGAGGGAAGTGATCCCTTCCCACCCCTCCGCCCCGCTGAGTCCTGGGCCCCCACTACAGGAGCAGTGGGGCCAAATTGGAGAGAGTCCAGCGGAGGGCAGTGGAAATGGTCGGGGGGCTGGGGAACCGGGCTTGCTTCGTCTGCAGAACAGAAGACTGAGAGGGGATTTGATAGCAGCCTTCACCTACCTGGAGGGGGGCTGCAAAGAGGATGGAGCTGGGCTGTTCTCCGTGGTGGCAGAGGACAGAACAAGGAGCAGCCGTCCCCAGTTGCAGCAAGGGAAGTTTGGGTTAAATATTGGGAAGAACTTGCTCAGATGCAGGGTAGTGAAGCACTGGAACAGGTTACACAGGGAGCTTGTGGAGGCTCCATCCTGGGAGGTTTTTAAGGGGAGGTAGACAAAGCCTTGGCTGGGAGGATAGCTGGGGACAGTCCCGCTTTGAGGACTAGGTGCCTCCTGAGGTCCCTTCCCACCCTCATGTTCTTGGATTTGAAACACAGCAGCTTGCAGAGCAAACCATGCAGTGAGTTATAACCAATATCAGTCATTTGCTGGGAAGATGTGAAGTTTTCTTTGACAAAGTTGCTTCTCTGTTGATTGCTGTGGGCAGGAGCATTAGGCTGCATAGCAGGCTCAAATTAAACACAGGTTGGACAATATTGTTGCCCACCTTTAGTATGCTGACAGGATTTGTCATTAGATGCAGTGGGTCAGACTGAATAACAGACAGGCACCTATCTTCCTTCCCACAACAGGATACTTTTACCAAGCTGTTTGTGGGGGAGGCAGAAACAAGCTGGAGGGGAGGAAAAAAAAACCTTGAAGCACAAACTTACGCGTCTTCATTTTGATATGGCTAAAAGTTCACTTTGTGAACAGAAGTTTGAGACCCACTATGGCTACATAAAAAACCTGCAGCAATGCAGTCTGAAGTACTTGAGCATGGTACTCTGTTAGAGGCGATACAGAGCAAGAGCCAGATGGCAGGTAATAAAGGAGCTTTAGACGAAAGTAACTAGTTGAATTTTAATAGAGCCTGAGAAGGGCACAAAATATTATTTGCTGAGGGAAACCCAAAGCAGGAATGATCATTAAACTGCAGGGCAGTTTTATTGTGGCAAAGATTTTTGGAGGGAACATTCATGCTGCACATTATGGAGGGTATTCATGCTGCATTGGCACAAGTTTGCTTTCCACTGTAAAGGAAAAAAGAAATGACAAACAGCAAAAAGGTAAAGCTCCGTGCATTAGACTCAATATAGAAGTCTGTGGAGACGTTTAGACATTCAGGGTTTGAAGGACCTGTGTCTTTCTTGGGCTATTTGCTACAACTTGGAGTTGTCTGCACCACAGAAGAGTCGCAAGGCTTTTTGCAGAATCTCTGATTACGTCAGAGATGCACTGCAGAATTCAAAGTACTGCAGAGGACACCAAAAAAAAATTGGGAGTAGAATTTTAACATGTCCTTTCTGTTTCCTTGTCTCAGAAGTGCATCCTTAATAATCCCTCCTGTGACTCTATTAATTTAACAGCTTTCCCAAATTCCGGCTGAAAACTCAGGGCAATCGTACAGCTTTCTAAATCTCATTTAATCCACGGGACGCAGTAGATAATAATCACCCCATGAAATGATTCTGAAGAAACTTAATTTCTTACTTGTAGGCATGCAGTACCATTCAGAGGCATTCATATGCTGTAGATGCTGTGACCTAAGGAAGTTTTCAGGGAGGGTTGGGGTTTTTTTTTGCCATTAAAGTAACTTATCACCATTGCACCTAGAATTCAATATTGCCCCCGCTGCCAAGGTCAGACCTTCTTCAAAAAAGCAGTACACAAACACAGCAGGAAACAGAGAAAATGGTGCAAGTGGGGGTGGAAAAAGGAGACTGAGGGAGAAGGCAAGCGAAGAAGTGCTTTGCCCAGACCACTCTATGAGCAGAAGGAACTTTGGCTCAAAAACTAATGGATTTCTAATCACTGGCCCTTACCAGACTGATTTAATTCGAGAAACCCAGTTCAACAGCTCCTTAAAATTTGTCCTATTTAATCACCCAGAAAAATCTTCTCCTAAACTGGCTAACTTGTCTAAAGGGTTTACGTTTCAATGCAAGGTCTTCCTTAAAATGTAAAGCATCTCTTTCAACTGCAATTTCAGATTAGACAGCTAGAAGAACTGGTTTGAGGCTGCTTTGCTCCTGCAGTAGCGTTGCTTGGTTTTTGCACCTCATGGCATGATACAGCATTCAGATTGGACTGAAAGGGTACAAGTTCATTCCTGGTACAAATCCACTGTGGCCAGTTAAGTTACACTGGGCACATCTACATGTGCATTAAGCTGCTTTTTCTAATGTGCATTACACTTAGGACCTCCAATGAGGTACTAAAGAAATGCACATGAGGCTGTCTTAATGCACAGCAACGAATGTGTAAGGTTTTTAAGTGATGCTTAATGCGCAGTAGTTTATTTTACTGCACATTAGTGTAATCACAGTTTTTTACGTGATGCTTTAACGTGCAGTAAAACTTGGCCCTTTGCAGGCTTCTTTGGAAGACTCTTTGTAACCTCAGAATATTTTTATTTTTCAAACCAGCAGCATTGTCTTTATAAATGGTACAGAAGTCAAGTCCCCAAATGGAAACTTTACACAACCCTATTAATACTGGCTTACACTGTACGTTCCTGAAGAGACTAACACTGTTTGCTTGTTGTTCAGCCTCATCAGCAATAGGATCATCTGTGCCCAAGCCATATAGTCTTGGTACCCTCTTCGAGTGAGAACTCAAGCAGTGCCTGAAGAGGATAATGCAACCTGTACAACAAATCAAACATAGCTTAATGTACCGCTTTATTTTCATTCCTGCCAAGTCAGGGGACAGCTTTTTGTCCTCCCTTCCCCCCCTTGTCCTTCCCCTAATTGTCCGATTTTCTTTTGATTCTTTCTTTTGCGTCTGCTTTTTCTCCTCTTACTCCTCGTTTGGGTTTTTTTTTTTGGTTGTTTTGTTTTTTGGCTGTGTTCCTTTGCATTCCTAGAAATGACAGGCTCAAACAGTGCATTTTAAACATTACTCTGAAGGCTGTGAAGTGTGGGGTCATTCTGATCTTCTCCAGTAATGAGCTCCAAGAAAGTTTGGTCTCCTGCTTTCACACACTTCACCCAGTAGGTTGACAGCCTCATTGTTCCAAGAGAAATGCAACTTTGGAGGGAGGTTGTTGCCACAGAGATGCCCAGAGAGGTATTTTGGGAAAATCTATTCAAAGGCCTTGAACCTGAGCCAAGATCCTGAACTTGACCCAGCATTCCACGGGGACACAGGGCCATGAGTGGAGAGCTTTGAGTTGAGGAGTGACGTGCTTCTGGTGGCTGGTGTGATAGAGAAGGAGACTGCTGTGTTTTCAAGCTTTTCTGAGGTTGGAGGAGTTCATACTTGTAGCCAGGGAGTAGCAATCGGCTGAGTCTGGAGAGCAGGGGAGGTCTGCCTTTGCTAAGATGGGGGGCAGTCTTCTGGTTCATTGCAAGTAAAAAGGCACTTTTGTGGCCATCGCTCTAGAGTCGAGAACCAGTTTGACCATTTTGGGGTATACTCTTTCCGTGGAGGACAAAGTAGGGTAGTGCCTGGTGTTCGGAGTGCTTCCCCCATTGTGCCTATCACACCTGTCTTGCTTGTGTTGAGTTTCAGCAAGGTGGACGGGTGGTTGCAAGGGGCTGTCTGCATTAGAAGCATACATCTATGTCCCCTCCTATGCCTCTAGCACAAACATCATAACGCTGAAGTGCAGCATGTAGGCTTCTCGACTTCCAGTTACCAGGACACAGCAGCCAAGGGCCACAGTTTACAACTCCAACCATTTAGGGATTAATTCAGTCTGCTTAATGCTTACAGACCCCAAAGTAGGAAGGCAAAGAAAGAAACCCTTTTTATAGTCCACTTATCCCAGGTGGTACCTATGGGTTCGTGTGAGGACAACACAGGGGAGAAGAGCTGCAGCAGCACCCAAAGCATTTACATGCCCCCCAACCACTCCTCCTCCCCATCTCCTCAGTGTATCAACAGTGGATATGAAGGCAGCTCAGACCCATTACAGAGATGAGCTGTCTCCTTGGGTTTTTTTCTGGTTGAGATTTGGTGCGTAAATTGTTGTTAACCCACATCACCTGGTATAGCAGAAGGGAAAATGGTTACTTTAACTCAGTACACAGTTATTTGTAATTTTCTATTAACTATGCATGTATTTTCTCCTCAGCTGCTCCCCAGGCATGGTCAAGGTGTTAAAACTATTCAAAAGGAGTCTCACTTAAATGTCTATGCAGCAGCTTGGTGTTTTACAGCTTTTCCCTCATCCTAGCTGGCGCAGTAGCTGGAATTCCCCTTTGCATCCTTCCCATTGATAATATCTCAGCAACACTTGAATACAATACTAGCTGTGAAACCAGTCGAAACAGCACATGCGGTAATTGCAAGTCTGACTATCATTGTCTGCTTCTCTTGGAAATGCTTTTATTAGCTCTAATCTAACCACAGCAGCAGCCTTTGAAAAATGGCCTCTGAATCTGCTTCCCCAACTTGTGTTCTTTTGCAGGTACAAACTTAGAGGCCTTGCTGCCATTTTATGCAAGATTTATTAGTTTATCTGGACTGTACTAACCTGCATAGAGCCAATAGCAGAGAGCCAGTATTTGTTATGAAGTTACTGACGGTCCCAGTATTGGAAAGAATAATCCAAACACTTTTTTTTTTCTACGAAACTACCTTTTCTCTGTTTCCTACAGAAACATAACTCTTGAATCAGTGGCCCATTATTCAGGCAAAACATGTATGGCCTCAGTTAGAACTTTTACTTGAGTACAGACCAACTCATTCAACCCGTCGTTCACTCTGTATCTCGGTTTCAAAAGGGTTTGCAGCATTACAGTTCTTTTGCTTTGGGGATTGCTATATTTATGCCTTCCAAGCTGAGACAAAAGAACTTGAAGCTCAGTCTTGTAAGTGATAAATCAGTGGAAGTTTAACATATTGAGGTTTTTGGCACCTTTTCTGTGATGCAGTGGATCACTCCCTCCATATCCATTTTCACAGGATGGAGAGCTGTTCTGTTCCACAATGGAAACCAGAAGAAATTCTGCTACATGATATAAACAAGAAGAAAAGCTATCTTTACTTACCTCAAGTCAGAATTGCTGCTGTTTTAGTAGAAAATTAAAGAAACTCTGTTCAACTTATATGTCTTTTTCACAGTCATTCATCCTGCCTGTAGAGGTGGGTGATTATTGAATGCTTATACTGAGAAGTGTTGCAGGTGAAGCACGTAAAGATACCTCTCCGCCTAGAACACACCTAAGTCTGCCTGCACCTGTGGAAAGGGTACAGAAGGTTACTTCGGAAGCAGGGACTCCTGCTGTTAAGTTTCAGAGGAAAGCTGAGATAACGGTTGTACTGAGGGTAACGTTAAGATCTACCCTGTAGTAAGAGTGGGCATTCTTAAAAAATCTCTTCCACTGAGGTTAAAAATGCAGCTGTGCATTAATTGTTCTGCTATTTGATAATCTTGATGTTTGTCTGCAGGGGGGTGTGTGATTAAAGTAAGTAGCCTGGTTTATAAAACTTAGTCCCTGGACAGAACAGCTGTCTGTTTAGTGGAGCAATGCCCACAGGGGTAGGGGGTTCCTCCAAGCTACCTAAGGACAGATGATAAGTACACAAACACGGACCGCAAAAATACATATTGCTGTGGAAGGCTGGAGAATATATTATGTGTTGCCCTTCCCTGAGCCTGTGGCTGGAAAGTGAGATTATCATCTTATTTATTGCACTCAACTGTCACTCTGTTAAAACACAATTTGTCCAATAAAATTAAATAGCTTCTCATATAAAAATAAGTGAATACACAGGAAAAAAAATGTAGAACTATTGTTGAATGTTCCTATACCTGAGCTGCCATGGGATTAATTCTGAATTGACTATTAAGTACTGTGAGGTAGTTTAGCAGGTTTAAGACCTAATTTTTACATCAATATGAACCCAAGGCCACTCCATTCCTTTTGTGAAGTGACTCCATTTACACTAGCATGTAATTTGATCCTTAGCATTTTTAAAACTAAGCCATAACTACCTTATGGCTCTTTATAGTAACAGAAGAAAGTCATTTCATCTTTGTTCCCAGCTAAGATTAAATATAGCACAGTGGTTACAATGTTAATTATAAACAATTATTGAATCCAAAGGAAAGCATTCTAACGTGTGTGGAATTCATTAACATTAGTAAACACTCTTTCCTAAATCATGTCTGAAATTCCAGAGAGGAACTTGCCAGGGCATTTATATTTACTATCATCTACACTTGCCATACAAGCATTAAAATTACATGTCTGTGTGAAAGTATTTTTTCAAAACTATTTTGACTTTTTAAAATCAGTTAAATATTGCCTAAAAAGATTATGTATAGCTAGTTGAGAACAGTGTAATAAACTTCTGACTTTTGTGTGTGTATACTTAAGAGGTACTAAAATAAGCAAATAAGAATATTTTTCTATAAAGTAAATAAACAGGATGACTTCTTTCCAGTTCCCTTTCTATAGCAGACATCTGAGCTGTGTCAGTTCATTTTTACATTTCCCATTCTGAAATACTAAGCCACTGCAAGCATATTATTTCCTTTCCAGTTTCTTTAGCAGCCCTACATCCATAGTCACAGTTCAATTACCATCTTTGTTTCAGAGACCCAAAATGCAAACATACATGCTATAACCAAAAGTATGTATTTTCTTTATTCCAGAAAACTCTTGCAGGAACATCAAAGTGATGTGAAGCTACCTTCCAAGATGACTCTTTTAGCAGGAGAAAATTCTGATTATGATTATAGTGCCCTGAGCTGTGCTTCAGACACTTCCTTCAACCACACATTCTTTCCAGAAACAGAAGCCCTCAAGGGTGTCTTCTACCAAAGAGCCAAGCTAATTCATCCTGAAAATGATCTCTTTAAAAGCATTCACCCTGAAGACCGAAAGCACCATATAATTATAAATGTAGGGGGCATTAAATACTTACTCCCATGGACCACACTTGATGAGTTCCCCCTGACACGCTTGGGCCAATTGAAATTTTGCAACAATTTTGATGACATTCTAAACGTCTGTGATGATTACGATGTGACATGCAATGAATTCTTTTTTGATCGCAACCCAGGAGCCTTCAGGACAATCCTGACATTTCTGCGGGTTGGGAAGCTTCGGCTCTTGCGAGAGATGTGCGCTCTTTCTTTCCAAGAGGAGCTGCTCTACTGGGGTATTGAGGAGGACAACCTGGACTGGTGCTGCAAGAGGAGGTATCTGCAAAAAATGGAGGAGTTTGCAGAACTGAACGAAAGGGAGGATGACCTCATAGAAAATGAAAACCCGGGTGAGACAGTGGAGGAGACAAAAGTTAGCCTGTGCATGAAAAATTTGCAAGACATGGTAGAGAGGCCTCAGTCTGGACTTCCTGGAAAAGTGTTTGCCTGTTTATCTGTATTGTTTGTGACCATTACTGCAGTGAACCTGTCCATCAGCACCATGCCTGACTTGAGGGAGGAGGAGGAGAAAGTAAGTTGATTTTAGGATGGAAAACCGCATTTGCTGAAAAAAAGCAGAAGAGTTCAGCCCCTGCCCCTGCCAAAGACTTGCATTTTTCTTCCATGGATGCAGGATGAAGGACCACAGGGACCAATACTGAATGTCTTACATGACAGTCAGTGTGCACTGTTCTGTGCCAGCAGCATTCAACCTTGTGACCCCTGGGGCCGGGTGAGTGGCGCAGGGCCAGCCTGCAGGCTGGAACCCGCATGTGGGTTTGAGCCTCAGGTCTGATCCAGTATAGGGCCGGTGCCCAGGGTTGGTCCACAGGTGTGTGGAGGCCACATACCAGCCTGACCCCACACACCAGATATAGTTGCAGAATGAACCATATGCACTGGCACGAACTAGCACTCAGGGCTACATCATCAGGCCTGCAGGGCTCCCCATGGGTCTGGCGATTTGGCAGCAGGGGAGCTGCTGTTAACATGGCCACCACTCCTGCCACCAAACTTCCAGACCCGTGGAGAGATCTGCAGGCCTGTGAGCTAGAGACTGAGGACAAACATTTCAGGAAATGTTTGTAAGTTTTTTTTTTTGTTGTTTTTTTTTACTACATGGAGGGACTTCAATAAATTAAACTTCTTATTTTAAACAATTAGGAAAGGAGGGCCAGGTCCTGTTTCTGCTGTAGTCAGTGGAAGTTTTTCCACTGATTTCAACGGACAAAGTATTGAGCCCCTGAGTTGAGCTGAGCCTGTAATTCAATAGATGTGCCAGTCTGGTTTTCCATTAATACAGCTTCAATTCCTTTTAATTTTATAACTTTAGCACCAGAAATGTTCCTCCTGTTTCACCCAACAAGCACTGTACTGTCCATGTACTGATTGCAGACTCCTTCTCTTTCTTCCAGGGTGAATGCTCCCAGATGTGCTACAATATTTTCATTGTGGAATCTGTCTGCGTGGCGTGGTTTTCATTGGAGTTCCTGTTAAGATTCATCCAGGCAAAGAGCAAGTTTGCATTTCTGAGGAGGCCATTGACCCTGATTGATATTATTGCCATTCTGCCCTATTACATCACTTTGCTAGTAGATACCACCTCTGTGGGTTATAAAAAGCCAAGTTCTGGAAGCATCTACCTGGATAAAGTCGGGCTGGTGCTCCGTATACTCCGTGCCTTGAGGATTCTGTACGTGATGCGGCTAGCCAGACACTCCCTTGGCCTGCAGACTTTAGGGCTCACCGCTCGTAGGTGCACTCGTGAATTTGGACTCTTGCTGCTCTTCCTTTGTGTGGCCATTGCACTTTTTGCACCACTCTTGTATGTCATTGAAAATGAGATGGCAGATTCACAGGAGTTCACCAGCATCCCTGCATGCTACTGGTGGGCCGTAATCACCATGACAACAGTAGGCTACGGCGACATGGTTCCCAGAAGCATTCCAGGCCAGGTGGTGGCATTAAGCAGCATCCTAAGTGGCATCCTCCTCATGGCATTTCCTGTCACCTCCATTTTTCACACGTTTTCCCGCTCTTACATTGAGCTAAAGCAAGAACAGGAAAGAATCATGTACAGGAGAGCACAGTTCTTATTAAAAGCAAAGTCTCAGCTGAACAATGCATCACAAGGGAGTGACATTATATTTCCCAGTATCTCTTCTGAGACTAGGGACAATGAATAATATTTACATCTGTCTGATGTTGGGCAATGTTTTGCAGTGATAGATCTCATCTTATCATTTGCTTTACAAGCTTTTAAAAAAACCTTTATGCAAACAGCAAGGAAAGAGTTGTTAGCCTGTGAACTGATGTGGTTTGAGAAACCAGTTATTAATATTCTTTTTGCCCTTCAATAAAGTGTACAGCTAATTCAGTGTTCCCTTTAAATTATTAGTTCTTTAAGTTATCTATGACCAAAAATGGGAACAACAAAAAGTTATGTATCTGGCACAAGCTGTTGTCATTTGTAATATTAATTTTCCAAACAAGCCATAATGTATGTATAAATTTTGATCATTTGATCATAAGGAAGGTTGGCCTTCTTTATCTCCTTGTAGATAAATACTGTAAATAAAATAAATTCAGAGCTAAATTAATTCCTAGTATAACTCCATTGACTATAGTGGAATTAACGAGATATGTGTGTGACCTGTTGTACTCCTGAAAAGGGTTAAGTGAGAGGTGTCATTTGGCAGGCAAATGCATTTTTTCCCCTTCTGAGGCAGGCCTCCCTAACAGTAACAGTGAAGAAGAGTGATGGGTATGTGGATGTGTTAGGGTTGTCATGGGTTAAGATATAAATACTAATAGCTTACCAGCTTCAAACTAAAATGGGTTTATGCTATAGACCCAATATAGTTGAACAGAGAATTCCCTCAAGTAGTTTGGGGAACACTTAAAGCTGAGGAAAGGAGGGCACTGCAAATCAAGTCATATGTGTAGGGTAACCTCCCAACAGCACTCTAACATCTGGCCCTGGTTACTCCCCTGTGCTTGTACAGCACTTACAGAGAGGATCCATTTCTAGGGGAAGCACCAGAATTTGTCAGGGTGATTCTGATGCTGTGTCACTTTGGGGGATAGTGGCTCCTTAAAAGTTGTCAGTGATGTAGAAAGGAAATAATATGACTTGAGTCATGACAGACTTATTTAATTTCCTATGAATCAAGATTGTGAGGAGCAAAGCTTTCTGCTAATTAGTTCTGCCTTCAACAGTTCCAGCAGGTGTCATGGCAATTAAGAAAAACTGCCATAGGAGACTGAAAGACAGCTGAGGACCTGAAGCGCAATCTTGCATTCATCATTCATGTGATTATTTCTTCTCCTGGTTGTTCCTGTGAAGACAGTGGGATCACAGGGATGAGGAAGTTTTTCAGCATTGGGTCCTGCCTCAAGGAATACACATCACCAAAATCCCATTGATATCAAGGGGAGTGGGATGGGGCTGTACAACTGCTCAAGAGACAAAGTAAAAGGACTGAAGTTGACCAATTTGACTGTCTATCTAACAAAAATCAAAACTTCAGGAGATGGGTCTATGTTTTAAAAAGGCAAGGTCACTGTTGACTGTCATGATCCAGGAATGGTGAAAGTTCGATATCCCTGCTGTACTAGCCCCTGAATTCTCTTGACCAGGGATGCTCAGAGGTGTCAAACCATATGAATGCTCTGCAGCTTTCATCAGAGGGTGAGAATGAGACAGAAAGAGCTTGTCCTTACTAGAACTTCTGTCTGAATCACATTGCACCAACCAGCATAGAATGGCCAAGCCTTCTTGTTTTACTGGTTGCACGTGAAAATATTTACAAAATAACATGTTAAAGGAATCCCACTGACACGTTTGCCCATCAAGAAAGAACAGTAGTCTGAATGTCTCTAGCATATTAATGAATTAGGTCTCACCCAACTGCTCCGCCGTTGGTAAATACCCTCATGAAACTGAGCCACAGAGAGTTAAAAGCCCAAAGACAAGACAATTATGTGACAGAGTTAGGAATATAATTTACTTCTCCTGACATGCCTACTTGTACTTTAATTGGAGTTGGAAGAAAGACAGGGAAATTTTCACAAAAAGGAACACGCTTTAAGCCAAAAGAATTTTGTTTTAAATGTAACCAGCTGTAGCTGTAATTATAACATAAACATGACAGATCCCTTACCCTTTATGCTATAACATCTGTTATAAAAGGAGCTGAGACTTAAAAATGGGTTTAATTGTTGTTTGAAATCACTTATCCAAAGATGTGCTTTAAAGGTTGGGCCCTAAATGAGAAGTTAGCTGTAAAAATAAATCTAAATCAAATTGAGTGATTATCAACCAGATTTTCAGCTTGGTTCTATACTATGCCACTTTTTACTAACTGAGGATCTGGCCCAGTCTTTAATTTATATTTAAATCAATGTTAGCTCATTGTATTTTCATTGTCCTTCCTAATTTCAAAATCTGTGGCCAAATTCTGGAGTCTTTGCTCGGGCAACACTCACTCTGAAATCAAGGCTTGGTCCATATACTGATCTTTTGGGGAGTTTTGCTTGAGTCAGGAACAACTAAGGATTACAGAACATGGCCCATTGTAATTTTGTACTTGGCAACAAATCACTTGCAAGAGTATCAACATGTTGTACTATGAATCATTGTAACAAATTGCTTATGTTTTACAGTGAAGTGATACATACTGTAGTTTATATGCTAAATTAATACAGCTATATGCCTTAAGAGTACATTAGCATTAAACCCACATGCTGTGTTCCAGCTTTCACCATGCAAGCTGAAGATTTAAAATGATCATGACTTGCTACAGTATATTATCTCAATTTTTAGTCAAATTTATGAAAATTATGGATTGATTCAAAAGCTGATTCCAAAATGTTTCCAGTTACACAGCTGCCAGCTACCGACTCTGATATCTTTCCTTTCTTGCTTTAACAGCGTGTGTAGTTAAAAAGAAGTTCCTACAAAAACAATCTGTGCTTTCATGTAGTACAACAGAATTATTTACATTGCCACCAATAGAAAGTGGTGTATGTCGAATATTCCACTAGAGCTGGGTTTGCATTGCTGTATTATCCTCTATATATTTCAACTGAAGGACTAGTAGCTATATTAATTTTGATTAATAAAAAATAGAGCTTCCTTTTCATGTGCTTGCTTATTATATAGGCAGGTTCCTGGAAGCAGCTGAAATATCTTCAAAGGACCAGGAAAACTGTGCACTAGTGCCATTAATCTCAA